>NC_140361.1:8517500-8702500 GCF_054491055.1 Hypomesus nipponensis
GCTTCTGGTGGCTCTAGACAAGAATACATGTTGACAGACGCTTTCTGTAGTGTTGGCTCCAGCCGACTGGAAACCACAAGACGGCAGCCAAATGGTCAAGCTGTGGTGTGTTGATTTGTGTAACTGTGTGAGGTTGGTATTAACCGTCTGGCACGACAAGATGAGTTAGATTTTTTTTTTGAGTCATTGAGTTTGGAGACCATGACTCGAATGTTCTAGGACACTGGCGATAGAATACAGGAGGACGAGGGGCCGGGCCTCTTGAGAGGAACTTGGCTTTCGATAGAGGGAGACAATCCAATCATCAAAACCCTTCACGGATTGACAGACCGTTTAGCCAATCAATGCCCTCTCATGCCTGACAGAGCAAGAAGCCTCACGCCTGGAAATTGCATTGTTGTTTCAGTCCCTTGGATGCACACACATACACGCAATAACAAGCACACACACACAGTCCCAACCATTTTACCACTCTACTCGCTGTGTGGGCTTCCTCTCCTCAACACGCTACTGGCTCCACCAATAGGAATCAGCTTTGACTTCCTGGACGACACCCTATTTACTATCTAACCAATCATCAACAGTGTGGCTATTTTTCTAGAGCTCCCTCTACCAGTCTGTATTCTCCTTCACTGCTGTTGCCCCGCCCTGTCCCTGTGTGTTGGCAGCTGTTTGTAACTGTTACTTGGGGATCTATTAAAGTGTGTATTTTAAACAGGAAATCAGTTTTTGGCCATGCTGTAGAATAGAAGCAAACAGAACCAAGATGGAATTCAATCAACAGACAACAGAACTGAATACAAACATGGAGAGGAATAAGAGTATAGGAAGAACATCTAATGGAATAGATCAGAATAGAATAGAATGGACCGGAATGGGCTGGACTCACGATTAGGGCATGTTCCCGCCCCATGGTGATGACTGTTCTGTTGATCGTTCTCAGGAGGGAGATCACGATGTTCTGAACATGCTGGAACGTCTCCCCCTAAGAGAGAGTGAGAGAAAGAGAGAGAGTGAGTCTTAGGAGACAGAGAGAATTAGGAACAATAAGTCCTGAAGACATACACACAAACACACACACACACGTTGTGTGTCGGGCCAGATTGAGTCAGGGTTTCTTTAAGACCATGAGTCTGTTCAGAAAACATCTGTCTGCATCTTAAAACACCTGATTTGACCCAGACTGTTTGTTTGTGAGTGAGTGTGTGTGGTGTGTGTGTGATAAAGGGATGAGTGAAAGATGAGATTTGAGTGAGAGACAAAAAAACTTGGTTTTGGTTTGCGTGTGTGTGAGCTGTGTCACTGCAGCTGTGTCATCGTGTGTGTGTGTTCCCTGTCATGTAGGTGGGTGATTTCAAATGATTGATTTAGAGCAGGCAGGCGTGATTAAATTACATTTTCAGAGTTTGAGTCACTGGATGCAGTAAAGCTAACTATATGCACAGTGGGCCATCACACACACACACACACATGCAGTTGCTAAACACACAAACACGCACACCACACAGGTATGTTCACAGCCCCACAGCGAAATAATTAATGTTGTTCTTCAGCCATGCCAGATCTAGTTTTCTAGCCTTAGGGCTGTCTCCTATATTCTTCCTTGGGGGAAAATTCACCTTGAGGAATAGATAGACACACTCTCACTCACACACACACACACACACAGACACACATACACACCTTCTTCACTATTATTCGGAAGCACACTTTAGTCCCTGGGACATAAACATCTGTCTCTCTCCTCTCCTGAGTTCAAAGACATGTGACGTGACAACTTAATCAGGTAGCTCCAAATCCCCCTGGCTATCACTCTGTCTGTGTCGTGCCAGCATCTGAGCTCAGGGGGGGAGAGGGAGTCACACACTCGGAGAGAAGGAGGGAGAACGGGGCGAAAAAGTGAGCGAGGAGAGATGAAGCGTGCAGAACTGTGACAGCCGCTGGCTGTGCTTCTTGTCTTCTTTCTTTCTCCTTCTTTCAAAACGCTCCGTTCTTCTTGGCCTGACCTCAGAGATGGATGCGTGCAGTACCCAGTTTAGTTTGAGTTTTTTGGGCTGCGCCCTGTGTCTCACTTTGTCTTGTTTATCTGTTTGTCTGTCTTTGTCTTTTTCGGGCCACAGTCCTCTCCTATCTCCTGTCTCCTGTCTCCTCAACCCCCCCTTCTGACCCCACTCTCCCATCTCCCCAGACAGTCTACTTACTAATCCATTACATATTATCTTTTTATACTGACAAGAGAGCCAGTCTGCCAGCCTGCCAGCCAGCCAGCCAGCCAGCGTGCATTTATAGGTGGTAATCCCAGGGATGGTAAACGTTGCAGAGTGTTTTTTCTGGGGTCAGCTTGAACATCTGGACCAGAACGTAATCAGCTCCTCCTGTCTAAAGCCCTCCTGTATAAAGCCCTCCTGTCTAAAGCCCTCCTGTCTAAAGCCCTCCTGTCTAAAGCCCTCCTGTCTAAAGCCCTCCTGTCTAAAGCCCTCCTGTCTAAAGCCCTCCTGTCTAAAGCCCTCCTGTATAAAGCCCTCCTGTATAAAGCCCTCCTGTATAAAGCCCTCCTGTCTAAAGCCCTCCTGTCTAAAGCCCTCCTGTCTAAAGCCCTCCTGTTTAAAGCCCTCCTGTCTAAAGCCCTCCTGTCTAAAGCCCTCCTGTATAAAGCCCTCCTGTCTAAAGCCCTCCTGTCTAAAGCCCTCCTGTCTAAAGCCCTCCTGTCTAAAGCCCTCCTGTATAAAGCCCTCCTGTATAAAGCCCTCCTGTCTAAAGCCCTCCTGTCTAAAGCCCTCCTGTCTAAAGCCCTCCTGTCTAAAGCCCTCCTGTCTAAAGCCCTCCTGTCTAAAGCCCTCCTGTCTAAAGCCCTCCTGTCTAAAGCCCTCCTGTATAAAGCCCTCCTGTCTAAAGCCCTCCTGTATAAAGCCCTCCTGTCTAAAGCCCTCCTGTCTAAAGCCCTCCTGTCTAAAGCCCTCCTGTCTAAAGCCCTCCTGTATAAAGCCCTCCTGTCTAAAGCCCTCCTGTCTAAAGCCCTCCTGTCTAAAGCCCTCCTGTATAAAGCCCTCCTGTCTAAAGCCCTCCTGTCTAAAGCCCTCCTGTCTAAGGCCCTCCTGTATAAAGCCCTCCTGTCTAAAGCCCTCCTGTCTAAAGCCCTTCTGTCTAAAGCCCTCCTGTCTAAAGCCCTCCTCACAACTGAGTAAGGACACTGAAGTTCATTTGGAGTGTTACACCATCACACTGCACCATGGGAATATTGAGGCCACTACTTCAAATATGGCCTCGCCAGCTAGCTGTGGGTAGGTGGCTAGCTGGCTGGCTGGCTGGCTGGGGGGTGGATGTCTGGCATCTGGTTGGCTGTCTGTCTGACCACCAGGCTGGGTGGATGGGGGATGAATGAAAGTGTGGTCTTGCTGGCTTGCTGGTTGTCTGGGTTTGCTGGATGTCTGATCTGGCTGGCTGGATGTGTATCTGTCTATCCGGGTGGCTGCTTAAAAGTAGTTTGCTTCAAGATTTCACAGACTAACTATTTCCTATTCATTATCTCTACCAGCCTCCCTACCCTCTCTCTCTCTTCCTACCACCTTTCTTTTTTGCTCCTCCTCCTCTCCTCTTCATTTTCTCTCCTTCTCTCCTATTTCTGCTCAGGCTTCATTAGCGTTATCAAAGTAAATAGAGGGCAAAGTAAAGTGCTAACATCACTTCAAAGGCTTCGTGGGTTGTCAACAAATTGCTTGAGCAATTACAATCTCCTCTCTGGGATATTGGAAAAGTGTGTTTGTTCACCGTGAGGTGAGTGTTGTGTGTGCTCGTGTATTTGTTTGAGATGAGTCAGTGTGTGGGCTAAGCTCACATATTGGTCTTAGATGAGCAGATTTGAGTCAAAAAGTATTTTGACACTTTGCTACTGTGGAAGTGTGCTTTAATTAGCTCTCTTGGTGCACCACAACAAATTGGAAGCATGTCAGTAAGGGTAAACCCGGCTCTCCTGATGCGCTAGGAGCACTCAATAAATCACACCCTTAAGCCACTAAAGATGGGACTCAATGATTGGCACGTCCCACGCACAAGTATGGTGCATGTTGATTGGCTCACCACGTTGTCTCGACTGAGGACCTCCAGGATGTTGTTGAGGAGCTCCACGCTGTTCCGCCTCTCATCATGCGGGCCGTCCGCCATGGCCGCCAGGGCACCACTCAGCTCCCGGAGCATCATGGGTAAGAGGATGTCACGGCACTCTGGGAAGGAGACAACATGTGCAAACAAGGTCGTATGAGGAATGCCAGCACGCGCGCACATACACACACACACACACACACACACACAAAGCTCATAAATCTACCCTCTACTTAAATACCCTTGTCGGCATGTCAGTCTTTCAGTAAACCAGGTATCAGAACTTGTCCCCCACATCTGTCTCTCTCTCTCCTCCACCTCCTCCTCTCCTCTCTTTCTGCCCTTCTCCTGCTCTTCCTCTCCTCTCTCATCCCCTCCTCTCTCCTTCCATCTCACTGTAGGTACTCTTCACCCATTAAAAGCTCATTTAAGCTGAGCCTGGTTCGATCCATTATTAACCAGGGCCAGACCAGCCCTGCTGAGAAAGACCCGCCCCAGAACAAGCACTCAATCACAGCATAAGAAAGAGGGAGGATGGGAGGAAAGGAGGAAGGGAGGAAGGGTGTATAGGAGCGGCGAAGCATGGGGGAAGGAGTAGAAAGGCAATAGAGGAGGAGGAGAGAGAGGAGGGAGAAGGGAGGAGAGAGAGATGGAGGGAGGGAGAAGAGAGGAGGGAGCCTGTTTCAGAAGAAGCACTTAATCACATCACCAGGAGAGAGGGATGGTGGTAGGGGAAGGAAAATGAGCAGGGGAGGAGGGAGAAATGGAAGGGTGAAGCAGAAGTGAGTAAAGAGGGGATGGAGGGAGGGAGGGAGGGAGGGAGGGAGGGAGGGAGGGAGGGAGGGAGGGAGGGAGGGAGGGAGGGAGGGAGGGAGGGAGGGAGGGAGGGAGGGAGGGAGGGAGGGAGGGAGGGAGGGAGGGAGGGAGGGAGGGAGGGAGGGAGGGAGGGAGGGAGGGAGGGAGGGAGGGAGGGAGGGAGGGAGGGAGGGAGGGAGGGGTGAGTGTGGGTCAGAAAAAGCACTCAATCACAGCACCAGGAGAGAGGTAGGGCAGGAAGGGGTGGAAGGAGAAAGAAGGGTGAAGGGGAGGAAGAGATGAAGGGATTAGGGAGTGTCTATTCATCTAACCCAGCCCAAGCTTCAAGGGGTTCAGTATTGATCCAGGAACTAGACAGTGGAGAGCCAATGCAGTCTGACAGAGGTGAAACCGATGTCACTGGCCACAGACATAAATAACAACAAAATGGTCATGCAAGCTGAATTCTGCAGCAGAATGTTGGCGACCCTTTCGGTCTGTGTGTGTGAGTTCATGTTTCTAAAAAAGCAAATGTCATTAGTGTGTTTGTTTGTGTGTGTGCTACCCTTCTGTACACCCCCCACACACACACACCTCTCCTCTACACATTCTTGTGAGCAATAACGCCTTCGCCCCTCAACACCGTTCAAGGGTGTGAGATGCAGTAGCAGCTCAGGTGTTTGACACCACCCCCATGACGTCACAGTCATGAGCCATGAGTCATTCAATTCTAAAACTGTTCTCTCCAAGCGTTTGTTCATTCAAGTGTGTGTGTGTGTGTGTGTGGTCTGTGTGGTATTGACATGGACATTTGTGATTGTGTATGCTGAAAACGTCATGTGAGTGCATGTTAGTGTGTGTGTGTGTTTGTTTGTGTCAGCTTGTGCCCAGCGGCAAGCAGCAGTGATGTATACAGCACATTCTCAGCAGCCAACGTCCATTTTTCATTTCACGCCAGCATCATAGCCAGCACAATAAACCAGCTACGGTTCTAAGATGCCATTTCAATTACCGTGTTGCATTTAAATCAAAGGCTTCCTGTATTCTCACTTTTCCTATTCCATCCTTTTCTCCTCCCCTCACCCTCCTCTCCTCCTTCCCTCTCTCATCCTCTTACTCTTCGTCGCCTAATGTATCACCTGCTTTCCACCCCCTCCCCCTCCCCCTCCCCCTCCCCCTCCCCCTCCTCCTCCTCCTCCTCCTCCTCCTCCTGCCCTCTCACAGGCCACTTCCTGGGTGTCATCCCTCCATCCAAGACAGATTGAGGAGACCCACCCCCACCTCACCCCCATCCCTGCAAACAACAACTAAATCTACAGGGTGGCAAGGTCTGGGCCATACTGTTACAGAGTTCTCTTTCGTTTTCTCTCTCTTTTTTTTCCTCTTTCTTTCTCTCTGTCTCCCTAAACCTCGAAGCCAATATGAATTGTTAAGTCTGTCCGCCAACAAGCCTCTGAAGCACCTGCATCTCCTCTCTTCTCTTCGTTCAGCCTCTCTCCTCCCCTACACGCTCACATGAATACCAGAGTGATTGATACGTTTGTCGGGTGCCATGTATGCAGGTTTACAATCGCCAACAACGGTTCATTGATTCGTTCAAGTCAAACTGATTGGCGCAGTGTCGTCTAACATCGTTATACTGATGAACAGAACAATTGAAGCAGATGTTGTAATTGAAGGGGTAATGGAATAGCTAGATGCGTGTATGTGTTTGGGGGAGGGGGGTGGTGGTCCTGAGGAACCCTTGTCAGTATGCACCATCACTCCCCCGTCTGTCTGGGCGGTGGCTCTCATGGCTATGGACCAACGAGACCGCGATCAGAATACCAACCATGGGAACAGAGGAGGACCAGCAGAGAGAGAGAGGGAGATAAGAGGTAGGGAGAGAGGGGGGAGGAAGGGAGGTAGGGAACGAGAGAGAGAGGGATGGAGGGAGAGAGACCGATGCAAGGAGAGAAAGAGAGAGAGAACTGGGGTAGAAGGGAGGGAGAGGGAGCGAGAGACAGAGATGGGAGAGAGAAAGTGAGTCATTGTCTTTACCCAAAATGACAAAACACATCTTCTGCACCATTAGCACCTTCCATTTCATACCTCTACCCAGTCTGTCTCTAAAGTACATTGTTGTTGGTGCATGGAGCCCCCCTCTCTCATCTCCTTCCTGATCAATGCATAGTAGTTGTCTGAGCCTCCTTTCCCATTCATATTTGCGTGTAGATTGTGGACTCTGTGATATTGTTGATGTTATTGTGCTGGGTTAAGAGAGTGCCTTCTTGCCTGTATAACTTTGTGCCTGCCTCCCTGCCTCCCTGCCTCCCTGCTTCCCTTTCTCCCTGCCTCCCTGCCTGCCCACAGGGACAGAGATGTAATTGTGTTTATGATTCATATCTCTGTCTGACTGTTAATCGCACCATTTTATGATTAATCTTTGGCTGTGGAACTCTGACAGGCACGGTTAACCTGTCACACATAGGCATGCCCACACACACATACACACACAATAAAACATATACACACAAGCACATATGCATGTCCACAATTCACTCAGCTGCCACCCCCATACACACATACACACAGCACACCATACACACAGCACACCATACACACAGCACACCATACACACAGCACACCATACACACAGCACACCATACACACAGCACACCATACACACAGCACACCATACACACAGCACACCATACACACAGCACACCATACACACAGCACACCATACACACAACACACCATACACACAGCACACCATGCACACATGTAAACGCTGACTGTAAAGGAGGAAAGTGATTGCGGTCTCAAGGGTACAGTACAGGACAGCACACACACACACACACACACGCAGCCCTTCAGCTTTCACTAATACTGATTACCGTCAGGGCCTGATGATGGGAACACTGCACACACCTCATCTATGATCCCACAACACACACAGTAGCAGAGGCTCGTTGCATAAGGGATTTGACAGAACACGCTCGTGGCTGTACAGTACAGTATAGTACAGTACAATAGGGTCAATGTGATGGGGGGGGTGCCAAAAGCACCCTAAAGTTTAACAATGACCTGATCCACTTTCCTTCCTTGCTCAACTCTTTAAATAAACTCAATACTTTTTCCTTGTGGGTGGTGGGTGGTAGTTGGGACGGTGAGGTTGGGGGGGGAGGTTAGTGGTGGCGCTGAAGTGAGGGTGGAGGTTGGTGGGGGCGGTAGGGGTTAGGGGGGAGGTTGGTGGGGGCAGTGAGGGTTGGGGGGGAGGTTGGTGGGGGCAGTGAGGGTTGGGGGGGAGGTTGGTGGGGGCAGTGAGGGTTGGGGGGGAGGTTGGTGGGGGCAGTGGAGGTTATGAGGTTTGTCTGTACTTTTCCATTGTTCGGGTTTTGACCCAGTTCCTTCAGAGCACGGAGCTCTCATTTTCTACAGAGCACTGCTTTAATAACAGCAGTATCACTATAAATCACCTAGACAGTGACGGATACATAAATGTAACATATTTTTTCTTTATCACTAATAATTAAAAGATAATAACGAAAAGCAATAAAATGTCTCACCCCTTCTTCATGCAATCTAGTTCCTCACTGATCTATATCTCTACCTCTCCCCTATAACAAGAAGAAGACAGAGTTGAGGTACTTTCTGTTCACCGCAGGGGACGGAATGATGGCGCGATGGGATGAGGGCTGGATGAAGGAGGGAGGGAGGGAGGGATGAGGGAGGGATGGATGAGGGAGGGATGGATGAGGGAGGGAGGGATGAGGGAGGGAGGGATGAGGGAGGGATGATGGGGGGATGGATGATGGAGGGATGGATGAGGGAGGGAGGGATGAGGGATGGATGGATGAGGGAGGGAGGGATGATGGAGGGATGGATGATGGAGGGATGGAGGAGGGAGGGAGGGATGATGGAGGGATGGATGAGGGAGGGAGGGATGATGGAGGGATGGATGAGGGAGGGAGGGATGAGGGATGGATGGATGAGGGAGGGAGGGATGATTGAGGGTTTAGTTGGTTGAACCTTGAAGCGGATTTACAGAATGAGTGGGCAAACAAAACGGCAGACTGCTTTTTTGCCGCCTGCTCCCCGGTGATCTGTTGTTCTACGCTGTCCGCTACTGATGCTCTCAGTCTGTCACTGCAATTGTCACCACGACAAAATCATGACTGTAAACCCAAGCCTTAATGCCTCTGACAAATGTGATTTCTTTACTGGGAAACTGAACCAGATTAACCCGTAGGACAGACGCTTGTGTGTGTATATGAGTGTGTGTGTGTGAGTGTGTGTGTGTGTGTGTGTGAGTGTTTGTGCATGTGTGTGTGTGTTGTGTACAGTATGTTCCTGCTGTAATCCCAAAAAGCGAATGTTTGAAGAAAAAAAGACAAATTCCAATCCATTCAAATGTCGACCAGGGCACAGCCCAAAAGCATGCTTGGCACAAAACCTGCATGTGGCCAACTGGATGACCCTACACACATACACACACACTAACTTTTTTCTTTTCTTGCTCGCTCACACTCAAATTCCTCTACCTCTTTCTTTTACACACACACAAGCATTGCACACACACACACACACATCTCTTCCTGTCACTCTTCACCCCCAGTGAGAGGCCTAGGAAGACAGGTACAGATTAAATATGTATTGGTAAGCAGTGATGAGAAACCCAAAGCTATTATCCACTATAAATGTCTCATTCCCCCTTCCTGCATATTTCAGCATCCTAAACGGACACACACAACAAACCTTATTAGCATCCGAATGCAAAATAAATCTCAATTAAAATGAGTGTCAGGCCTCATTTTGGAACCGGGATGGAGCTGGAAAGAATGAATAAATAAACGAATGGAGAGATGGACTCTGCAAAAGAGGTCAGGAAAAATGTGTTGGGGAGCTGTCATGTCATTAGTGCGGTTAACCAATGGTTTACAGAGGCTGTACTGCAGCCTTTACATTAGCAGGCTGTAGTGATTAGGCCTACACTGTCTTTGACCTTCGCTGTGTGGATCCTGCCACCACATAGCAAGGTCAATCTCTCACTCTCTATTCCCCTCTTTAGTCCTCTCTCTTTTCCTCTTTCCCCCTCCCTGCCTGTACTCACCTCACCTCTCTCTTTCTCAATTTCTACCTCCCACAACCTTCTCCCTCACCGCTTCCCTCCCTCCCTCCTTTAGAGCTGTATTTATGCTCCTGGCTGGTGACAGAGTGAGACTCCTGGCTCGTTGACAGTTGGCCGCCGACGGCCGGGCCGGTCTGGGCCTTGGAACAATCAATCACCGGAGCTGTGATCAATACTGGGGGAGGGAGACATTGTATGTGTGTGTGTATGTGTGTGTGGGGGGGGGGGGTCGGGGGGGCAGTGTAGTATGTGTGTGTGTGTGAGAGGGTGTGTGTGTGTGTGTGTATGTGTGAGGGGGGGGCGAGGCTGAGCGTCTAGCAGTTGACGCTTGGCGACGGCCGCTGACTTCTGAGTCATCCCCGCAGCGATGGAAACCAAAAACAACATCCATAATCATCACTGACACTCCCCATACCCACTCACACTGACACACAAACACCATTCACCAGCATATGTCATCCAGAGACAAAGATTGGCCCGAAATGCGTCTGTGTGTCAATGTGTGAGTTTGTGAGCGCGAGTCTGACAGCCAACTGCAAGAATCCCTGGCTCTGACACATTCTTTTAGATGTTAGGTCAGAAACAAATGAAGGCGCTTAGATGCCGATGGCGGCCATGGCAATCTGTCCCTCGATTGGCTTTCTGCCTGCGACGAGTGCGAGAAAGGAGGGGGACGGGCGCAGCAGTAGCGGGGCACTTATCAACCTCCAATTAGCGAGCTAGCGAGCAGCCATTAGGACCTCGCCATTCATCACACCATGTGACTGCATCAGGCGAATAGGCACACTTATCAGAGTGATGCAGGCCAATTAGATACTCGTAATGGTTTATGGCTGCGTGTGTGTGTGGGGGGGGGGGGGGGTGGGGGAGAGAGGGTGTCAACAATGTTGTGTTCTTAAGAAAAACATTCAGGAAGGCATGGGAAAATGTGTGGTACCCAGTGCCACTAGGGTGGTCTGGTAGTCGCACTGGGGGTTCTGTATGTTAGCAGTCAGGTTTGTGGCCACAGTGCTCTGATTGGCTGTGAGGCTTACCTTGCCTCTGGAAGAGTTTGCTGCTGACGATCTCAGTCATGGAGGCCACCTTCTGCTTCTGCAGGGAGTCCGGAGGGATACAGGTGTAGAAGTCATACAGTAGCTGGCTGGAGGGAGAAAGGAGATGGGGGAGGGGGGACACAGACAGAGCCATGAACGGGAGAGTGCAAACAAGAGAGATGAAAAGTGCCATGGAAAAGGGGGAGGGAGAAAAGAGTAGAATGAGTAAAGAGGGAAGGTAGTGGAGAATGAAATGAGATCATTAGGCAAAAAATCTCATGGCTTGGAAACGGATAAAATAATTTAATTTTAATACGAGTTGGCAAAATGTCCCTGATGTAAAAACTGCTGTATTGTGAAGTTCCGCCAGAGTAATAGAGCTCCTACATCATTCATTCAATAAGGATGTCGAGAAGAGACTGGAGACACAAGTCTGAGAATCACCTCATTAAAAAGTAATTCGATAGCAAACATCAAGATAGCTATCACCCTTCTGACCTGACGAGGAGAGGAGAGGTAAGGGATAAGAGAAGAGAACTGAATAGAACCAAACAGAACAGAACCGAGCAGAACATGTCTCGCAAAAGCAGATGAGCCCTACCCCCCACACCCCCTTAATGAAGACACAAGCCGGTGTCACCCTTCAACCAGCAATCCAATATCTGAATAATTCAAAAACCTGGCCCTTATACCAAAAGCATGTGTGTGTGTGTCCACTTTGTTCAATCTGATGAATACAGCTGATGTAGCACAGTCATTAAGCTGATGAACAACAGCATCTGTCATTCCCAAATTGAATCATATTCTTGCTGCATGTGTGTGCGTGTCTCTGTATGTCCTCCAGCATAGGGGTGGCACCCATTGCACCAGCCAGCTAATTGACAGCTAATCAGTCTCTCTAATGAACTGAGTGCAGGGTAATTAAAACCCAAAATGTCATGGTATTACTGCGTCTGCAAGCCCAAAGCGCCCACACATCAAATCCAGGGTTAGGTTGATTTGTCTTTTTAGAGAGAGGCTTCTACAAAGCGACATTTGAGGGCTTAATGGTAGATTGCGACCAAAATATTAATGGTGGCTCTGACAAGCATTTCAAACGTATCTCCACGAGTACCTCAGCGAGAGTGAGTTAGAGAGTAATTGGAACTGGGTAGAACTGTTTTGTCAACGGTGTCTGAGGTAACAATGGGCTGCTGCTGTTGCTTTTCTGACCACAGTTTAAAAAAGTAATTTGTTTAAGTGTGTGCGTGTGTGTTTGGAGAGAGAGACTGACAGAGAGCACAAGAGAGAGAGAAATACACTCTGAGTTTGTGTGAGTGAATGATGCGTGTGAGACAGATGGGCAGGTGTCTCATACACCTCTCTGACATGGTGTTGATACCTGGACACTCTAGGGAAAAGATCTGACAGCTGTTGACTACCTAAACACACACACACACACACGGACCTACAGGTCAAAGACGGTTCAGGCTGGGAAATACTAGAACACTGTCTGGAACTCAACCAAATAATCTCCCCCAACCACTTTGTGTCTGGTGTTTGTGTGTGTGTGTGTGTGTGTGTCAGAATGATGGAGAGGTAACGCAAGTAAAACTGAGGGTTGTTTGAAGGTGTGCTGTGGCCATGCCACTGAAATACCTGATTGTTTACCAGGAGGGGGGGTGCTAACGGTGGGAGCCAATGCCCTTTAGTTGAAAACAAGCTGTGAAATAGGTTTGCTACCTTGGCAGGAGGGGCCAAAGATAAATCTAAAAGTCGTTGTTACTCTTGATTCAGGCTTGTTTTTCCTGTCTTGCAGAGGAGAGGTTAAAAGGCTCAGTCATACAGGGCAGCCAGATGGGACTATGGTCGAGACCCCTGAAGGGCAGAGAGGGATCTGACAGACAGGTAATAGAGAGGAGATGAGGTTGGTTTAGGGTTTGACAGGGCAGGTGTCTTGTGCCGGGTGATGGTTAGAGGGGAGTCCGAATGGAAATAGAAGACGGGTCGGATCTCAATTATAGGTGCTGGGTGTTCCTTCACTCCTGAGATGTGTGAGAGGAGATGGACTGCTGTGTGTGCGTGTGTGTGTGTGTGTGTGTGTGTGTGTGAATGAGTGTGTGTGTTATCCCACCTAAGAAGCTTGGCATCAAAGACGGTCTCAACGTCTTGCAACACTGTAGGGAGGTACTTCAGAGCTGCCACCTAAACAAACACACACATGAGCACAGACACACAAAAACACACACACACACATATGGAAATGAGAACACAGAATTCATAATTTCATTTTACTTTAATTTCAAGTTACGAATGATTGTATTAGTGAGGGAGAGGGTGACTCATTGATTTGAAACTTCTCAAGTGAGGGAAAGTGCGATCGACTAAATAGAAGAGCAGACACGTTTCGGATCATGTTTGTGTGCACGTGTGTGTGTGTGTGTGTATACCCGGAGCAGCAGGGTGGTGGTGTAGTTCGTCTTCATTAGGTTGTTGATAGACTCAAACAGTTGCCGTAGAGACAGCTCAAACTCCGCCTGCTCTTTCCCCTCGTACAACCTGAGGGAGGAGGAGAGAATGAAAGAGGAGAAGAAAGAATATTGGGATTAAAAAAGACTGAATCTTTCTCTGTTGATGTTAATGTTTAACCTGGTAAACACAGTTACAGCTCCCACACCCACAAGGTCAATCCACAGCAACTTGGTCAGAGGAAAACCTTAAACGCCGGTCGATACTGCATCCTAAACATACTCTCATCCCTTTTTACTCTTCAATTTATCTATGAAAACTTTTCCTTCTGAACTTTCTCAAACCCCAAACACCCTCAAAGTTCCATCTCCTCTCTCTCTCATTTCTCCCTCACTTCATATAGGGTATGATGGACCGGATGTTAATTAGAATAGTGTCTGTGAGTGCTGGGGGGAGGGATTAGAGTGTGGCACACAGGGTATTTGGAATGGGGTGGGGGGGATTACAGTGTGACACACAGGGTATTACCACACAGTTCTGGGAGTACAGTTCTGATTACAGAAGAATAGTCCTGCCTAATCCCCCTGTGTGTGTGTGTGTGTGTGTGTGTGTGTGTGTGTGTGTGTGTGTGTGTGTGTGTGTTTGTGTGTATGTGTGTGTGTGGACTTGTTTGGCTATTCTTGCGAGGACCAGAAGATATTGAGTGGTACTAAATTGACAGTCCCTACAAAAATAGCAATACAAACTTGTGTGTGTGTGTGCGTGTGTGGTATGTCTTCTAAAACATGTATACATATTGACGACTCAATGTCATTAGTGATGGTGCATGCACACACTATCAATGCTACTAAACACACACACCTATACTGTCCTATATGTCCTCACACAAGCCTTCCCAAAAGCAATGTGTGGAGTGGAGGGTGAGTAGTACATAGGCTTTAATCCCAGTTCCAAACCTTCAGAGAGGAGATCTGAGGACCTGAGAGTTAAACACTGCTTAACTCAACACTAACTCTAATACCAAGAAGAAATCCGAGTTCCCTCCACCCTTTCCCTCCCTCCTTCCTTCCTTCCTTCCTTCCTTCCTGCCTTCCTTCCTTCCTTCCTTCCTTCCTTCTTTCCTTCCTCTCTCCCCAAGGACAAATAAATAAAGAAGAATAAGAACAGGCCCAGACTGATAGATATAAAAACAGATAGATGCTGTAGAGATAGCCGCATCGATAGATAGATGATCTGTTGATGCTAGTATATTCTCATGAGGGAGGGTTAGAGGGTTTGTTGCAAACTTGACGATGCTGAGACACTCCGTCTGGGGTCCTCTGCAGTGGTGTGCTGCTCCGTGGCGAAGAGAACTGGGCTAATCCATCCTCTTTTGGTCCCCCCACCTCCACCCCTGCCAAAGCCCCCCCTTAGGGAACACAGCCACCAGAACAGTCAGTCCCAGAGTCTGAGTGATGATGCGGCGGGAAATGCACACATGGGTGCGCTTAGGCGTTCGAGAGACCCCTTCCTTAGGCGCACACATGCCTCCTACACACACACACACAATGCATCGGAAGATCGACCCGTGAGTGTATAAAACGCCAACGCACACATACAGTACACAGCACACACGGTCTCAAATGGACACACACAAACACCTCTACTGAAAAGAAGACAAACAAACCAAACACACGCAAACCGTCACACACACAGGCGCCGGGTCCCTCCCTCGACGGTCTGAAGCTCATTGAGCTGACGGGCAGCCGCCATCAATTGACGCGTCATCATTATTGACGATGTTTACAGTTATCGTGTGAAGCCCGGTGTCTGTCTCTGGGTCATTGGCGGCATGCGGATCTCCCGGTTACTCAGCCCGCCTGCTCCTCCAGCGCCTCTCTTCCTCACTGCCCCCCACTTAGAGGGCTGCACTTCATCATCAATGCTTATTAGCAACTTTAGTGCTGCAATCAGCCACTTTCAGAGCAAGCTGTCAGATGCAATTACCCAGGTAATACGATGAAATCGGCCTTCTGTGTGTGTGTGTGTGGGGGGGGGGGCATGGAACACAAATGTGGAGAGTGGGAGGAGGGAGGAGGACACACACGGTAACACACAGACACTCACTGGGAGTAGAGCATGCGCGAGCGAACGATGAACTTGAAGATGTACTCCAGGGCTTTGAGGGTTCGGAGGATGGGCTCACACTGCTCCCCCCTGCTGGACACGTCCAGGTAGCGCTTCAACACCGCCATCAACTTCCTGAGAGAGACAATGAGGAGATCATCTTACTGTATGCACTGTATAGTGTATACTACACACACACACACACACACAAGCCCGGCGGCCTAAGCTCACAACTCGGAGGGTTAGAAGCTGAAAATGGAGCCAGAACCCCGAACATGTTCCGTTCTCCTCCCTAACTGGATTAGAGCAATGGAATCCTCTTAAAACAATAAGAGTCCCTTTTTAAACTGCACTCAAGCGATAGGACTCTGGCTGTCACAAAGTAAATGTAATCTGGGGGACATTAGCCGGCCTGTGCTCAGACTCTGTCTTGGCAGCTGTAAAGTGCAGTGTGCTGTAGGGATTTACGTAAAAAGATGCGTTTAATTGTAGTTTTCCATAAAAGCATGTCTGATATAGATTAAAGCTGATAGACGTCTGAGAGACTTTTCTCATAATATATCTATGAACTAGAGAGAGAGAGCAGGGATAAGGAGAAAGGGGTGGAAATGGAGAGAGAGAGAGAGAGAGAGAGAGACTAGTCCCACAGCTTAATCTACAGTAAATAACTCTTCTCATTTTCCCTCTATCTCTCCCAGGATACACAGGCATCCAGCTATCACAATGACCCCTGCTGCTCTCTATCATTGTAATAATCTAACAAACACTCTTTAGGGTTAACGCCGAGCTGACGAGGAAACTCAATGAGAACCATGATGAAAACAGGAAGTAGAATTCAGACACAGGAAGTAGGGATGTGCAATACTGCAACATTTGGTATTGATACCAAGTAAATACAGGGCCAGTATTGCCTATACCAATACCGATACTTTTCCTGATACTGATACACAGCAGTTACAGAGGGGGTACACATTGTATCAGGTGAAAAAACAGCCCGATATAATGTGTCTCCCCTCTGTAACTTCTGTGTTCATTGACAGACCCTTTGCATGTTAGGGGACGGGGTACACATATTATCAGGTGAAAAAACAGCCTGATATAAGGTGTCTCCCCTCTGTAACTTTTGCTAGAAAAGATCAGACATCTCCATATGATCTCAGGTTGTTCATTGTGACCAAAATAACACAGAAAATAACACACATGATGGCAGGGCAGACCCTTTACATGTTAGGGGAGGGGCAGACATCTCCACAAATAAACGTATTTCTGAGTCCCTTGTTACTATGGAAGTGAGTCCCTTGTTACTATGGAAAACCCCTGTTGTGGCTTTTACGTCGCTATTTGTTCCATTTAAGAGGTAAATTCGAAGTGCTTCCCTGAGTGCGCTCCTGCAGCCAGGGGATGCAAATAGTGCCTCAACACGACATCGGCAGCAACTCTCAGCAAGCAGGGGAGGTGGGGGAGGAGTGAGCTTGGGCGAAGTGAGAGGAGCGGTGTTTGCACAACGACTATAAGGGAGTTATGTACTGAATGTAGAGAAGAGAAATTGAAGTATCGATCTCATCACACGAGTATTGATCAATACAGATACCAACGTTGGTATCGATACTATCAATACTTTAGATCGATCCGCCCACCCCTAACAGGAAGTTACCTACTTGTAAGCTAAAGTGGCACTGAAATGTTGTTTGATATAAGCTTCCAGCACCGTGTTGAAATGCTGGAACTTCCTGTCGGCGATCAGACCGATGATGTAGATCTGGAGAGAAGAGGTCAAACAGTTACAACATGACCGACAAATGGGACGGCTCGAGTTTCACATTTTTATGATGGTTAGTCAGAACCTCTCACATGACTCGACATGACTTAAACTCAACATGACTCAATCAAACCAAATATTCTGTCTCAGAGATTGTATTGACAGTGTAAAAATGCTTTTTGACAATCCCTACAGTTTTATCATCACAGTTAGTATACTCTAAAGGAGACACACAGAGACAGACATACTGGGAAAGCACACACACACACACACACACACACATACACTCACTCACCAGGGCATCAAAGACGAGGATGTCGTAGTCGTCAGTCTGGGAGTGTTCCATCATGATGTTGAACAGAGCATCCAGAGTGTCCTGGAGAAACTGCATGCACACACACACACACAATTTCAACTGTCTCCATCTCTACTGTCTTTCTGTCAAGGTCTGTAGACACACCTTGTCTAGACTAACTATATTTAGCTTGGCCTAAGGGAACCCAAAGCAGTGTATTAACACTTGTGCACTCACAAAATAGTTTAAAGGTGTTTTGGTTGCACTGTCATTTTGAACTGTGCATGTTCAAATACAGACCATTCCTTGACTCCATCCACTAATATCCCATAACAAAAATATGCAAAAAGTTCTGCTGTACTTGTGTGAAGTGGTCTGCTAAATAAAGAACATGTAAATGTAATGTATCTCATTCTCTGAGACACACATACAGGTACACACACACACACACACACACACACAAAAGAGACACACTGACCTTGACTACCTCCTCCCCATCAATGATCTTGAGTTTCTCCAGGTTCTCCTTGAGGAGCTCAGGGCGTGTCCTCCACTTCAGAAGCCCCAGCAAACCCACTGGGGGGGGGGGGGGTCATAGGGATCATTTACACTGTTCATCTGCTTCTGATTAATTATGTAATGCAAACATCCTATTATCTGTCAATATGTAGTGTCAACTTTCCACTATTCCTGGATGATTTGGTAGAAAAAGCTTTACTAATTGTGTGTGTATGCGTGCGTGTATATGTGTGTGTGTGTGTGTGTGTGTGTGTCTGTGCCCGCTGGCGTCCTGTCAGGCAGATCACTGGTGCCTTTCTCATTGAGTTAACCTCTCCATCTGCCACATGTCCTGACCAAGTACAGATCATCACACTCTCCCTGTGTGTGTGTTTAATAGCTGCACAGGTGATTAATATAGCAAGAGGACGTTCATTACAGTGATGGACTGGCTGCCTCCACAACAGCTGCTACAATACTCCTGTGTCACAGGTCCTTGGCATCCAGCGTTTGTGTGTGTTTGTGTGTGTGTGTATGCATGACTGTATGTGTGTCAGGGACAAAGAAACGCAAGCTCAACTTCTGTTCAATGCACACACAAACATACTTGCAGGCAAACCTGTCCACAGACACACATACCGTTCTGGGTGAGTTTGGTGGAGCAGACCAGAGTGGAGATGATGAAGCTGTCTCTGGAGCTGATGGACAGGCCTCCCACACTGCTGGAGCTGCGACTCAGCGTGCCCCCCTTGTGGAGGTCTCCGTGGAGACGGGTGGAGGGCAGGGAGAGGTAGGAGCTTACATCCTCCATCCGCTTACTATCCCCCTGAAGACAGAGAGACGGAGAGAGAAAGAGAGAGGGAGAGGGAGAGAGAAAGAGACAGCGAGAGGGGGAGAGAAGGAAAAAGAGGGAGAGGGAGGGAGGGATGAGGGGGAGAGGAAGAGGAGGGGAGAGGGTGAAAGAATAAGGGAGAGAGACAGGGAGAGGGAGGGAGGGATGAGGGGGAGAGGGAGGGGAGAGGGTGAAGGAATAAGGGAGAGAGACAGGGAGAGGGGGAGAGGGATGAGGGGGAGAGGGAGGGGAGAGGGTGAAAGAATACGGGAGAGAGACAGGGAGAGACGAGGAGTGAGCAGGAGTGGACACCACAGTTTAGTTTGGGAGAGAATCAGGAGTCATCAGTCTGAAAGATGCCAGTCACATAATCAATAGGGATTTAAAAACCTCTTCATTTGGTATGAATCTGTGCTAAATCACTTCCTTAGCCAGTCTATCTTCTCTGATTCAGTCCTCTGCGTATATGGCAGTGAATCAATTCAGAGTCACCTTCCTTCTATGCAGGTTCTGATATTCAGTGAAGCTCACTCATTCTGTCAGATGTTCCAATAAATCAGATACAATCCAGTTTATGTAATGAATATGTAAATATTGGTTAATTGAAAAGTTATTCATATCCGATTCACTTCTGGAGTGGATTGGTTATGTTGGTCAGACCTTGAAGACCACCAGGTCATGGAGCCCATCCTGCAGAACTGTCCCGTCATCCTTCATCAGACGCACAAACGCCATGGCAAAGTTCTTCTCACTCTTATCCTTAGCTATAGAGAGAATGAGAGTGCCAGTGAAACCAATATGGGTATGGAGAGAACAATAGTGAAGAAGAAAGACAGTGAATCAAGGATCAAATGTGACACGGTCCAGTCAAAAGACGTTGTCATCAAGGTCATTTGTCACACATTTCATGTATGCGTGATACGCGTATCTGAGTGTTTACTAACCTGGAAAGTTTGAGCCCAGATAATCGGCTTAAAAGTTTTAGACCTTTTCACGCCTTCAAGGTGTGGTTGTTTTGGGTTATTCATTAGAAGCGAGCGCGGGCCGCAATGAAGAAAAATAAAACAATATGCGCACTTGATCTAGATATGTGTGTTTTATTACGCAGTATGCACTGACTACATTGCATTCTACCTGGCCCGATTATGGTTCAAGTTATGTGTTCAATTGTTGGTGCAAATTGCATCTTCCGAAAACAGCCTGAAAGATGTAATCTATTCACGGTTTACCAGGTCAAACAAAGAACAATTCATCTTTTGTTCAATGCAATGCACGAGATTAGCCTGTTCATTCTATTCACTCCATGGATGTAGGCTAAAACGAATAGCCAAAAACAAAAATGTACGGCGAACACGCAGAAGGCATTCTTGAAAGTTGACACAACTACTTGTGAAACATTATATTTAAGGGTATTGACTCGAGACCAAATCTGCCGATTCACTTCTTCATTAGGAGGGGGATGGGATCATACTTGTGACAAACACAGCACACATGGGCCTACGGCTGCACCGTGATGCAAATCACATCACGCTTGACAAGCCCACAACTCAATTTGAAGCTTAGGTAAACAAGAACAAATTATGAGTATTTAGTGATCCTAAACACGTTTATTATATTGAGTGGCTTTTTCAACACTTTAACTTTTGTAATATACGAAAAAACCGTCGACAACGTCTCCTTTTGACTGGACAGTGTCACATATTTGTGGCTGTGTCTCAGCCCAAACTCTCAGCCTTAACTCTGAGGTTGCGTGAGTGAAGGTTTTGCTTGAGGAAGCCAGAGTAGCGACGGCACTCACACTCTTGAGAAGAACGGTGGCGGAACATGAAACGCAGGTGGATCCTCTGCATCTCCTCCAGCGGTATCGCCACCTAGAGGATGGAAGATGTGGGCTCATCGTTAAAAACGACACGCACTCCCAGAGACATGCAGACAAACAAGCATACAGACAGACAAGCAAACAGACAGACCTTGAAAGTCTCCATCCATTTGGGCTGTTTGATCTGATAGTAGATCACTGATCTGTACTCATTCACAGCCTTATCCCCCGCTCCTAGGCAGATGGAGTTCTGGAACAATGTACAAGAAAAAAAAAGAGGGAGAGAGGGAGGAGGTTTGCCTCAGTGTTGCCAAAATAATTTCACCAGAAGTTGTTATTGGCTCTCTGAAAAGTCACAAAAATTGCACGATCATGTAAATCCAACCCAAATCAGGCACACAACCAGCACAGATGCCACTCTTACCGGCACCACCTTGCCGTCCTGGTCGCACACCATCATGATGACCTCCATGTTCTTCTGCGTGGTCTTGTTGTACTTGTCGAAGTCGCCGGCCTGCAGGGTGAGGTAGATGTCGTTCCTGATGTCTCCTGGCATGATAATCTCCGGGAAGCCCAGCTTGCGGGCCACGGCCGTGCTCCGGTCCACCAGATGGGGGTACTCCTTACGGATCTGGACCACGTCTCCCACCAGGGCCTTCATTGTGACCCACAGACCTGGGGAGGGTGGTGATGGTGGAGGGGGGGAGGGAGGGGGTGTCAGTACAGGGAACGGAACAGTGTTTAGGACATTGGAGCCAGTAGGTACACAGGTAAGGGAATACACAGGGAATATATACACAATACACAGGGAATATATACACAATACACAGGGAATATATACACAATACACAGGGAATATATACACAATACACAGGGAATATATACACAATACACAGGGAATATATACACAATACACAGGGAATATATACACAATACACAGGGAATATATACACAATACACAGGGAATATATACACAATACACAGGGAATATATACACAATACACAGGGAATATATACACAATACACAGGGAATATATCCGGCCTCATGGGTCGTACACTGGGAGGAGTGTGTGATGGGCGGGCCTTGTGCTGTGTGAGGGTGTACCTTGCCCTCCGCTGTCTCCCCGCAACGCCGTCACCTTGTTGAGCAGGGTGTGGAGGAAATCGTTCTCGCTCACGATCCTAGACGGACACACACACAATCAGAACATGCAAAAACCTATTTCACCTTGCGTCATGTTTGCCATGAATACGGTAACATGCACGTCTTACTTTAAAGCTAGCATCAGACACGCTTGTATTCCCTTACAAACATACATTTCACACCTTACACCTTCATGACAGGTGGATGCTCGACGAAAGGAGGAGGGAGAGAGGAAGACAGGGGGAAGGGGGGTGGAGGGAGAGAGGAGAGGAAGACAGGGGGAAGGGGAGGAGGGAGAGAGGAGAGGAAGACAGGGGGAAGGGGGGTGGAGGGAGAGAGGAGAGGAAGACAGGGGGAAGGGGGGAGGGAGAGAGGAGAGGAAGACAGGGGGAAGGGGAGGAGGGAGAGAGGAGAGGAAGACAGGGGGGAGTGGGGGGAGGAGGGAGAGAGGAGAGGAAGACAGGGGGAAAGGGGGAGGAGGGAGAGAGGAGAGGAAGACAGGGGGGGAGAGGGGAGGAGGGAGAGAGGAGAGGAAGACAGGGGGGAGGGGGGAGGAGGGAGAGAGGAGAGGAAGACAGGGGGGAGGGGGGAGGAGGGAGAGAGGAGAGGAAGACAGGGGGGAGGGGGAGGAGGGAGAGAGGAGAGGAAGACAGGGGGGAGGGGGGAGGAGGGAGAGAGGAGAGGAAGACAGGGGGGGAGGGGGGAGGAGGGAGAGAGGAGAGGAAGACAGGGGGGGAGGGGGGAGGAGGGAGAGAGGAGAGGAAGACAGGGGGGGAGAGGGGGAGGAGGGAGAGAGGAGAGGAAGACAGGGGGGAGGGGGGAGGAGGGAGAGAGGAGAGGAAGACAGGGGGGAGGGGGAGGAGGGAGAGAGGAGAGGAAGACAGGGGGTGAGAGGGGAGGAGGGAGAGAGGAGAGGAAGACGGGGGGGGAGGGGGGACTCACGGGAAGAACGGGATGAAGTACTGCTTCTCTTCATCACACTCGACTTTCCCTTTGATGATGTCACTGATGTCCATCACTGCAGACAGGATGAAAGAAGAGAGGACCCTGGTTTTTGGGTTTCATCACTAGGATGAGAGTCAACGCTGAGAGAGACTTGTAATCCCAGAATTGTAATAAACACAGACAGTCACACAGACACACAGACAGCCACAGACAGAGAGGGCGGCCAAATAACAGACAGACAAACAAACCAACAGACACACAGACAAACATACACACACAGAGAGACAGAGTGAGGGCAGGCCAGGTGAGTACCTGCCACCCCAAAGGGCCTCCGCAGCCCCTGGGTGCACTTCTTGGTGTGGGTCTCCTTCAGCTCCATCCGGCCCACCCTGACGATCTGACAGATCAAGTAAATCTTCTCACGGTTAAGATCCTTGTTCCCCAGATCCTAACCACCACAGAGAGACAAGGAGATGGAGGGAAGGAGCAGAGGAAAGGAGAGACACGGGGGAATGGGGAAGAAGAAAGGTATGGGAAATAAAAAAAGGGAAAGGAAGGAGAGAAAGAAAATAGAAAAGGGGGAGTATGGCAGAGAGAAAGTTGAATCAGACCATATTACTGAACCATGTACCTACTGATGTGAAAATGATGGCAGATGGCGCCCTCAAGGGGTAACTTACTGTAAAGACCACCTTCAGGTTGTTGAGCATGTCTATCTCCTTGGGGAAACCCTTGCTGCCCCAGCGCACCAGGTAGTTCTCACTGTGGACACACACACACACACACAGACAACATCACAATACACACTTGCAGGGACTCAAGCAAGGATTACATGATCATCCATCAATGTGTAAAACCCAAACTTTTTTCTTGGAAACAGAAAAGACGATTCCGTATTCCTCAGTCTACAGACAGGGGTACTCAGGGAGGTACTATCTGGTCACCTTCCCCAAATCCCCCACCCCCATGCCACTCCATCTTTAGTAGGCTTTGATGGAGGATAAGTGTCTTCATGTGCTGCCATGCGGCCTCCCACAGCCTGGATCAGCAGATGTGACAGTGATGGACAGGTGTAAGCTGCAGCGCTGGCAGCTGTCAGTCTAGCCATCACGCCAATCTGTGATCCGCGTTTCTGTTCACTCAGAGGTAAGAGAGGACGGGGGTGAGGAGAGGACAGAGCAGCCAGGGACATAGGTGGGGGGGGGGGGGGTGCACTGAGATGTCAAGTGGAGGAAAGAGACAGAGAAAGAGAATAAAAGGGGGATGTGTGTAGAGTGAGACCTGATGATGGCTTGTTTGTTCGGGTCGTAAAGAGACATGAAGAGCTCGGAATCTTCTCCGATCCGGCAGACAAAGTTCCGGACAAACACGTAGAGGCTGTGGGTCGGGGAGGACTGGATCCGTGCTGAGATTCCAGAGTGGTCTGCCTGGACATTGGACTGTAGGAGAGAGAGAGAGACAGAGAGAGAGAGAGAGAGAGAGAGAGAGAGAGAGAGAGAGAGAGAGAGATCAATATAAAAAGAGAGAAAGAAAGAAGCAAGGAAGATGCAAATAAATCAATATTATTATTATGTGGAAGGTGGATTCAAGCTAATATTTTACCTTCTTTACCTCTAAATCTCACTCTCACCTTTTTTATTGCACATCTGTCTTCATAACTGCTCGATATCTCTCTGTGCCTTTCTCCAAATCCCCCCATCCCTCGTGCTCCCACTTCTTGTCTGACCCCATTTTCTCTAGCCATCTCTTTTTCCTCATCCTACCCCTTCTGTCCTCTTCTCACCTCTCTAACTCTCTCACTTCCTTCCAACACACCTTCTCCTTCTCCTTTCCTCCCTCCCTCCATCTCTCCACATCCCTCACTAGCCCGAGAGAGAGAGTCATGAAGAGAGAGAGAGACAGAGAGAGAGAGAGAGAGAGAGAGAGAGAGAGAGAGAGAGAGAGAGAGAGAGAGAGAGAGAGAGAGAGAGAGAGAGAGAGAGAGAGAGAGAGAGAGAGAGAGAGAGAGAGAGAGAGAGAGAGAGAGAGAGAGAGAGAGAGAGAGAGAGAGAGTCATGAAGACCTCACCCAGACTCTCTCAGCTTCTCCTTGACCTCTATTGGACTCACCTGCTCCTCTTTGATTCGCTCATTGATCTTTATGGTGGCGTCCTCGTGTGCTCGGAACAGACTGATGACGCTGGCCTTCTCTGGGTCCAAGATGTTCCCGTCCACATCCCTCACCACCAGGTCCAGCTCCAGGATCCTGGGACGAGGGCAGGGGGAGATGAGGACACCAAAAGAGGAGATTAGATGTTTTAGTGGAGAGGAGATGGGTGGCGGGGGGGGTTGGAAGTAACAAGAGGAGGAGAGGTGGGGTTGAGCCGAGGAGATGAGAAGTGAGGAGAGGAGAAAAGAGGAGAGGAGGTTGAAGAGAGGGGGGGGGGTGTTGAGCAGATGTGGAGAGGGGAATCGGGGGGTGGGGTGTGGGGTGTGGATGAGTTGTGAGGAGAAGAGAAGAGGGGAGATGAGAGAAGGGGAGAGAAGGGGAGAGGAGAGAAGGGGAGAGGAGAGAAACACAAACAGTGGTACAGCTGTGAAGATAGGACCGCTTTATCTGAATGACCCCAGTCTATCTCAGGGCACTATGTGGAATGGGTGATCGTGCTAGCTGCTATTTCTGTCACCGTACTTGTTGCCATAGTCGATTTTGGACGTGACCTTCTGCTTGAGCTCCTTGAACTCGTCGCTAGGCAACGTTCCTGACAGCAGCTGGGAGCGCCATTCCATGAGATCCCACATGAGCCTCTGGACCTGCGTCACACGAGCCTTCTTATTGGCCTAGGGAGAGAGATGCACAGTTACACACACACATATCCACAAATGTCCAGAGAAAGAAAAGTCAAACGCACACACACAAAAACATATACACAAATTGACAGACATCCACAACACTGTATAGTAGATACAAAAACACATGTGATGCACACACAGACACACACATAGTGATGTACCACATAGAGCTGTTTCCAGATGCTTCCCCATTCTCTTAGAGTTGTGGTCACTTCTTTTACCAGGGGCATTTCTGATGATACGACCACCTCCTGATCCCTGTAGCACCACACACACACACACACACACACGCACACACACAGTCAGTGTTGGGAAGGTTACTTCTACACTACAGACTACATTGCCTGTCATCGTCAGACAAATTTGCAAATGTGTGTTAGTCTGGAACCTTTCAATTCATTATCGATTTAAGGTTATCAACAGGTGCAGACCAAAAATCCTTTGGACGCAATTGAATAGATACAACCAATCAGAGCAACAAAACGTCATCATGGTTGTTGTTCATGAAAATGAATATGTTCAAATTCATAACATAAGGGACATTACTCCACTTTACACACTCATCAAACTCACCCTCTCTTTTCAACCTTGACCTCCTTCAGCTGCACATAGCTGGCAGGGAAGGCTCCCTGAAAAGAAAGAGGAAAGAGCGAGAGAAAGAGTGAGTCGGAGGTGGATACAAAGAAGAAACGTGCTGGAAGGATAAGAGTAAAGGCCTACCTGCTTGGCCTTGTTCCTGATTAAGTAGCCCTTGTACCAGCCTGAAAGCAGAGATGAAAGATCAGCTGTTTAGACTATACTGTCCCAGTGTCGTACAGCCCAGTCTAATCTAATGCCTGGCCATCGGTCCCAACCCACATGACCCAGTCCCAGCCCCTCGTCTGCAGTCCTCCCTCACCGTCACAGGACTCCTGGACATAGACCGTGTCCCCAATCTCCAGGGACAGCTGCTTTTTCCCATGGCCGATGAAGTTCCACTTCACTGGGTAGACACAGAAAGAAGACTTTTAGGAATGGACAAGAAGGGAAGGCAACAATTGAGGCATGAGGAGAGTTTCAGTTCTACTGTTTCAGCATCCATGAAATGAAGACAAGTTATTTAGGCCATAAATATAACAGACATTTTCAATTTGTATTTGATTTTTGGGGTGATGTTGAATGTTTTGTGCAGACCAGCATCTTATCTTATGGACTTGCTATACCCTTCCCGCCTGTTGTACACAAAAAATAACTGCCACTGTTACTTCCTTACTCTGCTACTTCCTGTGTTTGCAATCTAACACGATAACACAGCACATAAACTGAACAACAGCACAACTGCTTTCAAGTCAGTTTCATGATAAAGCAAGTTCTGATTTGGAACATTGCTTCAGCTGTGGCACCATTTCCACAAAAACCCTAAAAATTCAATAAAGATAGATTAGAAAAATAGACTATAGATTATACAATAGATTGTATGTCTATTGTTTATCTATAAAGACAGGAACTTCTGAATGTTGCCGGAGAGACCAGCAGTGGTTTTGTGAATGTTAGGTTATAGAGAATCGTTTTACTGTGGGATTTATTCAATCCTTTTCCTTTCTGCAAGCGCTCTGATAGTGGAGCGTGTTTGCTGACACCTGCCCACATCCTGTGAGGGAGGAAGTGGATACAACATGGAGGGACCATCACACTCAGCAGCATAGGGTTTCTCTGATACACACACTCACACAAGGCGCAGCCTACACACGCAGACTTACCTATGCCATATCTCTCCTTAGTTGCACGCATCCAAGGAGCCATGATGGTTTTCACGAACTTTTGTTCTTTCTTATCTCTCTCTCTTACTCTATTTTATTTCTTAGGGTGTCTACCTCTCCTGTCTGTGTTGCTGGTTTCTTTTCATTCGGTGTGAGAACAGAAAGCTCCTCCCCCTCTCCTTCCTTCCTCTTCTGTCTCTTCTCTCTTCCTCTCTTCACTGTGCGAAGGGGAAGAGGTGCGACTCTGTTCAGAGCTGCACAGCCGTAGACCTACGCAACCACATGACCCGAGTTAGCGAAAGCAGCTTCAATGAACAACCCTGACATCCTCAATACCCCACCATCATTTAGTGTTTACAATTGTTTGAAAAGATTGTAGATCCAAAGTTACAGCCATGACTAAAGCTCAATAAGGCCCAGTTTTAGACTCAGCCATCCCTAATTTGTGACCCGTTTTATGTCTCCTGTGATCTGGCGAGTTGGCATCGGCCTTGGGGCATGTCAGAGAGAATGGCGAGAACAGTGACCCATCAATAAATACAACCAAACAGTCAATCTGATATAACAGTGAAACTATTATAGGACATCCAGCTATGATGTCCCACCAATACATTGACCTGGCATGATAAAATGCATTGACAGTGGGCCACATACCATCAACAAGTGAGACACTATTGAATGACTACATCATCCACTAGAGGGCAGTAGTATATCTGTTGTGAGGTTGTGGAGGGGGACTAACTACGGGTTCAGAGACTCATCCAAAGGTTTCTGATGAGCATGGACTTACACTGGTCACCAACATCTCCCATATTTATCCCTCATTAATGAAGTGTGAAGTACCACTCAAAGCAAGTCAGGTGACCCCTGAACCGTGCCTGCAGTCTCTAGGGCTGGGGACAGGTTCTGTTGCCCGCATCTTCACGCTCTACCGGGACTATGACATCAGCGTTGCTGTGGAAACAAGCGTCGTCCCAGATGGTAGCGTATGTCTCTCAAAGTGACAGACAGAGTAGCATGGAATACATATGCATTAGGGTTGAACGGGTTGGAGAAACACAGTGAGTGTTGACGTGATGTAGGGGGGGAGAAACCACATGTGTGTGTGTGTGTGTGCTTACACACCTGATAACTTATCAACTTGCTCTTACTGGTGCCATGTGACTCACAAGGAGAACAGAAGGTGGAGTGCCTGGAAGTGCTTGTATGGGGGTGCATGCTTGTGTGAAGCGGGCTATAGGGCTATCGGCAGAAGTTACCAAAGAATAGAAAGATAGAGGGAAGGAGAGTGAAAGGGGAAGGGAGACAGTGAGAGAGTCACGGATGACAAGAGCAGAACAGTGGAGGATGAGGAGGAGAGAAGGAGCGGGAAAGAAGGGGGGGGGGGCAAGGAGAAGCAAAAGGGGTATGACGCACACACACACAAGCATGAAAATAGAAGATAATCAGGGATGGAAGATGAGACGTGGACCTTAAAAAAGGAAAAGGGAGGGATAGTTGGATAGGGCTTTCTCAGTGATGAGGTATTGATTTTACAATACAAATGGAAGACAAGGAATATAAGGAAACACAAGACAGACAGACAGCCAGACAGACAGGCAGACATACGGCAGACAGACATACAGACAGGCAGACTGGCAGGCTGTGGTGTGATGGAGACAACAGAAGGACAGATAGAGATCTTGTGTAAAGATAGACAGTGACAGAAAATAAAAGGGAGAAAAAGAGAGAGATAGTGAGAGACAAACCAAACCGGATCCAGGAAGTGGTCCACAACCCCTCCAACCCTAACAAGGGTGGGGGGTGCCTCACCCCCACCCCCCATCAGCACATACTGCCTCACCCCCACCCCCATCAGCACATACTGCCTCACCCCCACCCCCATCAGCACATACTGCCTCACCTCCACCCCCATCAGCACATACTGCCTCACCCCCACCCCCCATCAGCACATACTGCCTCACCCCCACCCCCCATCAGCACATACTGCCTCACCCCCACCCCCATCAGCACATACTGCCTCACCCCCACCCCCCATCAGCACATACTGCCTCACCCCCACCCCCATCAGCACATACTGCCTCACCCCCACCCCCATCAGCACATACTGCCTCACCCCCACCCCCATCAGCACATACTGCCTCACCCCCACCCCCATCAGCACATACTGCCTCACCCCCACCCCCATCAGCACATACTGCCTCACCCCCACCCCCATCAGCACAACCCGAATGGTGCTGCTGTTGGAGAGAGTCGCACTCACCTTTCCATCCGATGGATTATGCATTAATATATATCGATACAGTATATTGTACAGATAACTATGATTACCTCAGGGGTGTGTGGGTGCATAAAGTACCTGGAACACACATACACTGTGCAGGTTCCTCTGTGGTTACGGTTGGTGGGACTGGTGTCAAGCCTAAAAATAAAGAGAGAGATAGGAATGCACAAGGGAGACAAAGCTTGGGGGAGCACATTTAAATGATTAGGGATTAAATTGCCTTAGGGAAACAGGAGGAGAATTAAAGTAATGACGGATGAAAAACAAGAAGAGGGACTAACAATCCAAATTTACACACAGGCATGCACATGCACACACACAAACACACACAAACATACACCCGTATTCACAGGCACAAACGCAAGCTCACACACACACACACACACACACACACACACACATTGAGCCAGTGGTAGAGCGAGGGACGTCGCACAGTGCAGAGTGGGGAAGAGGGAAGGAGAGCAGAACAGTGCAGCGGGACAGAGAGCGGAAACACACACACACCAGGACATCTGTTGCATGAAGGTAAGTATTGGGATCTTCTTACAGAACCTAAAAGCAATTAGGGGGTCAGGTGGCTGAGCGGTTAGGTAATTGGGCTATAAATCAGAAAGTTGCCGGTTTGATTCTCGGCTGTACAAAATTATGCTGTGTGCTGCTAAATGTAATTTGATTTTAAAACCTCTCTTAGGTCAGATATGTGTGGCTCTGCTAATAAGTGACTCAAGGCTGCTTATGTTATGTTGAACTATTGATAAACACTATCAGATAATATTGGCCAGACATACATCATTAGTTGATTGAAGAGAATGTTATTGTTTGAGCTAAAAGCTATTTAACTTTGTGTCACGCAGACCTGTGCTGTGAGCAAGTCATTTGTTCCTAAATGGCGAAACTGTTGTTCACTCCACAGTCAGGCTGGCCTCAAGGGCTGTGGAGTGACAAGGTGAACTGGGCACAATCACAGGGAGGTCATCTGGAGGGTATCTGTGAATGAGGAAATAATTTTGTGTGCAACATGATTTCATTCATGTAAAATCAGAACAAGCTTGTGTGGGAAAAGTGACACATTTTTGACTGTGACAAAATGGCAGTTCTGCCATTAACATAGAAGCAAATACAGGATGTGCAGTCACACAAACATTAATGTGCACTTAAGTGAGGGGGTGAGGCTGTGGCTAAGCTATTATCTACATTCATCCATGTAGCACAAACGAATGCTACACACAAACTCACTCCCCCACACACCCAAACTCACAATTTATCTAAGAGTGCATGGAAGATGTGGTTAGTCTCAGACAGTCAAACTGAGGGGAATTTAATTTCAGAGGGGTGAAAACCACACCTAGCCTGTGATAGATCAGATAGCTATCTGACCTGAACACTTCCTGTTTCTGTCTGCGTGCTTTGTATCTTTCTGTTCTCTGTACTCCACAGATGACATTCATTCTAGGTGTATTTATTTATGGTTGCATGGGTGAAACAAAAAGAGAGAGAGAAACATAATGTTGATGTGTTCTCTCTCTTGCTCACAATTGTGTTCCATTTACTGTAAACTTGTGAACTTGTTACAGTGCTAAATCAAAACATATATGCCATTAAATCATATTGAATTGAATTGAGAGTGATAAGGAGGGATGGAGAGATAGAGTGGGAGACGTAAAGTTTAAGGCTCAGTGAATAATCTTCTATTGGGTATTGCATAAACATTCAGACATCTGCTCAATCTTAGTGCACAAGTAACGCTTCACTTTAAAAAAGTCTAATGAGCCAGTTGACCGAGAGACAAAGAGACAAACATAAAGAGAGGGAGTGAGGTAGAAAGAGAACTATAGAGAGCTTGTTACTGAGGGTGGAGAGTGCTTCATGTGCACTAAGGACAGGTGTGTCCTCACCTTGGCAGAACGAGGGCACTTCTGTTATGCCCAGCACCAGGGCATCTGTGAGTGAGTGTGTGTGTGTGTTAGAATGTTATGCCAAGTATGCCAAATCATCTGTCTGTCTGTCTGTCTGTCTGTCTGTCTGTCTGTCTGTCTGTCTGTCTGTCTGGGAATCCGTCTAGTTCTGGAAATTCTTCATGCTCAATTACGATTCCACAGCCTGCCTGCTACGGTAAAATACAGGACAGTTACTAGGCAACCCATCATCCCCTCAGGACTTATAGGCACATGTATACACACACATGAAGGACACATGTCATCTCTCTCTCTCACACACACACACACACACACACAAAGGGCACATAAGATACATCATTGTTCACCCTATGTGTCTTACTCAAACACAACACACAAACACACTCATACACACACGTGATATTTGTTCCGCTTTCTTATGCAAGCTACAGAGGGAGGGTGAAATCTAACTACAGAACTGTAGCTACCAAAAAGCCTGCATGTCCCAGAAATGCTTTCAACTTTTCCACCTGTTTCCATTTATTATATTCCTGTCAACGCCACATCTGCTTAATAAGATCACACAAGGTGTGCTTGTTATGCTGAGCTGCTCGTGCAATCAGCATGCGGTCTAGACATGGCGCAGGAAGATTGTCTCATCACTCAAAGAGGGTGTCTGAATCAAGCTCATTACTCTGCGTGCCATGGCATTGTTCAAAATATCAGCCCCTCTCCTGGTCTTGTCTGATGCCTGTCGTGCGAGGCAGATCATTTTTTAACTCAGAAGCAGAAGCAGAATTTGGTTTATTCACCATGTATGTTATACAAACACGGAATTTACTGTGGCAGGGAGGTGCAAAACACTAAACATATAGGAAACTCCCCCTCCACCTCCACCTCTCTGTGGTGCTAAAAGGAAAGGGGATTAGCAAACAAGGCCACAAGTAAGGAGACACATTAACCCACTGACCCCCACCCTATGAGGTTGTCTCATGGGGTCACTTCCCCTTCATGTGAAGCTGTCTGTCCCAGAGTGCACGCTCACCCGCACCATTCCAAACTTAACCATCCATTCTTTAACCCCTTCAAGGTCAGAAATCTCCACAAACATCGTTTTCAGTGAGTTCAGGAAATTCCCTGAAGTTTCATTTCCCTAAAGACACATTTTTCAAATTGCATATTATTTTATGTGTTGTCAACATCCATGTGTGTAAGCATGTGCGTTAGTGTCAGTGTTTGTGTTGGTGTGTACATCTGTGAAATCTGTGTTTATGTATCCCTACCTCTCTCTCTCTCTCCCTCCCTCTCTCTCTTTCTCTCTCTCTCTCTCTCTCTCTCTCTCTCTCTCCCTCTCTCTCTCTCTCTCTCTCTCTCTCTCTCTCTCTCTCTCTCTCTCTCTCTCCCTCCCTCTCTCTCTCTCTCTCTCTCTTTCTCTCTCTGTCTCTCTCTCTCTCCCTCTCTCTCTCTCTCTCTCTCTGTCTCTCTTTCTTTCTTTCATTCTTTCTTTCTCTGTCTCTCTCTCTCTCTCTCTCTCTCTCTCTCTCTCTCTCTCTCTCTCTCCCTCCCTCTCTCTCTCTCTCTCGCTCACTTTCTGACACTCTCACTCTCACTGTTTATTCTCAAGATCCCCACAAGCTGGGGTCAGACTAAACTCCCATGGTTTACGTAATGGAGGTTTCTTGGCAGAGCAATAGTTTACCATGAGAGTGCATGTCTATATCTGGGTTGACCACATAAAGTCTGCCCGTGACTCTCACGGTTACTGCAGGAGTGAGTGTGTGTGAGAGTTCGTGAGAGGAGAGAGAATGAAAGTGAGGGTGCCAAAGGGTTGAAGTGATGGAATGTCAGAATGCAGAAACTAGTAGCAAGACAACATGTGTGTGTGAGAGAAAGGGGGAGAGAGGAGGAGAGCATGTGTGTGTGTGTGTGTGTGTGTGTGTGTGTGTGTGTGTGTGTGTGTGTGTGTGTGTGTGTAAAAGGGTGATATCAGTATTTGAACTGGATGAGGTTTACAGTAATGTACCAGAAGTCTGGACTACACACCTGTGGTAGGAAAAAAAAGAGATTAGTCTTTATCCAGCAGTCTAATCTGTGTTCCGAGCTGGACACCTGAGACTACAGTTTTGGGGAGTGTCTTAGAATGTGACCTCTATAATACTCACAATTGGTTTTTGACTTTTTATCTTTCCCTCACATTCGTACACAGCAATTAATTGTGTCTCCATCTCTCAAGGCCACAGCCATGCCCCAGTATCCTTGCAGTATTTTCTCATTGGATTTCCTGGTGTTTCCTTGGGTTTCTCAGTGATCCATAGTGTTTCCTAGTGTTTTGTTGTGTTTCTGAATAGTTTCCTAGTGTTTTCTTGCTTGTTTGGTGTTTTCCCTCTCTGTGGGCATGTCCATCTCTCCCTCTCCCCTGATTCCTACCTTTCAACAACACAAGATCTGAGTGTTATTCACAATCACTCAGCTGATGCCAGTTGCGATTACCTTCCTTGTGCATATATGTTTGTCCGTTTTGGTGTTATTTCCTGCATGACTGAGTCTGTCCTTTGCCTTCCTTCCCTGCATGTCGCTTGTTGGTTTTACCAGTCTATTTTTCCCAGTGTTTTCCAAGTACTTTTGTATTCTTTGTTTGTTTAATGAATCTTAATTATTCCAATCCTGTCTGTCTGCTTTCCTGCATTCAGGTGCACTCACTCGGCTCTCCATAGCTCCTTTTTCATTTAGTTCTCTAAAAGCTAGAGCTCTCTATTAGCTCTATAAAGAAAGACTGTCACTCCTTCCCTCCATCTCTCCCTGTCTCTCTTCATATATATCCCTCCGTCTCCCTCTCTCGCTCTCTCCCGGGCTCTCTGTGGCAAGATGTGATCTGGTGGGTGAATGATTAGAACTTTCCAGAGCTGGCCCAAATCCCAAATCCATGTAAGAATAGGACTCTTTGGAAAAGCAAACACTCAGTTGCCCACTGACGCACATTCTGACAGCACACATTTGGTTTACAAACACACGTCGGTTTATCAGTCTCATTCCATATTTTTGATATCTAACAGCAAAAGGAACAAATAGTGTCCTAGACTAGTGTTCCTACACAGCTCTGCATTTAACTGATGACATGATTGGAGGACAAGATCTTACAGTTGGTTTCTCGTTGTGTCCAGCAGGTGGGGTTGGGATCTCAATGGACCATCACAAGTGACATGGAGCACTGGAAGCCACCCACCACCAGAGGGCAGTGTTCTGCATTACCAGTGGAACACACTGACCAGCCTCCAGCCTCAGACCACTCCAACTGTCCGAGCATCCCTGATGCATGCTGACTGTTGATAAGCACATACACGAGACATATCGGGACAGAAACAAGATAAGACAAAGAGAACCAAGGAACAAGGGGTCAAACGTCATATCTTTGCTTCCAGTTGGTCAGTGTTGGGGTTCCAATGTTCTCTTGGGACCAATTAGTTTTCCAAAATGCATACATTTCATAATGCACCATGAGGTAATTGGAGCATAGGGCCGAGACGGGGAAACAGAGACAAAAGCTGATTAGAGAGTGGTGTATGATTGGTCCTTCTCCAGGAACATTTGAGGATGCAGCTGTCTGTCATCATTCTGGGCGTGTTCCTGTCCCTCCTCATCCTGCTGACCATATTTGGCAACGTCCTGGTGTGTCTGGCGGTGTGTGCGACGCGACGCCTCCGCTGCCTCACAAACTGTTTCATCGTCTCCCTGGCCGTGACTGACTTGCTGCTTGGCATGCTGGTCCTGCCTTTCTCCGCCCTCCTCCAGCTCTCCAACGATTGGCCGCTGGGGCCCACCTTCTGCAACCTCTACATCTCCATGGATGTCATGCTGTGCACCGCCTCCATCCTCAACCTGTTGGCCATCAGCGTTGACCGCTACCTGGCCGTGACGGCGCCCCTCAGGTACCCCTCGCTGGTGCTGCCAAGGCGTGTCGCCGTAGTGATGGCGTCAGTGTGGGCGGTGTCGCTGGCAGTATCGTTCCTGCCCATCCAGCTGGGCTGGAACACATCCAACGGCACCGTGCAGAATTTCGGCCCCCACGACCCAGAGAGGAAGTGCCTTTTCAGGCTGAACCCATCTTACGTCATAGTGGACTCCCTGCTGACCTTCTACCTCCCCCTGCTGGTCATGTGCTGGACCTACCACCGCATCCTGCGCATCGCACGGGCGCAGGCCAAACGCATCATCTCCATACGGCCCAACTTCAACGGCCCCGCCGCCGCCACCACGGTGGTCTCCACGGTGACGGCGGTGGCGCTGCGCGAGCACAAGGCCACGGTGACTTTGGCGGCGGTGATCGGGGCGTTTGTGGTGTGCTGGGTGCCCTACTTCACCCTGTTCACCATCATGGGAGTGAGAGAGCAGGCGGAGCCCCCGCCTGTAGCCTATCCCGTGGTGCTGTGGCTGGGATACACCAACTCCGCCCTCAACCCCATCCTCTACGCCGCGCTCAACAGAGACTTCCGCTCGGCGTACGCTCGGCTGCTGCGCTGCGGCTACTATAGCACAGGGAGGGGCCGGCCACCGTCGGCTAACCCGGGTATGGAGGGAGAGGAGAGGGCACACACCACACAGAGGTTCACAGATCCAATTCCCCTTTTGATTTGCCCCAGGGTTCAAAGCTGCTAGTGTGAAAAGACTAAAGCTATGTCTCTTTCTTCCCCCTCTTTTTGTCTTTCTCTGTAGGGGGGGAGGTGACCCTGCTGTGTGGACACACCCCTTCCATCTGCAGGGCGGGGCTAGGGGAGACAGGTATGTTGCTCCAGGACGTGAATAGAAGACCTGCCATGGCCACCTTCCAGCTCAGCAATGGGGACAATGGCAATGAGAACACCTCGATGAATGCTGCCGTCGGCAGCCATAGGTACAACTTGCACACTCAGACACACAAGTACCCACACATAGATGTCCTTTCTATCACCTCTCTCTCCCACCAGCTCATGCTGAGGCCAGGCTGGTGTGTGACCAGAATGGACCAGTAGATCCATCCAGCATCCAGCCTGCATCCTGACCCGTGTCTCAGAAGGAGGCCAATGTGTTTGGTCGGAGATTCGGAGGTAGGAGCGTGAACATCAGGACGGAGGGAGGAAACACGGTCTTTCACAAAGTGTTACGACATTTTATAGATGTGGGTCGAATCGAAATAGCGGTCGGCGTGTCCGACGAGACGGGTGGGTACAGAACGTGGGCTTGTGCATTCATGTGTGTCCCGGATCTTTCCAGGTCTGAGCCTTCTCCTGCAGGACACAGACATGCCAGCTGCAAGGGAGTCCACAACAGCAAGCTCATAGGACCAGGAAAACTGTATGCCATAAAGTAGCGAAAAAAACACTGAGTAGCTGACGCATCGTGGATTTACTGTAACCTCATATGCAGGATGGAATAACTGGAGGCTCTCATTTCCATGAAGGAGAAAGTTGACATTTACCTGGGACTTAAGATTTCATTCTCCTTCATATTGACTGGATCTAATGTGCAGCTATCACATGACATAAAATATGGTTCCCGATTTTTATTGAGTCAGGCTTGTTACTCCTCAATTATAATTAATTGGATATTCCCTTTGGTATTTTGAGTTTCTCATTTTAGATCATAAGTAGACTACACCAAACTAACAAGTAATGAATTCCCAGTGGTTTCAAAGCACATTACAGCAGAAAGGTCAACTATTGGTATTCATTTTTAAAACGCACACAAACACACCAATGTTCAATGCAACTTGAATAAAACCAAGTGGACAGCACAGGATGAATTCAATTTCATGTTATGATCTTAAAGGCAACTGGGCAGGACCTCGGCCTATTCATTTCAAAGGGTTGGTGAATAATATTGAATTTATTTAAACTTGAGCAAAGCAACAGCACATACTAAAGGATTATACAGTACCTACATTTTGGACATTATTTTAACAAAGCCTCAATCAGAAATAATGTGATTAGCAATCCTATGACTCTTCTTTTTCCAGACCTGCTAATAAATGATGGCACAATAACATGTTCTACTCTATTAGCAATCATTGTCAATTTCTAGATTTCAAAAACACAAACTGCAAATCCAAGTCCACACCAAGACTTGACTTCCAGGGACTGATGGTTTGATTGCTCATGAAACATTGCACACAACAAAGATGTACAGTATTCATTACAGTATACACTGAAGGCATGTTGTTAGTCAGTGGATATCTATTTTCAGGACACAAACAAAGCCCAGGTTGCCTCTTGCTAATCCCACTTCACATAAATGCTTCACTAAGATCAATAGGTCAGTAAGTTATTCACTTGTTACATAGTGGTAAATACATGTGTAATTGAATAGAATATACAAGTGTTGTTATATTATAATTCAGCCTGTGACATTACTAAGACTGTGCCTGCCTCATCAGTTTACAAAGACAGAACACAATCTACTGACACGTTGGTCTCTACACATAGCTCTCCCTCTCCATCTCTCCTTCTGTCACTTTGTCTCTCTCTCTCTGTCTCTCTGTCTCTCTCTCTGTCTCTCTCTCTCTCTCTCTCTCTCTCTCTCTCTCTCTCTCTCTCTCTCTCTCTCTCTCTCTCTCTCTCTCTCTCTCTCTCTCTCTCTCTCTCTCTCTCTCTCTCTCTCTCTCTCTCTCTCTCTCTCTCTCTCTCTCTCTCTCTCTCTCTCTCTCTCTCTCTCTCTCTCTCTTCCTCTCTCTTTCTCTCTCCTGCTGTACCTCTCACATGGACTCAAACTCGTCAATGCGCTGTTTGGTGTTGCCTTGGCGGATCTGGCGCAGGGTCTTGTATTTGTCGCGGCCTGCCTTCACGTTTTCGGCGTGGATCAGGTCGTTGGGCGTCTTCTTGCTCTCGTCCCGGGTGCTGGCAAGCTCCGAGCTCAGGGCCTGTGGGAGCAGACAGACACACAGACGGACGGACAGACAGAGAAAGAAAGGCACCGTCATGCATCCATCAGAACAAGTAGACCAGACTTCTTCCTCCGTGCGACCTCCGTGCTCCAAAAAGTACACTCAGTTCCATATATGAAGTCGACGTCACTGTCCCACAGTGGCAGGAAAGCGGATCACACAGATCCAGCAGCCTCTAACCTTCAGCCTCTTCTGTAGCCTTTCGTTCTTCTGGGCCTCCGTCACCCGCTCCTCCTCGCTGCGGTCTCGCAGCGTCCCCAGCGCGGTCAACTCGGCGCTGGCCTCGGCGCTGCTCTCGTCCGTCTCGTCGTGCTCGTGCACGTGGGAGTCCTGGATGTGGACGCCGATCACTTTAGTCTTCAGCTCCTCTTTGGTCCGCTCCAGATCTACCTCCACCATGACCGCCTGCCAATACACACACATACACACACCGCTTACAGTGAAAGGCTGCAGTTGGATTGGGCAGGCTGGGCACAAGTGCAAACACACACACACAGGCAGCATATCCAGTACCTGCATGCATGCACAGACACACACAGACACACACACACAGGCAGCATATCCAGTACCTGCATGCATGCACAGACACACACACACACACACAGACACACACACACAGGCAGTAAATATGGCCTCCAATGAACACACACCACAACTGCCAGGTCATTCACACTGCCACTAAGCCGGTGATGTCAGATCACCTGCACTGTTCTCTCCCATTCTCTCACCCTTTTTTGCCATTTCTTTGCCTCATCCTCCTTCTTCTTCTTGGCATCTTCCAGGCGGGAGATCTTACAGGTCAGCTCGGCCAGCTCAGTGGCCTACACACATACACACACACACACACAGGCGCGCATACACACATATATCCACACAGATACATAAAGGCTTTAGAAAAGCCTGTCATAAGTGCATTCGTGCGTGTGCCCATGCATGCATACTTGCGTGTGCCCATGTGTGTGTGTGTGTGTTCATCAAATGACGTCATGTAATGTGAGCGTGTACCAGGTTCTCCTGGTTCTTGACCTGGCTCTCTGACTGCTGCAGGAGGGAAGCCTTGGCGTCCTCTGCAGCCCGCCGGTCCTTCTCCAGCCTCTCAGCCTCCTCCTGGGCAAACGTCCTCTCCCTCTCCAGCTCCAGGGCCCGGCGGGTCTGCTCCTCCAGCTCTGACACACACACACACACAGACACATGAACACACACATATCATACAGACAGATGCCCATGTGTAAGCACACGCACATCCGGTACATTCATATGAGGACACAATGCAAACTCAGCCAGATACATAGAAGCAAAAGTATCCTCGTTTAATAAAAACAAAGAAAACTCAATCATATTTGTGGTCGGACCGTCCTGGGCTCTCTTGGTCTGCTCCTCGATCACTCTCAGTCTCTGCATCAGCTCCATGGTCTCCCTGGCGATCTTCTCCGTCTCCTTCTCAGCATTCTCCCGCTTCTTCTTTTCACTGTCCAGCAGGGCTCTGCCACCAAGCAGTACAGTCAGCGCAAACTGCCACCAAGCAGTACAGTCAGCGCAAACTGCCACCAAGCAGTACAGTCAGCGCAAACTGCCACCAAGCAGTACAGTCAGCGCAAACTGCCACCAAGCAGTACAGTCAGCGCAAACTGCCACCAAGCAGTACAGTCAGCGCAAACTGCCACCAAGCAGTACAGTCAGCGCAAACACCTGACTAGTTCTCTCCTGGTTCAGAGTTTACTGAATTTACGAGGGCGGTGAAACTAAACTTTGGATTTTTTTACAGAATTTTACAGAATGTCTCCAACTAAACTAAGAATGGGCTGGTGTCAAGTCTCTCTATGTTTCTCTTCCTCCCCCACAACCCTAATCTCACCTCTCCATCTGTCTCTTGTTCTTCTCCTCGCGGGCCTGGGCCTTCATCTGCTGCACCTCTATAGTGTCGGGCTTCCTCCTCCTCATGTACAGGTCGTGGTTCCCCATACACAGCGCCAGGATGCGCTTGTTGATCCGCAGACGAGGAGCGTAGAACACAAAGTCCTGAGGGACAGAGAATGGCGCTCATAAACATGGCACAGAGTTCTCTTTCTGGAAACATCGAAATGGTAAGCATTCATGATCATCCTGTATGTTTTATGGTAAATGTATACAGACAGAGTAGGAGATTGTAGATGAATGATTGCTGTAGAAAATTGACAGTAGTCAAAGATTAGGAGACTGGGTACTTTGTAAAAGTAACACTTTAAATATGCTAAGCTACACTGCCCTTCAACAGATTGTTTGAATACCGGGGCTTTCTTGTCGATGGGCTTAATGACAAACTTCTTGTCGTTGAAGGAGATGTTCCGGATCTCACTCCAAGGGAAGCCTATCTTGGGGGTCATCCTGGGAAAGAACGAGGTCGACGGGGTTACAATCACATGGTCATGTTTTGAGCTAAACTGTGTCAGTGGCAGTCCATTCAGTACTTGTCGGTCTTCTCGTAGATGTTGAGGCCCAGGGCGTCCACTCCCAGCCACAGCTCCGAGCCTTTCTTGTTCTTGATGCTGAAATAGTTCACCCCGTACATCTCCAGGTCCTGAGCTATCTTCAGGTACTCCACCATGGCGTCCTCTCTGGAACGACAACACAGGACATGGAGGCTGAGGTGCCGCCAGGAGACGACACGCTACCGTGTGTGTGTGTGTGTGTTGCTGACCAACCTCAGCACTCCCTTGTGCTCCTGGTGCCACACCTGGATCCTCTCCTCCCATTCGTCCTTGTTCAGCTTGTGCTGCTCCAGAACTCTGGTTTGTCACAGCAAAATAGATGTCATGCATTATATATGAAATAGGAAAAAGTCACCCCTCCAGTGTAAGCCCCTCCCTACACACACACCTCTGTGGTAGCAGCTTGTCGCGGGTGAGGTATCCAGAGACGTGGTAGTCCTTCCGGTAGTCTCCATGCTTGGTCTGGACGGCGTAGGAAGCCAGCAGCACTGCCGTCTCGGGGGGGCAGTAGATGTCATCGTTCAGGATGCCCTCCTTCACCTGGAACAGCAGGGGAAGTGGCTTCAAAGACTGTGTGTGTGTGTGTGTGTGTGTGTGTGTGTGTGTTAGAGAGACAGAGAGAGAGAGAGAGAGAGAGAGAGAGAGAGAGAGAGAGAGAGAGAGAGAGAGAGAGAGAGAGAGAGAGAGAGAAAGAGAGAGACAGAGACAGAGGAGAGAGACTCTGTGTGTGTGTGTGTGTGTGTGTGTGTGTGTGTGTGTGTGTGTGTGTGTGTGTGTGTCTGGTTTGACCTGAAGGAAGAAGAGTCGTTGCGTGGCCTCCTGGATTAGCTCCTCTGCAACGTCCTCAGGGTAGAACTTGGCTCTGAACTTGATCAGAAGAGGGCTCTCTCTCCTTACGTCCTGGGCCGTAACCTGGCAACCACCAGCAGACCCAGGGACAGGGACACTTAGTCGTACAGCTACCATTACAATCGTGGTCAACCATTCAATAGGATGGTTACATTGCTTCGTTGTGGTTTAAAATCAGGCAAAGTAAATCAAGTCAGACCGAAAGACCTCTCCATGACATGTGTTTCAGTCAATATTATGAATATGAATGGGACTGTATCCCCATTGTGCTGTATTCACCCTCTTGTTGAGTTTGAGCCAGGTGGAGAAGCCTTTACTGTCCTGGTACTGTAGGCCAAAGAACCAGGTCTCCCTCAACCCGATCGTCTTCACAATCTAGTCAAGGACAGCAACAGCAACATGAGTGGTCAACCTCTCTCTATGTCAAATCAACATAATTTACTGGCATGACAGAACATGAGGATGACTCCGTCCCATGCCATCTATCTGTCTATCTGTGGGTCCTTCAGGACTCCCTCACCTGGTCAAAGAGCTGCTTTCCGGTAGTGCTTGGTAGGATGGCAAACTCAAGCTCTGCGTCCATGGTGGTGACTCGAACATTAAGCTGTAGGAGGAAACACTGGACATGGACACATGTCCCAGGACACAGAATCGGCAGACTCCCCAAGCTAATCACAATCACACAGTCTGCTTAAAGTTGAGCCCAAACAAAGCATCCTGATACAACATGAATATATGGTTTTATTGGAGGTAAAAGGCCAATAAATACGACATGTTTCTTACATTCTTTTGTTCAATCCTCTGGATCATCCAATCACAAGAGGTTGGAGGGGACTACAATCAAAACACGAAGCGACCGGTAAGGTGATTAGGTAAGAAACTCTGAACAGGGGATCCTATTCTTAACAAAGAACACCACAGTCTGACCAGAATGCTATCAGGATTGTTTGAAAAACCCGTATTCACCATTCTTTACAGTAGGCCTTCGACGAGTCACCCAGCCAGCACCTGTGAAAGGTTTGTCTAAGGCCTATATGGATGATGACTAGGCAGCCTTGCTCACCAATAGGGATATAAATGTTATGAAACTGCACAGATCAGGCAAAGCCAGGGAATGTAGGCCTTCACTTTCTGAGAAGTGGTTGAGACTATGTACTGTATTGTAAATTTATAAACAATGTGTCACAAAACATGCCAAAACAGACTTCATGTTATATAAAGTACATTGGGTTTTTTTCAGCTCGACTGGATGTGCAGGTTCATACTGTCATGAACATATTGAGGATATCCAACCATCACATATCAGTTTTCTCAATGTCATGAAACTCAACCTAGGCTCCTTTTATGGCACTTTTATTGCATTCATTCTTGTGAATCTATCAATCTGTCTAATTATAATGGACGCTGCATACAATGTTACAATCCAAACCTTTGTAGTCATACAGTCTAACAATGGCAGATCTATGTTAAATCCAAATGTATTTCTTACTGCAAAGTCAAATCAACCAACATTTTACTACTGTAAAGGAGTCTTGTTTCAAAACTCCTAAAGGTTGGGTGACTATGCACAAATCCAAGACCAGTTAGCAAAGAAAGCTGTTTAGACAAGTAGGCTACCCTAAAGTTTAAAATCCCAGTTCTAGCCACAAACTACAATTTAAACCAGATTAAAGTGTTAAAATAATCAATACTCACAGTCGACATTTGTTTGTATTTTATTGGTTATTTCTTCTACAGAGGTCCGTCCGCAATAGCCTTCTCTCCACCGAGTCATATGAAAGTGCTTGTGATATTTACTGGGATTAGTGCGAATTATAACGAACCATTGTATTATTCGCAGAGCTCTCACTCTCTCTCTCTCTGAGCTAATCCCGAGGCAGCTCCGGAATCTACCGCTGATTAGGCCTCACACTTGACCCTAAATCCGTGCAGCAAGAAGGATGTTAAACAATCACAAAAAAAATGTTTTTGTATTGTAGCCTGTATCGTTTCATTCACAGTGACTGGTGAATATTGATAAAACATTTAGGTAGCCTAATGGTTCAGACTTGGATCCTTTAAAAAAAGAAAGAAAAGTGATGCCGACGAGCAACCTAATGAGACATTTAATCTTTCGGGGATAAAAACAAATTCATGGTTTTACTTGCTTGTACTACAAACTTTTATTTTTTTTACAGTTAGATATTATTTACAGGGATAGCTAAAACATCGGTTTGTAAGTAACGTATTAGTTGATTACTGTACACGTAACCACAGCTTCTCCCTGCGCGTGCGTGCTGTGTCACGGTATTGTGTTTTATTAGATACTCTGGCCTTTCGTCTACAGCTAATAATTTGTCTATTGTTGTTGAACATAAACATGGCGGACGAACAAGAAATAATGTGCAAACTAGAAAATATCTTGGAAATACGGTAAGAAACACTTATTTATAAAAAACACATCTGGTGAGTTTGGTAGCTGGATGCTTTAGTTGCGGTAGGTAGCTTTCGAAAAGAGCAAGTGGCTAGCTTAGCCAGCTAGTTTGTAGCAGGCACTGCCACCCGAATTAGCTTCTGGCTTTGTTATTGAGCTCGTTGGCTATGTGGCGAGATAGCCGCAGGGCTAGAAGCGGGGTCGCTGTTCTATTGTCTTAAAAGACCTGGCAAATTAGCTTGCTATTCAGCCAGCCATACGATGTTCTTTGTGCATATTACACTAAGCAGCAGGCATGAATTATCTGTGCATAATCGCCTATACAGATGTTTTCATCAGCTAATGCCAGATGTCTGTGCCTTGACAGACAAGCTGGTTAGCCAGCCAGCTAGTTGTATATTAGCAGGTCAATATCTGGAGAACGTTGCCAAATGTGGGTTAAACACGCATAATGAAGGGCTGTGATTCATACTTTCAATGGTTTATAAATAAAGCAGCATATCTGCTGCCACACACACAGCTGTGCAATGGCTTCACTTGCCGTGGAAAAATAGAAACGTTTAAACCAAATGTTTTAGGTTAATTGTAGGTAAAGCAAAATGAAGAGGCATACTGAAAAAAAAATCAATCCGTGAACTTTCATAGCTATATGTATGTATGTATGTGTGTGTGTGTGTGTGACTCCATTGCCAACCCCCCTCTGGTCTCCAGGAACAAGACCCTCCAGATGCAGAAGATCAAGTCTCGTCTGAAGAGTGAGTTTGAGTCTTTGGAATCGGAGGAGAAACATCTGAAGGAGTACAAGCAGGAGATGGACCTCCTGCTGCAGGAGAAGATGGCCCACGTGGAGGAGCTACGACTCATACACGCTGACATCAATGTGGTATGTACCAGCTGACTCCTTGTTCTGCTCAGCCAGGGTGTGTTGTGTAGCCCTCCAAGGGTCTCCAACTGCCGTCTGTCATCCCTGTTTCAAATGTAGAATGTGGGTGCCGTGGAGCAGGGCGGTGGGATTCCCCACCGTTACTTCAGTGTACCACTTCTATCGTAGAGCTTTTTATCATTCTGTAACCCCCCCTCGCCAGATGGAGAGCACCATCAAGCAGTCAGAGAATGACCTCAACAAGCTTCTGGAGACTACGCGGCGGCTGCATGACGAGTACAAGCCCCTGAAGGAGCACGTGGACGCCCTGAGGATGACCCTGGGTCTGCACCGACTGCCCAACCTCAACGAGGAGGAGGAGAAACTCTCACTGGAGTCAGTACACACGCATGCACACAGCTCGCCTCTATACACGCAAAGCCATGTCTTTTTTTACACACACAGTGAATACACATGTAGGCCACAGAAGTACCGCATCAGAAGTAACCTCAGGGGGATTTAACGATTTGCCTGTGTTGCAGTTATGAACCTCATAACTATGATGTGCATATCTATTCTCTTTCATCTCGTTCAGTTACTATAAGAAGCAGGGCCAACCTGGTCTCTCTGTCCCCGGTTTCATTAGTTACTTTGAGAAGCAGAAGGCTGAGTGGCAGAAGGAGCCTCACGAACCTGCCATCCCAGAGTCCCTTGCAGCGGCGGCAGCTGCAGCCCAACAACTCCAGGTCTCTAGGAAACAAGACGCCCGCCAGACGGCCACCTTCAGACAACAGCCACCACCCATGAAGGTACGTCTGCATGCACATACTCACCAACTTCAGACAATTACCTTTCCATGGGGGTGGGGTTTTAACCTCTCCTCATCCACGATGATACTGACATACGTTCTTATATGTTCAAGCAGGTCAAACAATGCATACCCGCTAACCCTTCACAACCAGTGTAACCAACGCAACTGGTTCTGGAATTAACAATGTTTCTGTTCCCTCTCTCTGCCCGTCTTCAGGCATGCCTGTCCTGCCATCAGCAGATTCACCGCAACGCTCCCATCTGCCCCCTGTGCAAGGCCAAGAGCCGCTCCCGCAACCCCAAGAAGCCCAAGAGGAAGCCTGATGAGTAGACCCCAGCCCTGGCCGTGTAGGATGTCCCTGGGTACAACGCACTGTGCTCGGCCTGGTCTCAATGCTGTAAACATGCACCCTCTTCCAGCCACTTTCAACTGAGGTAGTCTTATGAGGTGGTAGTCAAATAGTCTGACCACATTAGTAAAAAAGAAAAAAAAGATCAAAGTAAGGCTGGAGAGATAGCATTTTATAAGTGTATGAACGGGGCCCTTGTGTATGTGTTGTGCTTCACCCTGTATGTTTCGAATGTGGACTTGGTATGAGTGAAATGGTCTTCGGTCCTTAATGATCCATCCACACTACAGGGCAGCCATGTCTTGTGTTCATGTTATTCCCCTCCTTGTTTTGACCAGTGCTTCAGTGTGTTGAAATGCCATTGTCATAATCCTAGTAGACTCATTAGCCATCCCCAATAATGTAAATGCAATAATAGAAACAAGACAAAAAATATTAAAAAAATAAACCTATGAAATAAAATGTTGAATATTAAAATAATATTGCTGTTGTTTTACCTGCCTTAGAAAGTTGCCTTGTACTGTATTTTTCTTTTATTTAATTTGCAATGCATGCAAAAAAAATGTCCATGGTTGAAACATGAAGACTGTTTTGCGATAATATAAAAGGTGGGTTTATGCTCAAACCCACAACTTTGTTTCAGTGTGTACTGGGAACATGATGTAAATGACCAACTAAAGAAGGAATTAGGCGTGTTTGGTTTTAATAGTGTTGTATGTGAATCTTTAATACAAAAATAAATAACTGTTTTTTTTTTTTTTACTACATTGGGAATGTTGTGTTTTTACACAGTTGGAGGGTCTAATTGTTCCTGTGGTGTTGCCAGGGTAACCCCTGATGGCAATAAGCCTCTCTCCTTGGCTTGCAGTTCCTCCCAGATTGTTTGGGGTGCGTCAGAGAGCTTTGGCAGATTCCGTAGGAGCTCTCCCAAGAGGCACACAGTGTCCTGAAACACAGGAAACATCTGGACTTAACATCCATGTATAAGAGGGTTATTTCAAAGGAAAAGTGTATTTAAATGTGTTGAAGGCTTACTCTGTTGCAGAGGTGAGTCTGGAGTCTGTCCTCCAATGTGAGAGAATCCAGTAGAGTCCTCTTCCTCTGTATGAACGTGTCTAGTGCCAGACTAGCCTGCTGCTCCACACACTCACCACATACTGAGGGGTCGTGTATCTCTATGTCTGCTGCCTATTTAACACAAGCGCACAAACAAGAATACATTAGTTCCCATGTTTGTTTTGACTCGATACAGAGCAGCAATGACCCTATTAGAAAGTTGAGTGTGAACCATCTGAGGGTTAATGTTCACCCGTCCCTTTCTTACCCGTCTCATTTCTTCAGTGAAGCTCTTCAGTTTGAGCACTGACATGAGCTGCATGGGGACTGGTCGGGTGACAGGGTCTAACAGAGGGAGTTGGGAGTTCACATCTCTCCTCTTTCCTACTGTAAGCTCTGGAAGGCAAGACTCCTCTCTCTCCAGCCTCAGCTCTCTATGTCTAGTATCACTTCTGTCTTTCCTGCTCTTTTTCCTCTCAGGATGTCTTGAGGCAGCTGGGTGCTTGTGCCTGTGGACCACCGAGACCATCCTGCAGCAATAGGTTTTCAGAGCCTTGCTCTCCCCTACTGGCTCTGAACCATCACCTGATAACCGGAATGGGAAGATGGCTTTAGCTCAATGAGGTCTACTACATTACTTTGACATGTTATTCATTTAGAAGATGCTTTCATCCAAATCGACGTTCAATAAGTGCATGTAGAGCAGACAATTATAGATGTAGAGTGCATTGTTTTAGCTGGTCAGAGTCAAGGAACTGTCTATACTTTATTTACCAGCCAAACACTGCAGCTGCTAATAGTTAGAGCTAGAGATAGCGTAGTTGATAGCAAATCTTTCGTGTTTTATGTGTTATTTATCGTCCTATCTTAATGTCTTTCAATACCACAATGTGCCGTTTATTCTTTTACTTAAATATTGTGCTAAAATTAGCTCACAAAGTTAGCATACTTGCTATCATGCAACGGTGTAGCAACTGCGTTACTGTCTGTGTGTGTATTAACAACGCCGATGACAACTTTAGCTAGTGCTAGCTAGCTAGCTAATGCGATGGCTAACATGACCAATAGCAATAGACTAAGCATACCAGCATCAATTAAATTAGGAATAGACTAATGACAAAACAAACCTTGGACGTGCATCGTTGTATCAGTTAAGTGATTCACTACTAGTAACTCGTGTGAAAGGCATTAATAACTTTAGCGTGCCAGCCTACGAACACCCCATGTCCACAGTGATTTAAGGCAAACAATTAAATACCACCACCTAGCGAGTGGAAGGCTAAATGTGAATATGGAATGGCAGGCGTAATCTTGTGTTCATTTAACAAAAAGTAAAATAAATGTTTGCTGCTCAAATCACTGTTTCTGAAGATGTTTTTATTGGCCTACTAAATGAAAAATAACAGCTCAAACCACCTCTTTTTTTTCTGTGGTCCTGGGGAGGAATTTGATTGTGCCTCTAGTTCAGTTACCCTAAATTCCAGGAATGTGAAACTTCATGGCATCAGAGTAAAAAATGCAGTGTGGCAGTCACTTGAACCTACAATGAGATACAGGGATTAGGATACAGCATGGTGGGGGAGAACAGCTGATTTTCTGCCTCAGCCTTTGAGACAGCTGTAGCAGCCAGCCTGTAAGATGGCTGCCTACTGTGAACTGGAGAGGCAGGGTTAATACAAAACATGTAGACTAAAGATATTAACTTTCACTTTCCAACTTAATTGAAACAACTAGGAATCCAGAATATGGATCAGTTGAAGAGTATAGGAGGATAATATACCATCCAGGTACACCATTCTTAAGGACACAGGAGAATAAATCACTACCCACCTATTAGGTACCAACGAGACAGAGTGTCACAAGTCTATCACCTTTCTAATTATAGCCCCCTAGCCTCCCTCAACTCTCCAAGAATGGAAATTTGGCCAGGTCCATCTGTGGCCTAAAATTAGCCCCCCCCCCCCCCTACCACCAGGCCCCCCAGTCCCTCTCTGCTCTGCTGTGTCAGACAGTGGCACACACACAAACAGAGTACAGAATTCTTACAGCGACATACACACTCCTCACAATCTCTGCCATTCCTTCACGTGACTGACCAGTTATGAATGTGTTTACTACAAGCATACTGTTCAGCAAATTTTGCAAAAACATCACTGGTTGCTGACCCATGAAGTGAGGTGAGTGGAAATCTTTGTTAATCTTCCTTGCTGTGTGTCTCTCTGTCTTTGTCTCAGTGTTGGTAGCTACAGTTAAATGTTTCTAGATTTAAATACAGCATTATGTGACCATGGACGATTTTAAAGATATAGTCTATTATCGTTCACCTCATATGCTTGATTTCCCTATATTTGGTATTATGTAGGCTGTACTCGATTTGACCAGTTGTCACGAAATGAAAGACCACAGACATGATGCATTGCTGTGCAGAGCAGTAAACATCAACAACAAATAACAATATTTTCTGAATCATCTGAGTATCTGTGCAATGATTGTATTTAGCATGTGTGCCACTCAAACCGAACCACGCATGTAAGGCATGTCGCATATCATCATGGATGGCATAAATCCTAACCTTACGTGCTAACCTATTCTTATTGATGTTTTCTGGCTCGATTCGCAGGTGGAGGCAGTCTGATTGGACTGTACCAGTTCCCTATCTCCAGCATGGTACAGGAGGAAAGCCCAGACAACATGAGTTTGATGGACATCTCCAAGATCTTCTCCCTGCTCCAGCCCAAGGAGGGTGACGAGGAGGAGAGGGAGCAGTGCCAAACCCTCAACCAGGCGGTCAGCGCCGATGACGTGGCCCAGCTGTCTGAGCTCCTCTCCCAGGACAGCTACCGCAGGTGCATCAACTCCCGCAGTGGCTGGGGGGTCCCAGTCACCCCCCTGCGCACGGCTGCCGCGCACGGACACCTGCGCTCTCTGGAGCTCCTATTGGAGCACGGGGCGGAGGTAAGATCAAGGATTGGCTGGCTGCGCGAGCTGCCGGGATTTAAGCTCGCTGATGTTGTCTGTTGATTGGAGGATGTGGATTTATGTAGCCAGAGGGTGGGACAATTTGAGATGAGATAGTGTAACCTACAAGCTCGATTTGTAATCAGCCTGGATAAGATTAGCCCACCGAGCTAAAGATGGATGCTTTGTCTCACCTTATCTGTGTTTGTCTCAGCTTATCTGTATCTCTGTGGGTGTCTGAATGTGTCTGTGTCAATCTGAGGGTGGGTGTTTATGCACTCACAGGTGGACAGCCTGGACGTAAAGGCCCAGACCCCTCTCTTCACAGCTGTCAGTGGTAAACACCTGGACTGTGTGGTAGCACTGCTGAAAGCAGGCGCCGACCCTAACGGCAGCCAGTACAACAACTGCTCCCCGGTGCTGACCGCCGCCCGCGAGGGGGACGTGGACATCCTCCGGCAGCTCCTCCTATTCGGCGCCGAGGTGGACGTCCGGCCCAAAATCCCCGAGTGGGCTACCAACGCTACGGCGTGCCGAGGACCCCTGTACATCTCGGCCGTGTACAGCCACCTGGACTGCTTCAAGCTGCTGCTCCTCCATGGAGCCAACCCCAACTACAACTGCACGGAGGAGAAGATGCTGGCCAGGGTCAAGCAGCCCAAGACGGTGCTGGAGATGTGTCTGCGCTACGGCTGCGGCCTGGAGTACACACAGCTGCTGATTGACTTTGGGGCGGACATGTACCTGCCCACACTGATCGTAGACAAGACCACCATGCAGAATGAAGCGCTGGTGCTGCTGCTGAAGGAGAGAGGTGAGGCCTGCTTTGACGTTAGAGGCATACCGAGAGGACTTCCCGTCTCTCATTGGTTCTCCTCCTGCCTGGAGGGGTCTCCTTGATGGTGGATGTGGGAGGGGGGGTTATCACAGGAACTGCCTTAACACAAATGCAAAAACCTGCACCCACAAACACACGCACACACACACACAGACTGCTATTTAATATTACACAGTTGCAAGTGATTTGATTTTATTGTTATGGGTGCGACTGTGAATAGTAAGTACAGCATATATAACCCAAGATAATAAATGCAGTCTTAATAGTTTTTTTGGAGGCTAGAGCCAAGGAACATATTGGGACATTAATATTGGTCCATACTATTACATGTAAGTAGATGTCAACACATTGTTTAAACGTTTTAGCAATATAAGTAAAACATACAAATACATCTCTCCTTTTCCTTTCCAGTCTGTCCTAAAACCCTGATGTCCCAGACGAGATTGGCCATCCGAAGATTCCTTCCCATGGTCAACAAAGCAGCTGCTATTGACAGCATGGACATTCCTCATATCTTGAGGAATTACCTCAAACATGTCACCTGACTTCTAGTCTCTGTCTAGTAATGGTATTCAGAGATATGTACTGCAATTGTCACAAAAAGCTCAAATAGCCTCCTACTCTCCAACCCTTTTTCCTTGTCATAAATTGCACACATGGCTGTATTGGTTCCAAAATTTTGACTGGGTCATTTCCTTCATAATGGTGCAAAGATAAAAGAAATGTAGCCTTACTGAGGAGGATTGTGACATGCTAAATCAGGAGGAGAATCCGAAGGAACAGAACAAACATCTTATTTTGTACAGAATTCAGATGTTACAACTGACATGTTTAAATGTGTCTTTATTGAAGATTATGGTTGAGTGTGTTTGTCATTAGATGTAGGTGTTTCTTAAAATGCATAAATATATTAAATATAAAACAGTTTATAGATACACCTTCTTTCTATTCAGCACTGTCTTCTATTACAGAAGGACTGAGTTGGAGTTAAAATACCACTTAATACTTATATAAAGATATACTGTTTCCATCTGCAGTACCATGATCTACCTCTAGATGGAGGCCTAGCACTGCACATTATTTGGGCTTAATGTTTACACCCGTGTGATCATGCCAACATTCCCCACAGTAGGTACTTTATCACTCATCACTGTAATGGCTTGGCTATTACAATCAGGATGTGCGTTTACCTCAACTGGGGTGTGATTTTACCTCAACGGTCTCAAGCAGGTTGCCAATAGGTGGTACTGATTATACCAATCCACAGACAAAAGGTTTAACCTGTCTGGCAACCACCAGGTACAATATCTTGATTGAACTCACTTTCTTAAACCAGTTTTGAACAACAGAACAATGGATGTAATTGATATAATGAGAGACTGAATACATAAAAAGCTGTAAGCTGTTCAAACATGGGTGGAAAACGAGAACTCTGAAAGGAATCTTGATGAGGTTGCACTCCAATCCAGGTCCTATCGTTTTACAGTGCATACCTTTCTACAGTGCTTGTTTTCCCTCTTTATGTCTCCCCCCCCCCCCCCATCCCCCTTCATTTCTTCATTTCCCTCTCTCCCATGTCTGTGTGTGTCTTAGATCTCACTGACTTGAAACAGACTCGCCCCCGTGGATATGAAAACATGATGTACTAACGGATAAATACACTTTAATATGGCTAGCTGGGGATACATATGTACATCCGACTCATCAGTTATTCATTATAGCCACTTGGAGAACACAGTTTGTTTGCTTGAATCGAACAGCCAGTAGCACCATGCTAGTGTTTTGGGGTACATTACATTTCAACGAGTTACAACTTTGAATCCAGAGACTGACTTTTGTCTCATGCATAGCTGACACCATCAGCCCTGTTTGAATTTGGCAGAGGCGGCCTTCCTTCCCCCCCATCCCCTCGAGTCGACTTTTACTCTAACATGACCGGTGAGGTGCACCCATCTGCTGCTCAGCTCTTGAGTTTGAACCGATCTAGTCATGTCAGACCAGTAATTTCTCAAGGAAGGAAAGCTGCAGTAGAGAATCTGAAAGTAGTCCCACTCCCCCTTGCAGCTGTGAGGGAACATTAAAACAAAGGATATACACAAAAACACAGGATATGATGTCACACAACAGGAAGTCCTGTGTGTCCCAGCTGACATCAAAACACTGCATGGTCCACAATTCAGTAGATAGAGGATTTTTATTTCCAAACAAAAGTACAGTTATAATAGATAAGATTAATTATAATTTTACATCAAATAACAACATATTCCCAGTGCTTCTGATTACATCTAAACATATTACTGTTTCAACAGTACGTACAATTTGACGCCCGCATTCACAGTTTCTGGATTTGAATAGGCATTTTTCTTTACTTCTATGACAAAAATAATAATAACAATTGACCCCAAGGCCAACAATAAAAAAAAATGCCACTAACTGTCCATATACTACTGATGTTTCAAAGAGACAGGTAAAATAGTGAGACACTGGTCTGTGGTGTTACAACTACCCCCCCCCCCCCCCCCCCCAGGTAAATGGTTAAACACAATGGAACTAAATAACCATCCAAAAGACAGGCCTCTTTCTGGATTGAATTTTTGACCTGGAATCCACTTCAAATGTTTTGGGTGAATCCACTGTACCCTAGCTGTTTGAATAAACAAAGGAGAAATGCTTAAACAACTAAGGAAGAAGACTGTTTTCTAACCTTATCACCTAATATATCATCTAAATAATGTCATACTGGATATGTGTCAGTGTTTACAAGAGCTAAATGCTGTGCTATTACTTACTTTAGACACTGATCTGATCCCAGAATATGTCTAGCAAATTGCTCAGCGTGGAGGTGGACACTGGCACTATGTGCAGGTGGATACTGGTGAAGGCGATCCCTAGATGCAAAAGACTGAAAGAAAAAGGCTTCACATTCTCAACCAGCCTGAACAACACACTTCAGCATTTCCTTGGTTTGACAACCACTAACACCATGAAGCAGAGCTAACAATGGGACAGTAGTATAGAGGCTGAGGGGTTTGTTGTGAGTTAAATTAGGGGTACTAAATACACACAAAAGTGTACATCAAAACAGATAAGGGTTATGTCTTAAAATGTAGTCTAATACACACATGATAATATCAGCATAATGTACAGAATACTGAATCTCATAAATACTGTTGCTAATTGGGAAAATAAATAAACAGTTCCAAAGCATTGCAAGATAAATAATCAGTTACTGTGTGATAATGTGCTTTACTGACACGATACTGTAAAGGACTGATTGAGATTATGTCCATTTTATATATAGCTCCCTGTAAGAGCTTTGCTCATTAGTTTAGTTCTTCTGCTGCGACAATAAATCTATGCAAACACGTACAGAAGCCTACACCACCACCCTCAGTTGTTTGCCTGCCTGTTGCCATAGAAAAATTACCCGTTTTACCTTGAATATGTAGGAGGAGCGGCACTTTCCACAAATAACCAGAAGTAATATGGCAAAGTGGGCTGTTGTTTCATTAAAAGCACAGTTATGGCAATTTTTTTCAACCACAAATCAGCTATCCTTACGTTGATATGTTAAAAGTTTTGTTCTGAAGTAACTTTAAAAAATACTTTTTTTTCCGCACTGGTATCTAAGAGAGGAGCATATGATATGAGCATAATTTACTTTAGCTTACTGCTCGGAAATGACGCTAGTCTCCAACATAACCACCAATGTTCAAAGATGATATCTGTCGTTTATACATTTTGTTCATTTAGTTACATTGTTCCTTTTAGCAAGCTCACTGAGTCACATGATTAATGATCACCTCAACAAAAAGAAGAAAAAGTGCCGGCAGACCTTTCATAGGCTACAAACTATTTTTACCCTCGAGTACTTCTGTCAGTGTCATATCATCTGGGAGACAAAGTACATCTAACTAAATTGTATTTCAATGTACACATTTGCCTCAGTTTGAACGAGTGGAAATCAATCAAAAAATAAACCAAATCAAATGCGTGTTTATGTTCAACTGCAGCGCATGGGAAGGTCAGAGTTCCAGTTAGTCACAGTATTCTCTCGCTCTGTCTCTCTCTCTCTGTGTCTCCTCTAGTGTCAGTGCCTCTCGGGCTCCCCAGAGTGCTGTGTTCCCGGAGAGACGGAGAAAGAGAGCAACGCGTCACACTGAGGGGGAAAGACATGACTAATTCATATCTGACTGTGAAATTGAATAGATAATCACTAGTGGAATGCTGGAAGGCACTGTTGGATAGCATCTCTGTTCTCTGCAGTGTAACAGGGGCAAGGGGGGGGTATGTAGGTGTGTATGTGTGTATATTGAGGACAACAACTGAGCTGGACCTGAGGTTATCGAAGCCTGGAAGCCAAAGCTACACTTATCTGTTCCTGTTGAAAGACAAGCACAGTGCCAGCCTGTGCCATGCTGTGCCAGGCTCAAGGGGTTATCATACGCAACCATAACCACGTTGGTGCCACTTTTCGAAGACACTCAAAACCACATCACCTGTGTTTCAACGGGTCTTTACTTGAAATAAAACAACATAAATTACACACCATTACAAAGAAAAAAAATCTATGTTCTTTTTTTCCAATAAAATAGTGCCTATAAGAAGGCAAACAAATATGACATAGAACTATATATTTGTTTTATATATCACTCTGTAGTGAGTACTGTAAATATATAATGATATATCACATCGCACTAAGTTGTCATACTGTAGATCGATCAAATGATGATAACAATGATGGTGATATCATTACAAAATACTTCTGCATCTGTCGGTCAAACAATGAATATTTTTAAATAGATGAACAAGATGGACATTTCAACTGTGGAAAGAATACACCCCGCAACAATGTACAGTATGTGTGTGTAGACACCTGCAGATATGACGGTGCGTTCTCCACCACTGGGACGGACACCTCATTATAGCGGTGCTCCGCCATGATGCTCCCCTATTCCTGCCTGATATCTTTAAGATTTTCAGAGTACTCTGAAAAAGAATCATTAGATTTACACAAAGACCCATGCACAGTTATAATTCCATTGGGTTTCCGTCAAAATAATGTAAGAACCTCTTGATACCTGCAAAAAAAAAGGGATTCTGGGTTGGGGTGAGGGAGAGGACATGTTTTGGTATGTTGCTACTCTCTGACATGTTGTGACATGGATTCACCTGGTCTCTGTGGTATGTTTAGCAGATACCATCTACTCTTCATGGAAGCCTAATCTCACAGTCAAGTTGGTGCAGGATCCTGCCTCTCGCATGCTTTAAAAATTAATGTGTAACACTCATCAGAAGGTTGACTTGTGGGCTGTGCTTTTTGGTATTTTCCTGTAAATGTCCATCACATGAATATGATGATTATGCTTTTAGCATGACTAAAATCCGAGCACGTCCGAAACTCCCCATAGGCTGTTCTCTGTTTAAACAGCCAATGAGAAATAAGCCCTGGGGAAAAGGGGAGGTCTCAGTTAAAAGGGGGAGGTATATCAAATACATGTTTTTACTGACTCGAGAGTTCCTCTACAGTCGAACATGCAGAGACCCTCAAGTGAATGTGAATACCCTGTAAAATCCTGTCTGCTATGTGGATGCCAATGATGTGAATGTTCTATTTGACGGTGCCCATTATTGATTGGCTCCCTGACCCGTCATATCACAACCAATGGCAGACTTCCAAGTGAATGACGCTCCTCATGCGAAAGAAATAAAAGCACACACACTGAGACAGGCAAGAGAGTTAGAGGGAGGGATGGGGGGATGGAGAGAGGGAGGGAGGGGAGAAGACAGAAAACACTAAAGTAGAATGGGCTGGAGGGCAGAGAGGGGTATGCTAAGGAGAGAAAAGGAAGGTAGACCAAAGGACTGGGGAGGTGAGAGAAAGAAAGGATCGCGGGAAGAACAGAGAGAGGATGGTTAGCGAAAGAAAGAGAAAGACACAGTGTTCATGTAAAAAGTTTGGACTTTGATCAGAGCTTGACTCTAAAACAATGGTGATTCTGACAGCAAGGGCTTGATATAAGCTACAGAAGAAGCCTGTCAAACGTAAAGTCTCGCTCAAGACACACACACACACACACACGGCCAACACTCACCTACCCTTCAACTCAACAGCTTTGATCTACATGCACTATCCAACTTGGAGAAGTCAATTCTGGCAAGGGAAAAACAGTGGTAAACATTTACTTGATAATGATAAGAAAAAAAACAAGCAATGCCGACAGGACATTCAGACTGCTTGGTTGGTTGTTCGGTGCCGTTTCCAGGGGTGGAGCTAGGTGACGGTGGTCTCACCAGAAGTAGCATGGTAACTAAGAACATTAACACACAGGTAAGAGAGAATTATAATCCAAGTCTTCAGTCCTTGGGGCATCAGTCAAATCAAATCACCCATGACAATATTGGCCGTTACTTCCATTCCTTTAAAGTCTATTTCATTTCTTCTTCTTTTTTTGACGAAACGTAATCTGTCCGACATTTTAGTGCTTCTAGGAAGGAAAAAAAGAGCCAGTTCTTCTGGAGAGTCTGTGAGGCTCTATTTCTTAAATGGTGCTAATCTACTAAAATTCTGCCAGAATGGACCCTGGCCTCTTTTGGATTGACTGAATTCAAAAGCCTCTGCTTGTGCCAAGTCCTCCGGTACCTCATACTGCCCGGGGCCCAGGGGGTCCTGGGGGGGCGGGTATGAGGGGGGTGCGCTCCTGTTTACACCTGGTGGGCAAGTGCAGGGGGGGGGATAGGCAGGTGTGTGGGGGCCGTTGTAGAGGGGCATCAAGGAGGGAGATGGGAGGCACAAAGCAGAGGGGAACAGAGTGGATGGCAAAGAGAAAAGGTCATCAGTAAAGGTACCTAATTAGAAACAACACCACAACATATATCCATGCATCCCCCCTCCCCCCTTCCCTTCCTCACAGTCACATACACATTGCAATACTGAATCTTTGACTGCATGATCCTTCTTGCATATATGACCACAAGATACATGATTCTAGATCATAGGATGATGCTAGACAATGGATATGGTGGGGGGTGTACGACTCTAGAATGACACAAGGGAGTCCAAAAATGCTATTCAAACAAACCTCCAAGTCCGACAAAGAAAACCACCAGAGATAACACTCATTCCGTACAGATATGAAAGCAAGCATTTTTCATAACAGAGAGTTATTGTTATTCTGGCTTTGTGGACCGGAGGTCAGATTGATTAGCAGCCTACTCACTACAGAACACGGAGAGGGATCAAAAATCTACCAAAAAGCTGCTATGCATTGAACTAGTTAACTCTAGCATCACAACTACACTACTGCCAATAGCAACTACAGATAATCAATAGTAGAAGATGGGAAAATACATTGAAAAGCTGCCATGGCATCTTAGAGTGTGGACTTTGTTTAGCCATAAATACATTTTATTGTGTTTATTTTTAGAAATGTATTTATTTCTCTAAATGTAAAAATACTGCTAATATCCTGTGTTTTAAATAGAAGCAGAATTAACTGTAGGCAGATGCCCCAATTCCTTTGATAATTTCTACAGTATAGCTCACATTGTTTAGCAGTTGCCATGGCACCTTGTTGCATTAAGGCTTTATAAACTCTAATGAATAATATACCTTAATCATTTTCAAACCATGTCCATACAACATGGCCCTCTTTCTCAAGATGATATCTATAAATGAATCTGAAATTCAAGAAAGTACTTCACCTTGTGCCAGGTATATACACATACAGCACATTAAAACATATACACACAGACACGGAGCACGGACAAACAACTCGAAAAATGGGCCCATCCCAACATTAGAACAACAGAGTTGTTAGGTTAGTCGCTGTTATGATGGTCCTCATGCTCAGTGTTTACCATAACGGTCTAAACAACATCAACGTGTCAAAAATGGGGAAACATCCAAAAACATCCATCTGTTGTGAGTCTCCATAGCTGACAATATCAACCTCCATGCAAACAGCCCTCTGTCTTTTCGTTGATGTTCAAATGTGGTTGGTATTACAGACTGTTCTGTGTTGTACAGTATTACGTGTATATGTCACAATTTGCTTCATGTAAACAGAACTGGAGACGCTTGTAATTTGTTTCAATACCTCAGTTCTCATGCAAGTTCATTTTGTAGCACTGTAACGTTCCAAATGTAGGCTATTTTCCTAGCTAACGTCACATAAAGTTAACTAAAAGGGGAAGCTGGGTTGACAGGGAGCTAAGAATAAACTGATACACAATTATATACCTCTAAGAAATTGTCGTTTTTCATTTAAAACAGAAGCATCTCCACAATTACAAATGTCCCAAATGATGTAAACCTTCTACAGAAGTGACAAGACACATATTAATGTGTGTGTGTGTGTGTGTGTGTGTGTGTGTGTGTGTAAGTGAGGTGCATTATGAATGAACAGCAATGAAAAGACAGACGGCTCAGAGAGGAGAAGAAAAGGAAAATCACCTGATATCTCCGCGTTGCCTCACCTTTCTGTTTGGTCACCTTTCTGACCGTCAGAGCTGCCTGACGCTTCTGGTACTCAGAGATCTCAAAACCTGAAGACACACACACGCACACAATACTTTAGAGTCAAATTGCAATTGGATGCAGTTGCTGGTGTGTCTAGGACTGTGTTGTTGTGTTGCCCGCTAGACCCTTGAGTCAGCAAGGTGGAATGACATTCACAACTCATGTTATTTATGACTGACAGGCATACACTAGAGAGTGTGTGTGTGTGTGTGTGTGTGTGTCTGGCCTTTGGGACAAACCGAGATGTACCAGAGATGACACGTGTGTGTGTGTGTCTATGTGTGTGTCTGTGTCTAACCGATTTTCTCGTCTTCCTGCACCATCTTTCTCTCCTCGTGGAAGGCCCTGAGCCAGCGGATCTTCTCCTCCAGCTTCTTGGCCAGAAAGATGTGGATCTCCTCGCTGTCCTTGTTGCACAGCTTGAAGGCGTTCTTCACGCTCACGTTGAAGTCGTCGTCTCGCCCGTCTGTGGCGTCCCTCACCTCGTAGCGGTCCATGTCGATGCGGCCCTTATAGTACAGGATATCCCGGCGAATCAGGTCCTGGAGTGAGAAAGGGAAAGAAAGAGGGAGAGAAATGAGAATGAGAGTGGGTGCTCCTAGAGAGTGTGTGTGTGTGTTAAATCTTCAGGAGGTGTCAGCTTGCGGGCATCTTCCACTCCTTATTGCGCTGATGGAGACTGGCTTATGCAACCCTTCTCCATCTGCTGCCCAACAGACAACACACCCTCCCTCCCTCCCCTCCCCCCTCCCCTCCCCACCCCACAAACATGCCATCCTCCACACGCAACAGAACACATTACAATGATGATTATTAACTTCTTCATATTCATAGACTTTCTTTACATGACCAGAACGTTTCCTGAATGGACAGTGTTTCTGTGTTCATCACATTAACATACTGGATCAAAGCTAAGCTATCAAACACAGACCAGATTCAAATGGTATTTCCAATAGTAGAATAAAGTACTGTGGTATTTTGTTTTACTCGGCCAGCAGTACCAGGTGAATTAACTTCAAATGTTTGAATTTCAGTTATGAAATCAAAAAAGAGAACCGAGGATTGAGGCCACACATAACAGAATCACAAGTGACAGCTTGGCTTGAATGGAGTCTTTTTTTCAGGCACAAAAACCATGAAATCAATAACGAAGCCCCACCAACAGTACACAAATAACTAGATGTCAACAGTGTGTGTTGACAGTTCATTGCGCAGGGAAGGCAAGTGTATTAGAAAAAAAAAAACAGACAAAAAGGGTATTATTGGGGTCTATTAGTCCCCAGAGATAGCATGACGCACAGGTAGAGCCCCCTGACAGGACACTGTTGTTGTAAAGCCTTGGGCCCCGCTCCAACTCCTACGCAACCGAAAGCTGAGAGCCAAAAATAGAACCCTGGAGTGTCGTCCGTCCAGGCACTGGTGCGGTCCTCAGGGGGACTGAACCCTCAGCCTCATTCTCTGGGTAAACGCTCAACCACAAGGCCGTCTGCACAGCGCAGCCCCAACGTTGACGTCGACTGTTAAGACTGCAGTCAGGGAGCAGAACCCTGGAACTAAGCTCTCCTCCGCTTTTAATGAGAATTAGAGAAGAACGGTGAGAATCCCAACAAACTGCTAATGAGCGTGCCCAGATGAGATCGCTGTCTCCGTGCCGAAAAGGCGGAGATGTGAGGAGGAAAGGAGGAGGAAGGAAGGAAGACAACATGCAACACGCAACTAACACGCCCTGAGGGCTGGCATTACACGTTATGTTAGCGTGGGGATTTTGGAGGGGGAATGGGAGGGGGGGGACTGTACTGAAGTGTGTCCTGCAGCCACTCCCCCCATGAGAGAGCAGGCATGCCATGGTGAAGCAAGGCTCAAGACGTAGTACCACACATACGCAGGCACGCACACGCACGTCCACACACCTGAGCATGCGCACGCACTTATAAGATGGTGGGGGAGATAGCAAGGGAAAGTATGTATGGAGGGGGATGGCGTGTGTGTGTGTGAGCATGCAACAAAGGAGAGGGGGGTGGAGCAAAGGGGGAAGAGCATATGTTGGAGTATCCAAACATTTATGATTATATTTATTAGTACATGTACATTTATTCTTATATGTGCATTTATGTGTATGTGAGAGAGTGTGTGTTTGTGTACAGTAAATGTCCACATAGCGAGAGTGTGTGTGTGTGATAACAAGTGTAGAACCCTGTGGTAATCTCCATCTTACAGCCAATCAGGAGCTTGTACAACAGCACAATGTTCTTGTGTGACAGCTCGTATGTGTTCAGCTAGGCACTCTGGGATCAACAGGGAAGGTCTGACCATTCAGTATGTATGGGCTTCACATCCCAGGAGAGACTAGACGCTCAAAAGCACTTCTCACCAGCACGGAACATTTCTCACCTAGGGGGCACTTTTGAAATCAGGGAACGTCAGCATGCAAGCTTGTTTTTTTTAGAAAGCACCACTTGAAAGAGGAGATATTTTAGAGCGGAGAAGAGGATTGTGAAAGGGAAAATCATGTAAGAGAGAGAGAAAGACAGAGAGAGACAGAGATATTTATAGTGAGTGGGACTGAGTTAGAAATGCAGTGAGAGAAAGAGGGAGAGAGAGAAAGAAAGAGAGGCAACCCAAAACAAACCGATAGAGGCAAACGAAGGAAAGAAAGAGAGAGAGATATCAAGATATATATATATATATATATATATATATATATATATATATAGAGAGAGAGAGAGAGAGAGAGAGAGAGAGAGAGAGAGAGAGAGAGAGAGAGAGAGAGAGAGAGAGAGAGAGAGAGAGAGAGAGAGAGGGGGGGGGGGGGGGGATTGCGCACCTTCTTGCAGAGGACCAGCTGGTGGTCGAAGAGGAAGAAGACTCTCTGCTGGCTGCGTCCATACGGCTGGTAGATCCATGACATCTCCCCGGTATAGATCAGCTCTGAGCTCCGGTCCAGAATGTCCTCACCCTGGACACACACACACACACACAAATACACATGCACACAGACACACACCCAAGCACACACACAGATGACGGAAGCATTTCAACTCAGTATAACAAGTAAAACGGCATTTTATTTAGTATATTCTTATGTGTGTTCGAGCAACGACTAATTATTTCTAATTTCATTTGCAGTGTTAACAATGCTAACAACATGTCTCCATGATCCAAATGCTGGCATTATTATTGACATTTGTGTGACCTGTCCCTTTTGATTTCCACACTGCGTAATTCCAACTAGTCCAAACTTGAGTAGCCCCACCCTACTAGTGGGGTGGGGCTGGTAGGGTGGGGCTACTCAAGTTTCCTTTAGGGCTACTGATAGTACCTCCCAGTCCAGAACAGAGGCCTGCCATTGGGCAATCTTGTCTATGTTCTCCAGCCTCCTCTTCCTCTCATTGATCTGCTGAGTGACGTTCCGCATCACCGCCAGAGCTGCCGCCACATAGCGATAGTCACTATGGAGACAGGACATGAGTTATTACCGGGAAATGAGGGAATGTTGCATCAAAGAGCCAGTAAATCTGCTACACAGGACTGTAAAACACACTAGAACATCAGCTGCCACAGCATCGCCTGAGATAGAGCAATTATCTGGATTAAATGACATTTAGAGGTAAAACTAACTGTTTACAAGTTAACTGAGCCTGTAAACGCTGTCAGGCTAGGACAGGCCCGGTGTACTGTCCTGAGGTAGGGGCCTGAGCAGATGATGTGTGTGTGTGTGTATTGGTGTGTTGGTGTGTGTGTGTGTGTGAAGGCAGGATTCTATAGCTGGCAGCCAGTCGATACCTCACAGACACACACACAGAAAAACTGGCACAGAAAGCTGGCATCTATCCCTCTCTGGCTGTGAAAGTGTGATTTGTGAATGACCTGGAGATTGATTGGACAAACACACTGACTAACAAGAGATGAAAAACCTAGGATGGTTGTGTGTGATTGTGTGTGTGTGTGTGTGTGTGAGCGCATGTCTCCTACCTGTGCTCTTGTGCTGTGTATTTGAGCAGCTCGGCCAGCTGCAGAGGGTACTTGCAGATCTTCTGGACGGGCGTGAGCAGGAAGCCGTCGATGGCGATGTCGATCATCTGCTGGAGAAGACGGCACGCCTCAAAGAAGTGCTGGTACCTGCCGTCTCTCATCAGCTTGCTCAGCTCCATGCAGGCGTCCAGGTGGTTGTTACAGTACTCAGAGTAGATCCAGAAGCCGTCTTGCTGTAAGACACACACATGGGAGTTTGGAACAGTACAGATAGACAGGCAGACAGGCAGACAGACAGGCAGACAGGCAGACAAGCAGGAAAACCCGAAACAGTGAAGAGGATATGAAATGAGATTCAGCCTCTTTTAGAAGTAGGTCAAGGCATTTGTCATGGCATTTCTTTCACTGCCAAATATAAGCTTTGTGATTCAGGGTTGAAGTCATTCAACCATTTAAAAATCATGGAGCAGAACAAAAATTGAGGACACATTCTTCATTTAAACAAAACAACACATAACATTTTCTCTACACTCCCTCACATCGATCTGCACAGCATGATTCATCCCTATTTCCGAGTTGGGAAGAGCTGCCATTGTTCTAGAAAGTGGGGTTCTAACAATCTACTATCTAACAATGTCGCTATGATGCTGCTGCTCTGCACGTGTTCTCAGTGTACCTCACGTGCTGCTGGAATCAGGGTTCTAAGTAGCTCACATGCTCTAGGATAATGGATTTTAAAAACCTTGTGTTCCTAGAATCAGGTTGATAAATACCTAATGTGTTCTACGACACAGGGTTCTAGATACCTGACGTGTTTTACATCAAAAGGGTTCCAAATAGCTTACATTCTCTATAGGACAATGTATAGAACCTATGTCCTAGGTCACATGGTTCTACCTACTGTAGACAACGTATTCAAGGAAACAGGGGCCCATAACTAACTGTAAAAATGGTTTGGTCGACCTAACTTGTTCTAGAAAACAGGGTTCTATACGTCCAGTTGTGGTGTTGTGACACGTGTTCTAGGAAGCAGGGTCCTATCTCAGAGAGGTGGGGAACAGGGTTCTATATGTCAGGGTTCTCATGTTGTGACTCACGTGTTCTAGGAAGCAGGGTCCTATCTCAGAGAGGTGGGGATCCTCTGTGTTGTACTGTTTCTCCAGGTCTCTCACAAAGCCCATCTGGAAGCGGTAGATGTCCTCAATGTTCCCAAAGATCACTTTGAGCTGGTCATCGTTGAACATGTCCACCCTCTTCCTACACTGGCGCAGGTAGCCCTGAGAGAGAAGGCCCAGCACAGTGAGTGGAAGACAGTGTGTGTTTGTGTGTGTGTGTGTGTGTGTGTGTGGTGTGTCCTGTACTCTTCTGTCCTTCAAGTGTTTGATGTAGTGGCCCTCTGTGCTCAAGATCATGATTGAAGAGTGTGTATAAGACAGTATGTTAGTGAGACAAAGTGTGTGTGAGAGTGTGTGTGTGTGTTCCATACTTCGCAGATGTCCTTCAGGTGTTTGATGTAGTGCCTCTCAGTGCTCATAATCTCGTTGATGACATTGGCCCTCATCTGGTCTCGGTTTTGCAAGGGCGAGCCCAGACACAGGCAGTCATTGGTTGGGTCCAGGTGGCCATTCTGAACCTCACTGGTCCCCTCGGCTGGCTCCACCCCTCCATCCTCCTGGTTGACCCACAGCTGAGGAGAGCAATACACACACACACACACACAGAGACCACACACACATATGAGTGAGGGAAACACACCTAAAGCCACAAAACCACACATACCTGACCTGAGGTAATTGACACTCACATTTTGATTTATAGTGCACACAAAAACAACTGAAGCAATAGATGTCAAAGTGTCAGTGGTCCACAGCAAACTCTGTACTATCCTTTTTAATATCTTTTCACAACCCCCCCCCCCCCCCCGCCACCTGAACATGCACACACACACACTCACAAACACACACAATGTTCTTTGATCCAGGGAGTAGGTAAGGGACACACTGCCAACCAGCTATCCAGTGTTCAGAGGGCACTGCCAGGGACAGATGCCAAGGGAGAATGTCCAAATCCTGTCCAAGCTGTGCTCAGAGAGGCTTGTACACACACACACATTCACACTTTCACTCACTCACTCACTCACTCACTCACTCATTCACTCACACACACACCCTCATCCCCTGCTCTCTGTCAGACTAGGGCCAAGCGAGCGTTGTTCCGATGCCCAGCACTGCCGACACCTGATGACACACAGTTTGCCAGGAGAACATCAAAGAGCCGGCGGGTAGAATGCCAAACACAAGATGAGATGTGGCTTCACAGACAAGCAGAGAGGCGGGTGGGAAAGCTCTGTCGCTGACGAGGAGCCTGGCTCGCCCCCTACACACTACACACTACACAGGAATTAGAGTCAATAGTAAAAGAAGATTACAGAAGAAAGAAAGTAGGTACTAAGAAGCCCACAGGGGAGTTACATTTTGTATAAAAAATGTGTCTATCCCTCAGAATGGTTATGTTATCCCCATGAATCTTAATTGCACTCAGGAGACGATCGGTCTATCAAATTGAAATCTGGATCTGGTGTGTCTGACTTTACTTTTGACTCGTATTGGTCTGACCTGGAGGATGATGTGCGTGTGGGGGGTGGGGGTGGGGGGGGCATGGAGGTCATGGCGAATGTAATAATGAGTGTATGCGTGTGGTGTTGTCAGAGGTGATGGTAGGAAGGGGGGGGGGGAGCACGTTGCGTAGACAGACTGAGCGGGTGGAGAGGAGACTGGGGGGGGGGGCTGGATGGGTTGGAGTGATGAGGCTGGGGGTGGGGGGGGGGAACGCACCTTTGACGTGGTGTTTTGGCACCGTGGAGTTGCTATGGGGTTGATATAGAAAACCTGTTTTGTTTGGGGTGGAGGAGGGTGGGCTTCCACCTTGGGGGGAGAGAATGACAGAAACACACTTTTGGTTGAGTGGCAGCCTGTGGGTCCTCCGTGGCTCTGGGGCGCTCTGGTGGGCATGGAGGGGTGGGGCAGGGGGGACCCAGGGGAGTTTGCACCTTTGTGTGTGTGTGTGTGTGTGTGTGTGCATGTGCGTGTGCATGTGTGTGTGTGTCATATTTTTTGAGGAAAACAACTTTCTTACTGGCTATTGGTCCTTTCAAATATGGGGTCAAGAACAGTATGGTTGACATGGGAGGAGTTAAAGCTAGGCTCTGCCAACAAGCAGGGCAACATTGACCTGAGAAGATGAAATAACCGGACAGGCTTATCAGAGCCTTTAAGCATCCTGACACTGCTGTGCGTGGAAAGCCTTTCAAGAAATATCTTCTCCTCTAACTTGTCTTAAAGGTGACAAGTGGAGCTCAGTGGCAGAGCATTCCACTGCAGACCCAGAGGTTACAGGTTGAAATCTCCCCCTGTGCATGACTTTGGATCAAAGCTAAGTGTATACATTACTACATCATTGTCAAGCCCTGTTTTGAGAGCATAACACAACATCAGAGAGTGTATCAGAGGAGACTGAAGCAGCCTGACCACAGTCTCTAGGAGTGACAAGGTCTGTAGGACGTGTTAGATGGTCCCTATCAGTACCAGAGGCACAGGGGACATATGGCCTCTCAGGGATAGGATCCCAGTTCTCTCCTCTGGGGGTGTTTGTTAGTTTCACCAATGTGTTCATAAGACACAGGTGTGCGTGAGATGTCTTGTTTGTGTGACAACAAAGTGTTTGTTGTTACCCATGAGGAGCATGTGTGTGTGTGTGTGTGTGTGTGTTACAATGATGTGCTTGTTACTTTGAAAGGGAAATGTGTTATGCAATGTATGCATTAATATGATTACATGTGACAATGTTTGTAAGTAAGTAAGTAAACTTTATTTATAAAATGCATTTCAAAACAAAAATGACAAGGTGCTGTACACTGAAAAACCTTTGAAATACTGTATCTTTTTTGTAATATCTGTATAGATAAAATAGTTAATTAAAAGTTACAAACTGCACAGAAGGCAAAACACACATTACAAAACAAAGTCCTTACAAACAAGTGAGTTTTAACAGCTTATTAAAACCGTCCGCAGACTCTGTGTTTTATTAACTAACGGAAGCCAGTTCTAGAGAGTGGGAGCTACAACTCTACAACTGCAAAAGCCCCCTTGGATTTTAGCCTGGATTTTGGTACAGCTACAAGGCCTTGGTCAGTGTGTGTCAGTGTTAACTGTGGTGTGTTACCATCGTTTGTGTGTGAGATGTGTTACTCACCCGCACAAAGCTGGCAGGGAACCAGCCCTCTTCCTCGTCGATCTGGCCCCACCACCAGTCCTTGTTGGACGCGTCCAGCACCTTGATGACGTCACCGGCCTTAAACGCCAACTCGCGGTCCGCCATGGTCACATGGTCCCATACCGCCTCAGCGCTGACAATCGAACCTCCGCTTATCAACTGAGGACAGGGGGATGTGGGAGATGAAGATGGGGGGGAGAGGAGATCGAGAGAGAAGATGGGGGGAGGGAAAGAGAGAAGAGAGGGAGAGAGGGGAGGAGAGAGAGGAGAAACAGAGATATTGATATCAAGTTGGTATTTTCTACAATTGCATCTAAATCTTCCAATCAATAAGTGTCGTGTCATCAAGTTAACTACATCCAACACATAACATCACTATCATTACCTTCCCAGCTGTGACAAACGTTAATCACACACTTGCTATGCTCGTGCACACACACTTACACATGCTCTCACTTTCCCACATTTATATCCACCCGTAGGATGACTTAATTGCATTAAGCTCCATGTTCCAGCTCATTAGGTAATTAACATTGAGGTTATATCCGTTGCAAACGTCATGAGAGACTTTTGCAGAGAGGTAGAATGAAGAATGTGCTGTACAGTTACTAACCAGCACTGACACAGTAATGTGCCTGTATCCATGTTAAGAGACATGGCTGTAGTTGAGCTCATTAGGATAGTAATTACTCAAATCATTCTGTCCTGGACATGTGGATCTCACTGTCCAAAACTCTCTCACAGATAAATGAATGATAATGCAGGCACGTACATTGGCACACAAAGCTAGCGTCCATTAGCAGCTTAGCATCTATAATAAAGCAACAATGCACCAAAGGTAACTCTATTATGCAAAAACAGCAAACACTGTAGGCACGAACACAACACGAGGCTGGAACAGTGGACACACAACAGGAAGCCAAGTCCATTAGAAGCACAGCACGACAACACCGATTCCTTGAAGGTCCTAACTGGCAGGTTATGAAATTAAAATGATTACAGCTGAGTTGATCTAATACAGGTGTCAAGGAGCAAACAAATGAGAGATTATTATCTGGCGTCTCCGTCTCTCTCTCTACCTCCTCCTTCATCTCTCTCGCCCGTGAATGTCAGTGTGAATGCTAAAGAGCGAGGGAGTGCGTGCATGTTGGTGCGGAGGTCTTGTGATCTGTGTTCCTGCGTAAGTGTGTGTGTGTGTGTGTGTGTGTGAGGGGGGTAAAATCAGTCTCATTAAAAGAACTGTGATGGCAGAGAGCAAACACACCACAACCCCCTGACCTGTTGTCATCCATCTAACACCCTCCATCCGTCACACTAGGGTTGAGTTACGTCACCTTCAGACTGGCGTGTGCCCACACACACACACACACACACACTCGTGTGAATTCATCAGTACAAAGGTAAACACATGCACAAACATTCAGTAAGGCATACAGACACAAGCATGCAGGTCCCTACACACACACACACACCCACAGAAAGGTCAGTGGGGATGGTTGGCAGTAGGATCCCCAGCAGGGCTGCTGCTGCTCAGGGAGGAGAGCCCTCCCTACTGAAGCATTCAAAAGAGGACTGAGGATCTGCTTGCTGGTTGGAACTTTCAGGGTCTATGTGCATGAGGCAAACTCAAATACTGTGTGAGTATGTGTTACTGGCTTTCAAATGCCTTCATGGTGATTAGAGTCTATCTCTGCCTGCATGATGTTTGTGAGCTTATGTGTGTTCCTAAATACCTACACAATTTGTGTATCTAAGATACGGGTTTGTGTGCTAGGACATAGAGATAGTCAGAGGGTGAGACAGAGAGAGAGAGAGAGAAAGTGAGATAGAAAGATGGAGAGAGGGAGAGACAGAGGGAAAGAGAGAGAAAGAAAGAGAGACACAGAGGGAAAGGGAAAGAAAGAGAGAAAGAGAGAGAACACTGTGTGTTTGTACCTAATCCCGGCCCCCACAAGGATATAAGCTCTCACACTCTGCGTCCACATCCCCCCTTAAACCGGCCAACAATCCTTTCTCTGCCATGGCTTGCTGGGATAGCGGGGGGATATAAGCCAATCGGGAGTCAGGAGTGACCATGGGAGGGACCGCTGAGCCTGGAAGAGGACAGGACTGAGCCGAGGTTGTCATGACAACGGATGAAGATGCTTCGCCAGTATCGACAAGATAACTGGACACTTCAACTCCTGTCTGGACTCCCAGGCAGAGGAGGGGGCGGGGGGGGCATCAGCCTGTTTGAACCCCAGACTGACAGTGACTGTTGAGCCTTGATAAGTCATATTAATGGAATAATGACTAGAAAGCATGACACTGAGGAGACCTTTGCTGATTCCGGATTGGTTGTCGTTCAAAACAATTGGTTCTAATGCTGGTCCTGGGTTTAGTTCTAGTACGAACCCCAGCCCTGTCCTTGGGTGTGATGTCTGTTGCTCTGGTTCCTCCCTGCTCTTCCTAGAGAGCCAGAAGCTGCCAGGTCAGGATGTGAGTGATTGGTTCATTACTGGCAAATCAGGCACTGTGGTGTGGGGCTGAGACAACTTCATTTCCTGTAGTCCTCTGTGACCACACCAGACACGACCAAGTACTCTCATGTGTGTGTGTGTGTGTGTGTGTCATGCTGCCATGGAAACAGGACAGATGAAAAGGAAACTGCTAAGCCTGATTTTTGAGTCGAGCAGGAATTCGGATTCAGATCCCTCAGAGTGATCTTCCCTCGGGTGTAATTGTTGAACATGGTCCGCACCAGGCTTAGAGGGATGACAGGAACAAGACGATTCCTATCTGGTCTTTGAACCTATGTAGTTATAATGAGGCCTTCCAAGACTTCAGAATTGACAGGTACCACTATCACCTCAACCACCCAGGGGACTTGTACTTGCGAAGTTTCCCCCAGATCAGCTCCTGTACTTGGGTCAACCTCATTCCTCTCTACCCTACCTGCACCCCGCTCCCTAGGCAACCCTACCGCAATCCACTATACATTCAACCCCATTCGCTGGGTTACTTTCTTCCTTTCTCTCTCTCCCTCTCTTCACTCCATCACACTTCTGTAATAAAGGAGGAGGGGGGGAGGGGGTATCCATTCACGGCTAATGTTCCTCCCCAAATTGTTTCATACCTCAGCCCCCACTCTCCTCTCGTCGGCTAATGAGATCCACTTCTGCCCCCTCCAACACACCGCCATGAGAGGCAGCCTATCCCGTTCCATGTCAGAATAAATTAAAAGAGTTACATAATCAATCGCCCCCCCCCCTCACACACACACACGCACACACAATCCCCACTCTGTGACGGCTGACACCCCCTTGATCAAAGGAAATACTCGCAACACATACCCGGGGGGGGGGGGGCGGGGGACGGATACCATCACAACACCACCCCCACCCTCCCTCCATTCCTCCCCCCACACTCCACATCCCTCTACTCTATGACCTAGCATAATGAGGATTTTATTACCTGGTCGCTACAACATCAATGATCATTGGTTTGGATAAAAAGCCTGGACTTGTATGTAGGTCAATGCAAATATCATGCAGGGAAAGAGCCCGCAGGATGAAACAATCGTGCCGGTGTTCCCGCTGTTGCGGACTCCGTCACAGAGATAGATGGTAATAACCTAAGATTCTAAGACCCCAAATTTCCTTCCCCCCCTTCTCTTTTTTCCGGCTCTTTCTACCTATCTCCATCTCCTCTGTCCCTGCAACACAACACATCAGCATTCACTGCACTGGCAGCCTCGCTGCATTCCAACAGCGTCCTCTCATTCCCAGCAGAGCCGTGCACACATGCCGACACACACCGACACACACCGACTCACACAGGGCTTACCATGTTTGTGGCATTCAACTGTTCAGAGAGCGTATGCATGGAGAGACCGAACTACGCGAGCATGGTAAAAAAAAAATCCCTTTGGAAGCAGGTGTGTGCTGGTCTTCTGTCAGAAGAAGAGCAAAGATGCTGAGCGGTAAGGTGTTATATCCCAGATAGAGGCTCCTCTCTCTCTCTTTCTCTTTCTCTCACTCTCTCTCACTCTCTCTCTCTCCGTCGCACTGAGTCTCGCGCTCGGTCCTCCCTGTGTCTGCCAACCGGTTATGTAATACACTTATGCCCTGAGACTGAGAGCCAATCAAAGATGCTCTGCTTCAAACCAGTGAGATTTACACATACACACACACACCACTAACACCTCCTCACTCACACACCACACACACACATACATTCACTCACGATCTACACACACTGGCACTTTGGACTACACAGCATTTAACATTACTCTATTAGGAAGCAGCTGCCATTGGGAATTATTCCAAATGTGTGAACACTAGGGAGGCATGCAGGGCTCAGCTTCAAAGGCTAACCATAGAAGACACACAAACACACACACTGATTCAACCCCATGCATTAGACACACACATGCTGATACAACATGTGACCCCATAGAGATGACACACACATTTACAAACATGTACAGTGCGAGATCCCACAAACAACATGCACCGATGCACATCGCTCGTGTGTGTGATATGTATGCTCCCACGCGTGTCTTTTGACTTTGTGTCTTTTTACACACATAGCGCTACACACACTCACTATACACACAGACTGTATTGATGTTTTTATGATCCCAGTGGGAGGTTCCTACTGGGGAGGCCTTTCTCTACCTGGTTTACCACACACACACACACACACACACACACACACACACACACACTGCCACGGTCCCACATGCTACTGCATGTGACTGAGCCACCTACAGAATGTGCAAACACTCACTTACTTAGTATGGATGCCACCAATGAAACACACACATCAATACAGTTACCACTTTTTGCACTTAGCGTCAAGCGTCAGGGAGTGGCTGTGTCCCAGGCTCTATCTGAACTGCGGACCACACAGATGGCTCAGGATAAGATTTTTTCATATCTATTTCTAACTTTCATTAAAGATTCACAGCACCTGCACTCCATCCTGTAAGGTCCCTAATCTCATATGTATGAATTCAAAGTGTAAGTTTCCGGTCTCTATTTAAAGGTCTTGATTTATATATATTTTTGAACACAAGTTTTATAATTGTGCTATTTGCAAATATAGCACATGCATATATACAGTAATCTATTATGTATGTGTTTTGTGACCTGCTTGTACATGGATGCAATGTTGCATGCATAATGAGGTAAACTCAGGAGTATTGTGAACTGTAAAATGGGGGAGTTGTACTGTGATGTCATTTAAAATGGGGGAAACCATGGTGATGTGTTGTGGAGTTCGGAGGCCCTCCTCTTAATCAGGCTATTTCAAATGCTATTGGTGGAACATGTTATGTGTTATCAATCCTGGTGATCATACAATGTGTTTGATCACAAACTAACTAAATACAGAAATGTCCCCAACGCACCATCAGCATTTTACTGATCATAACATGATCCTAATATGGAGACTATTTGATAGCAGAGTATACTGGATACCATTCAAAGGGGTAATAGATGTAAATCTGAGGATTTGTAATGATTTCTATTATCCATCGAACACAAATAATATTCTGACTCAGCAGAATTGTGAGAATTTTAATCTGAGCGTGCTCCGACATATCTATCCAATTTACATAATCCTGAGAAGCATTTTTTTTCGGGGTGAAATGATTCCAAGACAAACGCCAAAAGCACAATGATGTAGAAATACATATTCAACATGGAGGAATGAGGGAGAGAGATAGAGGGGAAACAGGCTCTTGAGAGGAGGGGGGATAAGAATTCCGAATAAACACAAGGGTTAGGGAACATTACATCTGCAACCGCACAGCTAATGACCACCAATACACCACCGGCAGCTGCCACAGACGGTAAGAGGACAAGACATCACGGAGGAATCGGGGAATAGATAAATCATATGTTGTACCAACGTCATTCATTTCAATGTGTAGCCATGTTGGAGTGCTGGGTCTCCCCACTCTCAATGAACGCGCGCTCGTTCTCTTTCCAGTCCTCTGTTACCGCTGCGTAGCCTACACACAGGCGAAGCGGGCCCCGAGCGCGGATCCATCAACGAGTACCGAGGATGAACATCAACAGAACGTTAACGAGCACCAGAACCGCGATGACTATGAACACCACGAACGTCTGGACGTCCAAGGCCATGGTGCAGTGCAGCAGGACGCTCACAGATGATCACAGAGACTTGCTTGCGGGGGATTCAGCTTTCAATCTGTACTCAGCGTAACGGGCCAGACATCCACCATTACAGAATGAGAAGAAATAACAGAAAAAACTGCCTCCACGCCTCCTCACACTACGCGTTGTCGCAGCTTATCATTAGGGGTTTGCGAACCGATGCATCATCCTCACCATCATCATCATCTGTCTGCACCGATTATTCTCCTCGACTCAACACCCGCTGGTGTTTTCCGTTTCTCCCTCACTACACCGACCGTCTGATGTAGAGCCAGCAGATACTGAGCGCATACACGGAGGGGCTGTGTGCGGGCTGTTGAGCCTGCTTTCCCGGTTCAGACACCGGTGAGATGAGCGGTTAAGAAGATGAAAAGAGGCGGTCTTGTTGGAATACTGATCAGCAACTAGCCATCACCAGCTACGAAGGAGGGGCAGGGGGCACGATTCGCCTCTATAATATAATATTATTCAAACAGAGAGGCAAAAAGTAGAACTGAATTTTCCAATGCTAAAAATATTCTGCCACCCTCATTAATTAATAATTGTCATTGTGGTGAAGGATAATACACCTCACAATTATATATAATTTACCCTGAATGACCACTCGCTTGCATAATGTTGTTGGCAGCTGTCCCCCACAGCCTGCCAAATTCTCAGTGATATCGATCTGAACGTATAGCCCAATGGGGTTCAACAACCAAATTATCTTTTACGATCGTCTAACATTGGCAAACAAAATGCTATTCTGGTCCACCAGTTTGAACCGTGACTGACTGCTGAGGGAAAAAAAATGTAAAACGTTTGAGCGCGTTCCCGTTGTGACTTTGTCCCTCCCGTGACCGCGCCTCCCATTGTTGGCAGATAATAAGGGCAGCACAAGATTGGCCATTAATGAATTCATGCAGAAAAATAAAATTTTAGTACCCCTGAAGGCTTTCAGATTTCACACTCAGGCTGGAAAACTGTGGGACACAGCAACAGATTCCAGAATCCTCTTTAATGGAAAGCTCTAGAAATAGACTCTAGAAATAATCTGTATGATCATTTTCATACTGTCACATAACATGATCATTCTACACGGCCAGCTCCTACACACATGCTTCACTGTTATCCAACCATAAACCTTCAATGGAGAGAACAGAGTTATGACTCTTTCTGAGATAGTCTGTCGTTTATCAAACAGTCTTTTTTCTTTCCTATGTGTGTGTGTGTGCGTGTGAAGTGTGGTTACATAAGCCTGCTCACCCTGCCTCTGTAGACTCCTCTCCACAGCGTTCTCTGACATTTAGACAACAAAGGTCACATCTGAAAGTCTAAATCTTAACACACACACACCCGCATCAACCTAGCCGTATAAGCGCACTCAAATACTAATCCGTTCATACATACACAGCAGCCGGGGATGTCAATATATCTAGAGTGTTCCCTCCAAGCAATCTGCAGTCAGAACAGAATAGTTATTGTAGATGTCATAGTAAATACGTACTTTTAATTACCTTGTGTGTGAGAGAGAGCCTTGTGGCGCAGCATCACCACAAACCTTGTTGAGGACAACAATGGCCTGGTCAGCATTGCCATACAAACAATGTTTTGGTTTCAGGTTGAGGATTATAGTGATATGAGCAGGGCAGTGAGACTAACTGGCTCAATAACAGAGGAGCTAATGGTGCTCTAGGCTGGATAGGCCAAGTTTGCAGCCAAATGTATTGAAGCAAGCAGCAGAGGAATTTAAATCTCAGGGATAAATCTCTTTTTTTACAGTTTCTTCCAAATAACTTTTAATTTGCTTGATATAATTCCTTCATTAACCAATTTCATGTATATCCTCCACTTGTAATACAACTGGCTCTGACTTTTAACCTACAGTTTGAACCTACACAGCTGCATAAGTCACATACAATGAACTGTATTGTGACAACAATGTGTCATCCTCTTCAACAGTTATGATCAGGAATCTGTATCTAATCTCTCTAATCTGGACGCAGCTCTTTGTAATTCCAATACAAGGATTAGTTAGGTCCTGAAAGTACTATCATTCTTTGGGTTAAGGCAGGAGCATTGTGACCTGAACTTGGATCAGCCCTAGAGACTGTGTTAGTCTGCAGCGCTGACAGGAAACATGCATGTGTGGCATGGCTGGTGATGACATCATTCATTGTTTTGCCTGGCCTCAGTAATAATGATCATATTAGAAAGAGTGGTCTCTCCACCTCCCTCAACCTGTGGCATGTGAGGTCATATGAATATGATGAATACATAAAGGACAATTCATCCCTTTGGTTTTAACATTGATATTTTCCAAACTATCTGTCTCATTACCCCTGAAATATACTCTACGATGGTGCATACTTAAGAGTCAAACACATACAAAGACCCTAAAATAGGTAGGAAATTACCTGGCAGACTTTTCAGCAAAGTCTCCTGTTGGCTAAAATTACAGGTCTATTGTTAGCTGAAGCCAGTGTGTCTACAGGCTTATTGTCTATCGCTTTATAAGTAGACCTCAGTTTATGACCTTCATCTCCAGCTGTGGATTTAACCTGAAGGTCAGTCATTGATTCCAAGTCTGGCCTGGCCGGCAGCCATTCTCCAACTCATCCTCAGAAGTACAGTAGCTTCTCTCCTGGAGACAACTTTGCATATCTAACAGGCTGCTTGTTAGGGTTAGGGTCTATTTGCGGCGCATGCCTGGCTAATGGGGAGGGAGAGCCCGCCACACCCATTTCCCCTCCGAGCTGGCTGACCATTTTGTTCCCCTCCCGTCTCCACGACAACCACGCTGGGCTTCCTGCTACCTTCTGGGCCTCCTGGCCACGGTGACGCCTAAAAATAAAACGGCAGACATTTCCTGAACGCAACCCGGTCACCATTGTTCACGCGTTCAGCTGGTTGTTCGTTTAACACAGAGATCTGAGGGTCAGTTAGTGGGTCAGGGAGACCAGAGAGTAAAGAAGAACAGAGAGAAACTATACTATCAAAGACACCGAATGGCTCTCGCAAAAGTAACCAGAGCGCTCAGTGATAAACTTATGGAGAGAGACCAAAATGCTAAAGACCACAAAGTGGTGTAAAGTATACAAAGTGGTATAAAGTAACCAAATAGAAATCCCAGTGATATACAAAGGAAAGAGGTCAGAGACAGAAAGACCCCAAACACGCTCAGGTGGCACTTGCCAGAGAGACCCGACAAATGTACAAAAAGGAGAAGTCTGGAAGAGAGAGAAGAGAGCAGATTAGACACAGTGGGTCAAGACAGAGAGCATGTGAAGATTAAGGTCATAGATTAAGGGAGTCCACAGAGGGGAATCTGTGGAGTAGAAGACAAGACAGGAGTCTATAGAGACTGTCCCACTGTCCCAGGCTGAGTCTCAACACTCATTCATCATCTCCTTTTCTTATCTCCTTTCTCCCAGCAGTTCAAGTCAGTGAGACAACGCGATAAGGCGAGGTAGCCAGAGGAGGGAGAACAAAAGCCCCAGAGCTTTGCAAGCTCCGCTGCCGTCTTCACTCCGTTTCACCTGTCAGACAGCTGCTCAATCTCCCCAGTCCCATCAGACGCACTCCAAAATGAATTCTGTCTTCAGAAATATCAGTGGTCTTCGCTCTTTTGTGGAGGTATTGTGGAAAAGAGAGACAGAGAGAGAGAGAGAGAGAGAGAGAGAGAGAGAGAGAGAGAGAGAGAGGGGAGATGGCTGGGCCCAGGGAGCCTGTTTCAGAGCCAAGCACCCCACTGAGCCAACACAATGGAGAACCATATATCTGCCATGTAGACAGATAGGGAAAGAAAGAGAAAGAATAACTTGTCTTTATGAAGACAGGATTCAAATTGGACTTAACAAAAGAAAACTAAAATGGCTCGATGCGAGAACAGCAAAAACATATTGTAACTAACTTGTCATCGTTATAACTTTATACCCCTATACAGCTAAATAATGTCCTATTTTAAATTCAGTTAACTAACTGGATTTTTCAATCCGCTTTCTCTTGGGTGGGGGAAAAGTCATCTTAGCTATCCTATAGTTAAGATCTCCCTGAAGAAAAGGCTTGTGGTTCTGGTCTTGGGAAACGACTTCAGTTAGAACCAGTCATAGCTGATTTCTCTAGATTTCTGCATAGATGTCCAGTCAGTTTTTAGAGCATCAGCAAGATGACATAGGATTGTGCCAACATCTGGAATTTGTTTTAGTAATACAGTCAGCTGTTTCACAAAACAACATGGTTTTTGACGGTCTGTCAAGAGATGGTAGGACAAAACCATTTTGGGGGCAGAGTGACTGCTACATGCATGGTATCACCAAGGGGGAGGAGACTCATTCAGAGTCTAGTTTAATGCACCATAATGTTCAAACATCTGAGGCCCAGGTTCAGACGCCAAACGTTCAGTGTTAGATTCTGACTCGGAGCTTCATCTGAAACAGCTCGCTGAGGAGCTTCCTGTGATGCACATACAATGGAACATGCACCTCGTAACTCATGCACTGCCACACACGTGACCCCATCTCTTGACCATTGTGACCCAGCTGGCAGGTGTCTTCACATGCGCTGGGAGGGAGGAGGGAGGGAGGAGAGGGGGATGTGGACAGAAGGTGGGGCGAGCGTCATAGACCCACAGAGTGAGGGACAGAAAGGAGGAGGAGGAAAACCCGAGAGTGGGGGTAGAGGTAGAATGAGGACAGAGGTCTGACGCATGAGAGAGAGTCAGAGAGAGAGAGAGAGAGAGAGTCAGATAGAGAGAGAGAGAGAGAGAGTCAGATAGAGAGAGAGAGAGAGAGAGAGAGAGAGAGAGAGAGAGACAGAGAGAGAGACAAAGTGACAGAAGGAGAGATGGAGAGGGAGAGGTTGCGTAACGCGTGATGGAGAGAACTCCGGGTGACGGTGTGATGCAGAGCAGAGGGGGGAGGAGGAGGGGGGAGGTGGAGGGGGGAGTAGCAGAGAGGTCAGATAAATAACACACACAGGAGCTGGCAGCTGCCTCAAACAGTACACCCTGGCTCTCACACACTTCGACCCATGGGAGGGCTTCTCTTGGGCAGGGGACGACACTCACATGCACGCACGCTTCAGCGCTGGATCAGTTTCACAGGGGGGCCGAGGGCCCTGGGTATTGTGTATTGTTTAGACTAGGTGGTTGTTGTCTGGGCAACAGAGCGTTCTCGTGTGATGCTCTTTCTCAGTTGACCTCATGCCAGGTCTGCACTCCCAAAAGAAGTCCTAACCTCAAGAGACATCCTGGTGGACTAGAAGCTATTAGAAGTTGCATCAGCATCAAGCTAGATGGTCTGACACTACTTGTAGGTCAACACACTACTATAGTACATACTCTACTCCCTTGGTATATATGGCACCGTGACAGGACGGGGAGTGTGTGTGTGTGTGTGTGTGTGTGTGTGGTAGATCGGACTCCAGGTGGCCCATGGGCCACGGAACACAATGTGCAGTTATCTCACAAACACACACACACGCATCTATTCAGCATAGCACACCGAGTACTGTACAATGAGTTAAAACAGGATACACCAGTGAGTCAGAGCATTAACATACTGCAGTGAGCTTCTAGTCTCAGCAAGTCGAGCAGACATCTGAAAAAAACGGAAACATCTTTCAAAGGAAAACCCTCTCAGCTGTTACATAAGAGGAGAAAAAGCCCTGAGCCTCCACACACACACACACACACACACGCACACACACACACACACACGCGCACGCACACACACCTGAGAGACAGACAGCGCTGTGAGATCTGACGCACCCACCTGCTCACATCCACCAAGTCCTACCATTTAGCCCAGCCCACCAGATCCTCCACAACATCCTCCCGTTAGCATCGAGCTACAGGATGTCATGGAGGAGGGCCAAGCCCCATAAACCCACCAGATACACCTCACTTCAGGAACACAAAAGGAGAGGGCTGCTAAGCTAAGAGTCATAGTTCTCCATTAAGTGTTTTTATAGTGAAGCACATGCATTCAGACAGATCCTTACTCTCTCTGTCACTAATCTGAAGCGTAGGCTTCCGGTAGATGGAGAGTTATGGACCGCTCACACACAATCAGTTAGACAGAGATACTACCAGCTATGCCTCTCAGCCAGCTGGAAGCAATGCCATTGGCAGGGCAGTGACTCATGCTTTACAACGGAGGAATCCTTCGATGCATTTGAAGGTTGTGCGCGCGTGTGTTTGTGTGTGTATGATGTGTCTGGGTGCGTGTGTGTGACACCCACAAGAGCCCAGTTGATCCAGCCGTCCGCATTGTTCTGATGGCAAGTGCATGTCGAGTGCGTATGGGAAGTGTGTAAAGAGTGTCTGTGTAGCATGCATCAGTGTACTGCGTGCGTGTACCAAGTATGTTGGGATAAGTATGTGACGTCTGGGTTCACAAAGTGGGCATCACCTACACAGCTGTGCACTGTGTGATTAAATTATCTCGCCAGAGCAGAGATGCAAAGGGTGTGTGTGTGTGTGTGTGTGTGCAAGTGTATCTGCTATGTGTCTATCCAGAATGTGTGTGTGTGTGTTCCACTTCTAGGTGTCCTCTCTCATCTCTGAGCCCTGCTCTTGCAAGGCTGCTGACTCATCTGTTCGTAAGAAGAGGCGCTGCGTAATGTGATTAGCCCTGACCAACTCACGTTGAACTAAACTCTCAGACAGTATCTCAAACACTATCTGAGCAGAAACTCATTCCGGTTAAGGCCACAGGTAGGCCAGCAAAGTGAGAGAGAGGGAGGACAAAGTCATACAGGCAGGCAGGCAGAGAGGGAGGCAGGATGGAAGATATAGAGGGAGGACAAAGTCATACAGGAAGGAAGGAAGGAAGGAAGGAAGGAAGGAAGGAAGGAAGGAAGGAAGGAAGGAAGGAAGGAAGGAAGGAAGGAAGGAAGGAAGGAAGGAAGGAAGGAAGGAAGGAAGGAAGGAAGGAAGGAAGGAAGGAAGGAAGAGAGGCAGACAGGGAGAGAGGGAGGCAGGCAGGCAGACCAGAAAGACAAAGTAACAAGCTGACAGAAAGGTTTTAGGCTACCGAAACATACTGGCCTCTCATCTTCTCTGTCACTAGCAGCCCCGTAGTCTATTATGTATTAGAGCTGCTAGATAGGAGGACAGGGGGAGAGAGCAGAAAATGAGAGTGAAACACGCAGGAATGACTGGAGGAGAAATCCACTGAATTGAAAAGGAAAAAGAAATGTGTCAGCATTAGTGGTTAATCCACTGCAGTGAGGAAGACCTCTCTATCCTCTCTGTTTCTCTCAATCTCTTCCTCTCCCTCTCTCTACCCCCCTCGCCCCCCCCTCTCCTTCCCTTTCACTTTTCACTCCCTTCCCATTCCCCTCTCCCTCTCCTGCCCTTCCCTTTCTCCCCGGTCCCTGGGCTTTAGTAGCAGGAGTACGGTACCACAGCCATCCACACTCCATCCAGCTCTCTCTCTCTCTCACACACACACACACACACACACCCTCTCGGCTGGATCCACACACACACACCAGCTATGGAAGCTGATCCGAGGAGCGTTCCTTATCTCCTCATGTTAGAACGAGTCCCAAAGTCTTGTAATACTGTATGAGCAGGACAACTCCCAGCTGGATCAGATGTGAGTATGAGACTTTGATGTAGGAACGTCCTGTGTGTTCTCTACAGGGCCCATCAGAATCAGCAAGACCACTAGAGCAACAGGAGCTACTGTAAGGGGCCACACACACACACACACACACGTGCAGACAAATACACACACACACACAGACAAAAACGTACAGACAGAGAAATTCCCACATGCATACACAACAAATGCAAACACACACACACACAAACTCTTCATGTTCCTATTATTTGCCCCTATAGGGCCAAATCAACACCACAATTGAACATACAACAAAGCCATCCCCGCGCTACCTCCTCTCTTTCTCACCCACACACCCTCTCCATTTAACTCACACTTAAAAAGGCTCTCTAAAGATAGAAGGCACAGCAAAAAACAGGAACTGCCAAGCGTCATGGCAACAACGTGGGGAGCTCCTTACAAACATTGCTCTAACTGGGATGGCAGAGCTGGAAGAGACAGAGCTAGAGAGAGAGAAAGAGAGGGGGGGGGAGAGACAGACAGACCTCACCCTCCAGCTAAACTATGGCAGAAAGTTGAGAAGAGAAAAGAACCACGTCCTTCCCTCCTGTCGGAATCCCTCTGGGGCTCCCTTTACTCATCAAAGCACTTTCTCAAAGATCGTTGATTTTGGTCGCAAAACAGTTTCCCTTCCAATGCGATACCCAGGCAAATGTTCTCTCATTAAAAGTAGAAAATATCCAGTAGAAGTGAAAGCTGTCACTGTCAGTTAGTGTGAAGGTCTAACAGTAAACAAGGCGAGCAGGAGTCACCTGAACACGTACAGGTGAGTCTCAGTGTGTGTTTAAGCACGTCATGTGTGTGTGTGTGTGTCTGCACGCATGTGTACATATGTGTTGGAAAGTTGATATGTTGTAGACAGATACACACTAAGGGTTAGGGGTAGAAAGTGTGTGTGTGTGTGTGTGTTGACTCACTATGTTGACCTGTAGAGGCCCCGAGCCAGGTCTCAACAGTCTCCTCCTGCAGGAACCAGAGTCCCCCGTCCGTAAACGCACTGACGATGACTCACCCATGTCTGACACACACACACACACACGCACACACACACACACACACACACAGCTGTGTGACTACAGTATCTGACAACATGACATAGCGTGACATAATATGACGACATGAGAGCATGAAATACTGTGTGGCTACATGACATAGTGTGACATAGAGTCACTAGGACTGTGGGATACATTGTATCCCACACATTGACTATACTGTATCACATAGTGTGACACAGTGTGACTCTGTGGCAGTGTGCCAGGGACACAGTGTGAGAATACACAGTAACGGTGTGACAGTATGCCTACATGACAGAGTCTGACCATATAAGACTAAGTGTGATTCAATGGGACTAGATGACAGAGTGTGACCGTGTGTTGGACTTGGTTTTGTGTGGGCAGGGGGTTGTAGCTTTAGTACCTGTATGTGGCAGGAGCAGGGCCAGGGCAGTGAGGGTGCTGGGGGGCAGGGGGAGAGAGCGGCACCTCTGGAGAGACCCCCTGAGGGGGGGTTCTAACGGGGACACCCCAGGGGGCCGAGACAGAGCCTGGGAAGAACTGGACAGTTAGGACACACACACACACATGCAGTAGTATACAAACAAACTGCGGTGCATGTCACCCACCATAAACACACACACATACAGATGGAAGCAAACACACAGGCACACACAAACCATTTCTAATCCACTCACACACGGTCATGAAGCCCACACACATACAAGTACACACAGGTCTTGTCTGCATGGGTGGTGTACACACATAATTCATTCCAGTCAGCCTATCTGCAGGTGATGTGAACTGAGGATGAGTTAGGGCAATGAGAGACAGAGCTCATGGGAGCGATGAGGTAGAAAATTGGGCTGAGAGAGCGAGAGACAGACAGAGTGAGCGAGAGAGAGAGAGAAAGACCTGAAAGAGACAGAGTAAAAATAGAGAGAAATTGATTGAAAGAGAAAGTGAAAAGGGCGAGGGAAACAGACTGATAACAGAGGTGCTTACTGCACAGACAATGAGAGACAGAGAGAGAGGGACTGAAAGAGAAAGTGAAAGAGAAAGAGAGAAAGAACCACAAAAAGAGAGAGAGCGCAGGCAGATTGCTGTGCGTGTCTAAGTGCACTACAGGTATGAATGCTGGGCTAATGCAGGCGCTGTTGACAGGTCAAACTCTCTGCTCTGAGGGAAACTGTGTTTGTGTGTCTGTGTTTAACATCTTACTCTGTGCCGCTGCGCGGACCGTGTATCCATAGTAACGCCGGCTTCTATGACCGAGCAGGGCCGGGCGACCGCCCGCCTCAACCCTGGGGAGAGATGCGTGCTGGGAGGAGGTCTGCGTCTGCGCCGACACAGCGAGCCCCACTCGGCAGGCTGGGGGAGCACACGGCCCTCCAGGATGGGGCTGCGCAGGTCCAGCAGGGCCGAGGACGGCCGCGGTCGGGAGCGAGGGCGGGGGGGCTTGGGGGGGGCGGGGCTCTTTCCTGAGCTGGAGCGAGCCAGGGGCAAGTTGGTGGTTGTCGGACCACCAGCTACCTACAGTCACACAGACGCCGAGCGTGTGAGGGGGGGACGGATGTTGAGATAATACCATACACAACGTGCAGTGTTCAGTATGGCATTCCGGTAGGTAGAAAGCACGCCCTCGCACCACACCTCTAACGGTTGTTTACTGGGATCATCACAGACGCCCTGGAGACAGCTGGGAACAGCCTTTTAACACAGTCTGATTGGTGGAGAGAGAAACTGGGGGGCACTTTTTCCTGACTAATGTTAATGAGTATTTATCTAAATCCCCTTGATTTGAATGACGATGGTCCACACTTGAGAAACCCTTTTGTGTGTGTGTGTGTGTGTGTGTGTGTGTGTGCTTGTGTGTGTGTAACTGACTCCGGTCATTGAGCTCAACATTGAAATGTCAATGCAGAATGTTATTGGGATTTGGAAAGGCTGACGTGTTCTAACTTGTTGATGTGAAAGACTGGAGGGAAGATGACTAATCTCCCTCTCTCTCTCCATAAGGGTGAAGAGCAGGGAGGGGGCTGTGTGGCGGGGCCCCCCCCACCAACTGACAAACACAGACATACACACACACACACACACACTCATGTGTGTGCACACACACTCTCTCTCACACACACACGCAGACAAGCACACATACAGTCCAACACTTTTTCGTTCTTTCTTGCGCTCACAAACACACACACACACACGCACAAACACACCCTGGTAGCATGGGGTGAGAGACAGTTTCCTGTTGTGTGCTAGGGGTCATGGGTGGGGGAAGGACAAACTATTGTGGCCAGGAACGGGATGAGTGGCCTCTGGCGTCTGTACTTCTACTGACCAACAGAGGGGGCACTAACTCCCTCAAACACAAGCCGGTCTGCTAATGGATACACACTGAAGGATGTGTGGTTAAGATGGCTGCTGATGTTTTCAGAAAAGCAAAATAATGGTTATGGTTAATATGAAACATGAGACATGGCTGATCATAGGCTGAAGTTACATGATATTCTGGTTGTTTATGAGAATGACAATGAAAGGCATGGGTGTGTTATGCAAGGAACACATGTCCTGTATTCATTATTTTTCAAAATTATGCATTTTAATGAAGCTAGAATACTTCACTTTCATCATCATATACTGTACACACTCACTTTGAATACTTCCTGTAAGCAATCCGGTGAAGGGTCTCTATTGGATATGCTCTCTCCTTCCACTTCCTCTGATTGGCCGTTAGGAACCTGTGTCTGATCACAGGCAGGTGCAACATCCTTGGAATCCAGGTCATTTCCTGAGTGTCCCTCTCCTCCTGTCTCCTCCTTTCCTCCTCTCTTTTCGTCTCGCATTCTCTCTTTCCCCCCTCCTGCTCCTTCTCTCTCTCCCTCTGGAGAGACATGCTCCAGGGGGTCTCGACTTGTTTGACTCTCTCCTGCCTCCTCTCTTTCACAACTGGGGAAAGGGGTGTGATTTTCTACTGTTATTGTCGACCTGTGGTTACTCTGTCTGTCTGACTGTCTGGATGACGGTCTATCCGTATGTCTATCTGTACACGTGTCAGTATGTTCAATACCGGCCCCCTGAAGGCCATTGACACTCTGCGAATCAGGGCACACCCTCCACGCCTTAAGCACCACCAACGGCGATCGTCCACCAATCACAGGTGGGGGTGCGACGGGGTTATAGGAGCTTAAGCGTGGCGTGCGAGGGGGGTGAGGCGTGACGGGGGAGGACGGCGTGGGGGTGGGTGAGGGCGGGGGCTCCAGCCGTGCCTCCCGGCGGAGGGTGAGGGACACGCTGTGGACGTGGTCCCCCGTGCGCTGCGCTGTACGAGGGGAGCCGAGCGGCGTGCACTCCCCCCCCTCTGGAGGAGAGAAGGAGCGGGACGACGTCCTCCACTTCCTGGCCGTCTCTGCCACACTGTTGAAGAACTTGAACAGGCCCCCAAAATGGCCGCCCTTGGTGTCGGAGTGCTTGGGCATGGCCGTGGGCTGGAAGTCTCGGACTGACTCGAAGTCCACTGACCCGTATTCTGAGTCCAGGGTCTTGTCCAGGGTGTGGAGCTCTGAGTCGAAGCTCCTTTCTGAGTAGGCCGGGTTAGCTTTTCCTAAGATGGAGATCCTCCTCAGATAGCTCCACACGTCTGGGCCCCTGGTCCTCCGGCCCCCCAAGTGCACCCTGGGACTGCCCCCCTTCAAGCTTGCCTCCTCCACCCCAGCCGAATTGTTACAGTTGGGGCTTCTCTTGGTGTAGGAAACCCTCTCTAAGGTCTTACAGCCGTTCTGGCTCACTGGGACATCGCCGACTGCTGGAGCAGACTGGGGGTGGGGGTCAATTGGGCCAAGCGACAAGTCAATGTCCTCGAACGAACAGTCAAAATCAGCTGTGTGTCCAGCGTATGAGTGTCTCTTGGCGCGGTGGCGGAGAGTCCCCCTGCTGGGCTGCAGGGGGGCCCCCAGGTCGCGGCAGAAAGCCTCTTCATCAGCAAAGGCACCGCTGCTAAACTTGGCGCTGGACAGCTTTCCCGTCTTGCCCCGGAACACAGCAGGCGACTTGAGCTTCTTGAAGGAGCGAACCTTGTCGGCGAACGACAGTTTAGGGATGGAGGCTTCCCCTGGTAGGATCATGGAGTGGGGCCTACGATCCAGCTCCGAGGCTGCTCTGCGACGGGTCAGGATCTTCCAGATGCCCCCCGTGGCCCGGGGCCTGCGACTCACCTCAGGTCGGTCCTTGCTGGGGCTCTGGGGAGGGGGACCCCGGGCCTCTCCCTGCCCAGGGTCCTGTCCCTCCTCTGGCCCGGACCCTGACACAAGCCCCAGGCTTGACCCCAAGCCTGGCATGGCTTCCTGGATACACACGCTACTGGTCTCATTCTCCACGTCCAGCGACACATTGAACACTCGGTTGATAAACCCGTTTGGGTCTTGGCTGCACTTAGGGGCGGGGCTAACTGAATTTTCCATCTTGTCACATCCTAGGGCGTCAGCTATCAACCGATAGTGGTGTCATCCTGTCTCTCTCTCTCACACGCACACACACGCACACACACACACACAAACACACACACACACACACTCACCCACACACAAACACCTGGAGGAAAAATACAAAATATAATGATCAAACAAAATCATGCATCTATATTGCAGGTCTAGGCTGTTTGAGATTTGTGTTCTCATTAAACAGTCCCACAAAAGCCTACATGCATTCCGACCCTAACAAGACTAACTGAGGAGAGAGCTAAGCTGAACTGATGTGGGATGAATTTATATCAGTGGATTATAAGTTTTCACTTCATGCAGAGGTCCAAATATGAACGTCCCCCATTTGCATGTGAGTCAGCATATTTAAACACCCACCATACAGCACAGCAAATCTCCACCCCCCCACCCCACCCCCTCGGGCCATATCAGACAGAGTAATTATAACCCCCCCCCCCCCCCAAACAAAAAAAAATCTGGTCCTATGTCGCCATGGAAACAGCTTTACAGAGTGGGCTGGGTATTTTTGGGCCTGGGCAGGGACTTCATCATAGCTCAGTCTTCTTCCACTGAGATATTAAGATAGCCCGGTCTACTCTTCATTTGAACTGACACATTGCCACACATTATAGTTTCTATTTAGGACCACATTCTTATCTGAGCTCTATTCTTAGGATGTTCTAGGATGAGTCACCTGGACTAAAAAGAGCAATTAAAGATTCAAAGTAGGATGTTTTTCATAGACTTTGTATAGTTGGCACTGTAGGTTATGCCATGCAACGGTTATTTGTCTCATTCTCTGGAATATTGCAATGAATGACTTTCTGCCATTCAGCCCTAGAGACAGTTTTGAATTATGTATTAGGTATATGCTTCAGAGGACTCAGGTGATAGGCTGTCATATTTCCCACACAATTCCGGTTTGACCTTGAGGCAAGGAACACTTTTAACCTATTTTATCCAGCCACAGCTTGGCTACATGTTGTCACAACTATTATTTCCTATGACATGTAACTGTATAAATAATGGCCTCGTGCCCTCTGAACAAGTACATTTGTACGGTTAAAACTCACAGATTATACAAACAAGTGTGGTAACTTCAATTCATTATATATTTCCCAACAACAAACCAATATTTATCATGTTTGAACGACGAACGGATAATTAATGTTGATAATTACTCTGTACTTTACTAACTGCAGGGCAATGCCTTTTGATCGGAATAGAAGGTATCGTCCCTACTGTCTGTCACAACAAAAGTTGTGCTGGCAAGTAATAGTGCCCCCTAACTTCCCGTGTCTTAAAATAAGTTAAATTACTTCGTGAAAGGTACAACGATTGGTATTCACTTACCTAAAGATTGTGATTAGAACATATTCGTGAAAGTTAGAAAAAGTTCACAGAACGTGTCCTGACGTTATTCCGTCGGGTAAACTTTTGATATCCATGAGTAATGCTGAAATTATGCGGTGGCTTCACAGGCTTGCCCTTTATCACGCTGGCTTCGTCTCTGAACTAAGTAAGAATTCCTTTTCGAACCCAGAAAATATCCAAGATTTTTTTCTTCCAACTGGACTGATGAACTCTTGCCCTGTGAGCTCGCGCAGACGCCGACACTCAGCTATGTGATAAAAGTTCGCACGCAGACAGAGCGCAGCCAGAGCAAACACACACACACACGGGCACAGTCTGAACGTACACACGCGCGAACTCATACACACACAAACACACACATGCAAATTACTTTTCTCTAAAGGTTATTGGCAGCGTCCATTCAAACGTGCAGGTTTCTAATAAAGTAAAAAGGTCAATTTAAAGTTTTTATATTAAGTCCGTTTTTAGACTGTCCCAGGAGTACAGAAGGGATTGAGTGAACTGTGGTCTCAATAGCCTAACCTCTCTCAGGATTTGCGTTCAATGTGAAAATCCTTCTATTGAAAGGACACAATGGAAGAGGGAGCGCAGAGGGGAAACCAGAGGAATTCACAAAAACTAAACAGCTTCAGAGTCCATAGCTGTGAAAGAGGAGATGGTCAGAGAGGCCTAAATTTAAACATTTCCTCTTTGTCCTGTTTTGAGCCCATTGTCATCGCATGGCGTTCTCCCTTCTTACACAGGAAGGAGTGGATCTGACATCAACGCTCTCAGGCTGACAATGCCAGGAAGCCCGTCTGAATGTATGTAAATACATCAGTGTGTCCACGTTTCCCTCCCAGCCTGTGGAGGGGCTCTCTGAGACCACAGCCCGGCTGTGTGGAGGAGCCCTGCAGGCACTCCTCTCTGGAGCCACACAGTATGATTTGTCGACGGCGTTTCCTCCATAACTCACAGGGACAGCCATGTGACGTACGGCTCCATCTCTCCATCTCCAGGTGACCTCTTGTTCACACACATCCTCAATGTGGAGTGGTTGTATGATCTCTGTGGGTGGACAGATAAAATGTTTACTATGAGGAACTCTGACTTGGGACTATACTGCTATGGGCTGTGGGTTGGGTGTCTGTCAATCTCGATAGGGTTAACGTTCAGTTTTGCCTTTCTCCTCTCTCCTTCCCTACCCTCTCTGCTACTCTCGGTCACTCACTTCCTCAATGGCCCGGCCTGTTTTCCTGCCGTCCCCTCCCGTCACTAAAGACATCCTGGCCCACCGACCCACCGAGCTCAGCTCAGACCAGTCCAAACACAGACACTCCAGATGAATGTGCTGGAGAGCGAGGTCGACAGCATTCTCCGACTGAGGCTGTGCCAACATCAACATGCGTTTTTTTTTAATTCCATTCAGTTGAAAGAAAATCTAACTGTATCTACACTCTAAAATAACATGATTTCTACCATAACCTTGTCACAATAGGCTTATAGCGATAGCACATTACCCTGAATAAACCTGCATTATACCATGGGTTGTTTTGATCACTATTTGTGGGGAATATTCTGAAATGATGTCACTCGGCTACTCATTTCAGAACAATTGACTTCTTCCTCTCCTTCCTGTGACAAGCCCCTTCTGGTGAATTTGAAAAAGATTACAGAAGACAAATAGTATCAGAGCTTAGACTGACTGTTGTAATTATTTCACCAGTCTTTGTGTAAGACTGTGAGTAAAAACAGAAAAGGCCATGAAAGGCCCAATCAGGCAAGAGAGGAGGGGGCACATATGTTTTGATATGAATGGACTACTAAAGCCTGGGAACTGTATTCAAATGGCTAGTCAAAGGAAAACAGTGAAAAGTTCAACTGTTCTGTTGTACTTTGTGTTGGTTATTATTGCTGCATCGGTTAACATTGTGGCTGAAATAAAGTATGTGTCTGGAGAGTTAGTTTTGGGGGGAGTTTTTATTTCTTTACTGCTGATGCTGTAGAGCAGTGCAAGCTATTGTTCTTCTCTTTCTGACCCACACACACACACACACACACACACACACACACGCACTGTCCCTCTGTAGTTATGAAATACGTACAGGTAGTTGCCTCCAGCGGCTAAGGAGGATTAGATAAAATTACACTGACATTCCTGGAATTCCCTAGGCACTGATCTGCATTCTTCCTCCGGCCGGTCCGCTCACGGCACCATCACACACACAGAAACGCGAAGGAGGCTATCTGTTATCAACCTTCGTGAAGTCTGTGAGAGGAGTATCAGTTTTTGCACATTGTGTGGACACAAGATGTACACACACACACCATGTACCCACACAGTAGAGGGCATTCGAGTAGGTGGAATGTTTAAACGGGTAGTGTATGAATGTGCCCATGGTGGGTTGAAAGAAGCTAGTGTTAGTTATCTATAATTTTGTCAGACAAAAAAAGAAAGACAGGAGAGACTAATTGGTGGGGGAGGGATAAAGAGCGAGGGGGAGAGAGCAATACAGAGACAGAGAAAAGGGAGAACTCTCAGCACTATCTCGACGAATCTGAAAACAGGAAGTCTGGCTACAATAAACAAGGGGAGCGGAAGATGACCAGAGTTCTACTTCCTGTGTCAGTGTTGGAGAGGAAACAACATATTTTTTAGGAATTATAATAGACTCTGCAAATAAGTATTTCACAGAATAGAGGACCCGAGTGCCTGTTGGTCTCAACTTGGAATCAATTAGTTAACTAACCTCAGGTGTGTATGTATGGCTCTCTACAGCAATCTGGAGAGCAATTAGGGTTTTCGTCCCGCCCAATGACAGACAGGGATGTAAATTATTTGTGCATGTCTGTGTGTGTGTGTGTGTGTTGAAGTGTATCATAAGTCTATCCCAGTACTGTGTTGTCCCTGTATATGTCTATGTGTTTATCAAAGCCTGTATCTGTGAATCTGGGCCCTGGATGGGGCCTTGTCCGTGGGCCAGCAGATACAAAGAAGACGAGTTGGCACAAAAAACATCATTTCCTCTCCTCTGCATTTCCGCTACTTTCGAGAGCAAAGCCTCCGGACTGGTAACAAATTGGGTTGGACAGGGTTAGAGGGATGAGAGGACGGAGAGATGAAGGCATACATGAATGAAGGATGTGATAGGGTTGGGTGTGGATAAGTGGGTTTAGAGTGACGTTGTTTGGCTTGCAGAGTTCGAAGGCAGATATCCTCTGCTGTCCTATCATTAGCACATAGATGTGTGTGTATGCGTGTGTGGGGGGTTGTATCGTATAAGTACACATTAATCATGATAAGTAGCCTGCTTACCCTTATGCAATCAATCGTGCAGAGGTATGTTTGCAGACAGTAGCGAAATCTGTTTACACCAGACTGATAAATGATGACCTGTGACACCTTATTATTTCTGTTCATTGTCCCTTGCCCTGTCCTGTCCTGGCTGTTTCCATTGGAATCTGTAGGGGTTTTGAGCAAAGGGGCACTGGGTTATTACACCAATCAATTAAACACAGGATAGTCAGGGCAGGCACATGCACACACACACTCCCACAATCCTTCTCTGTAACCCCCTCCCTTGCCCCAGATAGAGAAGGATAAAATGCTGGAATAGAGAATAGAGAACTATCCCTGTTGCCCCCCCCCCCCCCTTACCAAAACTCCATCCCCACTCCAATTGCAGGAAGGGAGGGGGACAGACAGGCGTCTTCCACTGTCTCAGCGTCCCAGGAATACCCTGTCCTGTCTTTGTAGGTTAAACAAGTTAGCGTGCAATCAAATTAGCATCCCATTCCATCTGAGAGCCGGCTAGCCTAGCTCGTAGAGATTAGATTAGTTTGTGAAGAGCAGCCTAATAATCAGAGGCAGGAGGTAGCATGGAGGTCAGATCAGCTGACCCTATCCAAGGTCCACAGAGACCAAATACCAAAACAACACACACAGCAGGATAACACATACTCCCACACACACACACATTAGCATATTTTACATCATGGCACTGGCTTCCTTGGTAGATGCAACAGATTACAAAATATGTACTGTCATGAAACACTCCTTGGTGGGCAGTGCCACCTACGGGCATTAACTGGAACCACTGTCATGGATAGTGAACAAGAGAGACTCGTTGTCTTTGGTAAAGGCTCCGTCACACCATAACGTTCTGGTTAACGTTCTCTGAAAGTTCTAATCGTTCAATTTCGAGCGTTCTAGGGCGAGGTGGACACATCTGGCGTGTGACTATAACGCATGACTAGCGTGGGACTGAAGCATGAGGAGCGTGTAACAGCGTCCAAGTAAGACACCCCTGAAAACTAGGCTATTAGCGTGTGACAACGTGTCACTGGGTCGCGACGACGTGTGACGAAAGCAAACGATGAAAACAAGGTTTGCTTTCGCAAACGATGAATAACAACCAAGTAACGCTAGGGTAACGACTGACTAACGATAGCCAAACGCGTGCAACGTTAGTCAAACGTTATTCAGCGTTATCCAGCGTTTTAAATTAACGGTTGAAGAATGCTGGTCTCCATGAGAAATTTTGTGCATGTTCAAAACTTTTTTTTTTGGACCAGCGTTCTCCGACGATCACCGACGATTACCAGCGTCCCCAGCGTCCACACATTGCTCCTCTGGCGCTGTACCAGTGCTATACCAGGGACCATGGACGATTACCACGATTACCAATACATGTAATTACGTTTCTTCTAACGTCATAGAACGTTGACCAAAACGTTATGGTGTGACGGCGCCTTAACAGAAAACACCTCACGAGATTTATGCCACTTCGTTGTTTGATTTTAAGCAATTAGGCATGGACAGATTAAGGACAATTAAATCTTACTCTTAGTGTTTTCTACCAAACTTCTTTATCATACAGAAGAGAACAGAAAATAGGCTAATTTAAATAAGAGGTTTTGAACTTTGCACATCTGATCCCATATTTTCGTCTGTAGGCTACTTTTGTAAATGTCGCTATGTATGAAAGCTGCTGTATGAATAACATGTAATTACACCTTATTTTCCCCTTGAAAAACTACAATAATAACGTTGAAACTGAAGAATCATTTATTAAATGAAAAGTATATCACTTTACAGTAAGTAAGTCTATTGAATTAACACTTGGTCGTTCTGACTACTCCGTTCGCCTTAGTGCAGTGAAATGGCTACACCACATGGTGGCACTGTAATTCTTTCAGAGTACGAATGAAAGATCTTAAAATAAGTATAAAAAACATGACTGAATCCCCCGCCTGAATGTACTCTAATGACCAGGCATGAGACAGAAAAACACATTTTGAAAATGGCTTTTTGTTTAATTTGTCAGAATAATGCAGAGTTAAATCCTGGCTTGTGGTGGATATGAGTCAAACCAGTGAATCAGAACTCAATTCGCGAATTAAAAATGGAATGCTTAGGCTTTTATTTATGTGTTTTTGCAAGTCATGAATTGGATATCAATGTAGTCTTCAATTTGATTTATTTGGGGCGGGGGACTTCTTAAAGCCCACCACTAACCAAAGCATTGTGGCTAAACCCAACTAACTATATAGTGACAACATGCTTTAAAACCTGAGCAAGTAGAAGGATGGAGGGCAGCTACGGAAGCTTGGATCCTGTACTGCCGAAGCAAACTCTGTCTTTTGTTCCCTGCTCCGAGACTGAGTTTGAATGTGCTGTTAATCAATTGGAGACAGTACAACGAGTTCCACATCTACACACACCTTCAGAAAAAATATTGCCAAAGGAGAAAGTAATTGGCTGAGAAAGAGAGAATTAGATGGAGGAGAAAAGGCGACCATTAAAGCAAGGTGTGATTAAAGCGCTTCAGGCATGGATGGCCCTGATACCATGTGGCCCACCTCATCTGAGGTCATTTCAAAAGACGAGCCTTATCACTTACCTGACTCAATTCTGCTATTTATATTTTTACACTTTACTTTCCAACCGGAAATGTAGCAATTTCTTTTGTGATTATACAATAGAAATATACATTTTTCAGACTGTATTTTAAAATTTGGACTGTCCTCAATCTTGAAGAATCTCTCATTTAAACAAGTTGACAATGTCTTGGTTTAAATTAAAAGCTACAAGTCAAACAGAACTATGTCATCTATTATTCAGTGGACCAAAATGTTCTGACTTGGAACTGAGATGCAAGATTAGAGGTCATTAAATGGCTACCGTAGATGGTGTGTGTCTGCTCTGGTCCTGCTGTCAAACTGCACACAGTAAGAGGGCCAAAACCTTTCAAATGAATAGTTATCATTTACTTGTATGACGTTTTAGTCATACTGTAATTGCATGTTGTGTTGTGTGTCACAGTATGGAATAGGGGAGAGAATAACTTGTTCCACACATTTCAAGTCAAAATGACACAACTGAATGTGTGTGTGTGTGTATGAAGTGAAGTATGACTGTCTATTTGTGGAAACCTCTTGGAGAGGTTAGTGCTGGGCATCCCAGCTGAATATACGGTTTTGTTAGCAGCTGTCTGAGCACAAAATGGCCAATTATCATCATATCTGTACCAGGTGGAGAAGAAACCTATGATACTGAGAGAAAGACAGTGAGAGAAACAGAAAGGAAAAAGAGTAAGAAAAGGGTATGTTTCTGAGTGTGTGTGTTGAATAATTATGACTGAAAAAGTCATGAGAATGGAGGCAAGCAGAACCAGAGGAATAAAACGTTTCTATCAAATGAAAATCAGACACTCTCGACGATCAAGGTTTCTGACACATTAGATCTCTGCTTTGTGAATATACTCTGGACTTGTTTTTATGGTAATAATACATGTAATTGTGGTGTCTGGGTTCCTTTTCACCGATTATGCAGTGTAAATAGGTGGAACTATTTGCATAGATTGAGTTGGTGTCTTGCTTGTATGTGCCTTGTGTGAACAAATGTGAGTGTGTGTATGTGTGCGTGTGTGATGTTTTTGAGATTGAAACGGATAGAGATGGAAAATCTTCCCCTGAGATTCTTCCACTGATCTGCCTCTGTGTGCAACGTTCTGATGTCTGTCTTGAGGGAGTTGCTGTTAGTGTCTGAATGATTCCAGACATAGGATTACTTCAGGGAAAATATGATATTCACTTAGTGACAGCTTAGATTTTCTTATTTTTTTCCCTGAGTCAAAAACTCATCTATCAATGTTACGTAAGATGGACGTGCAACAAATAAATATAGTCATTTTTACATTGCGTCTTGTTTTGGTTTAGTATCTTCTTGAATTCATACGGGCCTACTTGGAATTCCTGAGCTCCACCGAGATTCGAAAGCAGCCAATTATTATGAAACATTTGCAGGTAGGCAAAACAATAACATCTTGTATTCTCAGAGGGATTTGCTACTTATTGTAATGTCTGAACAAGATGTACGCTAAAACATAAGGAGGATTAGGCTATCACACATGATCAAAGTACTTTAAAAAAAGTTGTTGTACCTTTTACAGCTATTATAAGCATTTTATAGAGCAAATTAACAAAGTAGGGCCTGCTAACGGGCTAGTCATAGTAGCCTACCCTGGCTTTTTGTGGAAAACACTTAGCTGTCATCAGCTAGCATGGTTAGTTATACTGCAGTTAAACCCCAATCAGAACCCTAATTTCTCCATGGTACATCAGACTTTCTCCTCTGCCTGGTAAAGCATCTAATTAATTAATCAGAAAGAGAAATGAAGGACACGTCTCAGCTTGTCTGATGATGGGGTGAGATTAGGAAAACTGAAACAAATGAGTGTGATGATGGAGAGAGTGAATTGTGCGGTGGTGTCAGCGAGAAAGAGATACTTAGATAACGGAGAGTGAGGATGAGTCTGTTAGATGTATCACCGCCTCCATCTGTCAGCAAATCTTGGCGGAGACCAGAACAATGCAAACATGCTAGCAAAAATCACAGATCATCCTTATTTGCTCCTCCAATATGGCTGCTGTGACCCTCACGCTTCATCACTGAGGATAAATATGATTCTCCAACGTCAGGGAACCCCAAATATTGATTTATCTGTTCAATGTTGAAATAGGTAATCGGTGTCTTGATTTGCGAGGTGAATCAGATCTATTGATTCTTGTGAAATTATATGAGAACAGTATCGAAATGACTCAAGGTGTTAGGGCTAATGTAAATCGCACACAACACTATCAAGGGGACTGTAATGGTCGAAGCAGGGTTTGGATTGTTCTGTGATTGAAAAACATTATTTGTCATTATTTGTCAAAAGCCTACTTGTCTTCTGTCTTCAGAGTAAGTTAGAGAGAAACAGTCAGGGCTGGCGTGATGGCTGATATGGGGGGCTGTCTGTCAGCTTGTGTGTGTGTGTGCATGTGTGTGTGCCTTTGTGCTTGTGTGTGTGTGCGTGTGTGTGTTTGCGTGCAAGTGGGTGGGTTATTTGCCTTTGTTGAGCAGTGAGAGGCAGAAACAAGAGGAGGCAGAGCGTTGCCTGTGGTTCTGTAGGCACCCTGCTGGAACAAACACTCTGGATTAGTCCATTTGCTCTATCTTGTTTACTAATGTGAGGGGCAATTAGGTTTATTTTAATTTATTGTTAAAAAGTATAACTTTTTAAATTGGTTCTTTGTAGTTGATATTTTTCAGGTGTTATGGTACACAATATTTGCTTTGTATGTATTTGCTTTTAAATGACTATGTTCACATTGAGATAATAAGTCACTATATTGCAACACTATGTTCTTATATTGAGATAACATCATTTTATTGAGATGAGTCAATGTATTGAGATAATAAGTAATTACATTGAGATAAGTCATTGTATTATTGAGTTAATAACTCAGTCAAATTGAGATCCTACGTCATTTTGTTGATAGAATAAGTCATTATATTAGGATGTTAAGTCATTAATAATGTGACTTAGTATCCGATTATAATGAATTAGTATCTCAATGGTGGTGAGATAAGTCTGATATTGAGATCATTAGTCATTATATTGAGATACATAGTCATCTTATTGAGATCCTGAGTCTTTTTATTGAGGGAAGTCATTGTATTGAGATTAGTCATTTAGGTAATGTATATGTTGTCATATTTGTATTAGGTGGCAATAATTTATCCTCCAGTGATCAATAAATCCCTGTGTCTGACTAATTGTAAGATCCTCTGTTCTCAAGAAGAGATAAAAACCCCACAGAATGTGATTGCACTTAACATGTCATTGCACTTTCTCTTGGATGTCTATCAGAAGAACATTGTTTTGTTTCTTTTGTTCTAATGGTACAAAGCCTGGGGCTAAAGTAGAAAAAGAGACAACCTAAGGTAAGGCATCAAGCATTACAGTGAGAGAGAAAGGGAGAGCAAGAGAGAGAAAGAGTCTGAGAGAGAAACCTTGAGAGGCTTCAAACTGTACCGAGCGTTAGCCAGAAAGAAGGAGAACATTCTCTTGTTATTTGAAGTCCCCATTCCTGTGTTGTTCCCTTGATATGGCGATCTGTCTAGGCTCCCCACACGTAATCATGGAGGCCCACTGCTCCCGATGTCTGATGAGAGAGAATATCATCTAAATAATATGAATATCAATAGCACACTTGAAAGTTTGGTCCCCCTGTTTATCGTAACGTGCCGATAGGTGACGACCGAGGATACAGAGTGTGTTTGAAATGCAAAATATCAGCCTCTGATTTGAAAGTCATATTTTTGCTGGCTTCTAACACCGGGGCTGTCTCGCTCACGGTGATATCCTGTCTGTATCTCTGAACCGTTTTAAAATAATTGATCTGTGACACACAGCGCCGACTCTGTTCTGTGTAGGAATGGCTTTGGGGAGCTTTACACACTCTTCACAAGCAGGAGAATACGAATTCTTTCAACATGTGGCGACAGGCCTCTTAACTACAGCTGTGAACTGTGTGTGGTAAATTGTCCATATTCTAGAAATACCTAAGAGAACACCAAAAATGTACAAAAATGAGTTATTGTTACCCTTTAATTTTCCTCACACAACTACCATTAGTCTCTCACATTGGTACAAAAACTATGTTTGTGTGTGTGTGTTTGTGTATGTGTGTGTGTGTGTGTGTCGGTGTGCCAATTCAAATTAATTAAGCCAAAAGGTTCTTGTGTGAGTGTGTATGGCTCTCCTGAGGGTTTGGGTCTGATAGAGTTCTCAGAGCCCAGCAGAACTCCCAGAGAAACATCAGTCTCAAAGCCTGACAAAGCCCCATCCCTTGGTCTCTCTTTTTCCTCCTCCTGCTCTCTCTTTTCCCCCTCCTCCTCTCCTCAGAGCTTCGTGCATGAGCACTGCTAGGCCTTGAAGAGCGGAACTGCAGTCTGCAGGGTCTGGTAAAACTAACTACACTTGAAAGAATACCGATACCAGCCCACCACCAGCTGTAGGGAGGTAGGTAGGTAGGTAGGTAGGTAGGTAGGTAGGTTTTGTAGGAAGTTACTGTAAGTGAATAAGTAAGGTAATAGGTAGGTAGGCAGGCAAGACGGCAATGGATGAATTAATTGATGAATGAAAGATAGACATACCGACATACATACAGATAGAAAGATAAAATTGATGGATGGGTTTGTAAAGATCCTTTGCCTTGGATGTGGGATCGATGTTACAGAATTTGTCCCTATAGCGATCCATCTGTCCTTCCATTCATTTCCGTAGCATTTCATGAATAGACACTTCCATGTCTGGTAAAGCTCAACATTGTAGCACCTAACCTTGATGTCTTTTTACAGCTCCTCTCCACAGACATAGGTCTCCAGGTCTCACTGAAGGTTGACCAAATAGGTTGCTTAGTACAAACAAATTCAAAAAATTCTTCCATAACCTATTACAATGCTCGGAATTTTCTGCTGGACAGAATAAGCTTATGATATCGATCAACTGTCTCTCTTCTCTAATTTCACTAGTAAAGATAAAATCCTTTTAGAAAGTATTGAGACATTTTATAATTATTGTGGTTAGTTTACAGTAATAGAGGCCTCTCAGGACATGCTATCACAGATGTTTAAGGGCTGTCAGGTATGACGACTGCTCCATTGTGGTCACAGAAGAGGTAAACACCCCTCTTGTTGCCGACGAGGCAAAGTTGCAGAGGCAAGCAGACAAGAATGCGTCAAGTCAAGACACACTTGTGAGAAGTGTATCGACGTATGGATCTCCCTTTCCTTTCAGGTATCAGGGAGGGGAGGGGGAGGCAGTCACGAGGGAGGGGATGCTGTGTTCAGGTCCACAGGGGAGCTGGGAGCGAGCAGGGTGGGGGGGCAAGAGCCGGCCGACATTATGCGTAAAAGGAGACAGAGGCTTAGCATATATTGAGTGTTTATGCAGGGAATTGAAAATGCCGAGCACCTTTGCTTAAACCCACTGACTGTTAAGTTGTTAGGCTTAACGGAAAAGCACCCCAACGCAAACAACACCTGCCTGAGCTTTGTAGGTCCTGGAAAGCTGTTTGCATGGGCGTTTTTACTGTTCTTATACAGTGTCAACATGTTTCTTTATAGAATGTTATTGTCTGGGAAGACTCAAGATGTAGGCTGAACTGTATCTGTATGAAAATATGTGTACCCAGGGGAATAGAGATACATGGTGCGAGCGTGTGTGTATGCACACCTGCTGGTCCGTAGATGAGAGATAATGAGTGGATTGAGGTGAGCTTGAGGAGACTGAAGGATATCTGTTGTTTGTCTTCGTAAGGGCAATGCACACACAGGGGGAATGGGCCAGAGAGACGCCGTGGATTAGGGCAGAGCTCTACCCTGAATACAGAACCTGTCGAAGGTCTCTCCCCTGCTTCCCCCCCTCCTCCCCTCTCCTCTCCTCCATACACACTACCCATGCCTCCTGAGATCCACCACACGCTGACCAAGGTCCAACTAAATATTAACAAGTAAACAGGCCCATTTGATTTATTTTTAAAAGAAGTAGGGGTAAAGGCATTGACTTAGAGACGATTAAATTCACATTCATGCGGACATCACAGACCGCACTGAGAAGACCTTCAATTATTCCTTTATAGTGGTCAGTGCAGAATAAGATTGGAAAAAAAGGTAATATCACAAATATGTGGAGGCGGGATGCCTGTATCTATGAATGTAGGACAGAACATTCAGCTGTGGTGTGTAGAGGAGTGGCAATCAAGTCTCTTCTCACCTCGTATTGTGTTAGCATCAAACACCCATGTTCCGATGCAAGGACACAGTGACACGATCCACATTCACACCTACCCGTCCCTATCACCATGCTCCGCTGCACATCACACCCGTATGTCAACACACTCACACATGCACACACGCACACACATACATCCTGTATGCACTCACACAGGCACTCACAGTGCACGTGCACATGCGAAAGCACACACCCTCGACCTTGCATGCAAGCGGCTTCGGACCCAACGCAAACACACATACACACAAACACACGGCCACACGCCCTCTCTAACACACACCGACACAGGCTCACACGGGGAGCTGCTCTGAGCCCCTCCTGAGTGCCTTAACCCACATGAAGCCCACGGTAGCTGTGGTGCCAGTGGCCTGCAGTCCAGGGGAGCTGCCCTCCTGCTGAGCTAACACGCTGGAGCTCAGCCATTACAACCAGCTGCATTGATTCACACATCATCTCCCATCACACCCAGTCCTCCAACAGGGCTCCCACATCATCTCCCATCACACCCAGTCCTCCAACAGGGCTCCCACATCATCTCCCATCACACCCAGTCCTCCAACAGGGCTCCCACATCATCTCCCATCACACCCAGTCCTCCAACAGGGCTCCCACATCATCTCCCATCACACCCAGTCCTCCAACAGGGCTCCCACATCATCTCCCATCACACCCAGTCCTCCAACAGGGCTCCCACATCATCTCCCATCACACCCAGTCCTCCAACAGGGCTCCCACATCATCTCCCATCACACCCAGTCCTCCAACAGGGCTCCCACATCATCTCCCATCACACCCAGTCCTCCAACAGGGCTCCCACAGCATCTCCCATCACACCCAGTCCTCCAACAGGGCTCCCACATCATCTCCCATCACACCCAGTCCTCCAACAGGGCTCCCACAGCATCTCCCATCACACCCAGTCCTCCAACAGGGCTCCCACAGCATCTCACATCACACCCAGTCCTCCAACAGGGCTCCCACATCATCTCCCATCACACCCAGTCCTCCAACAGGGCTCCCACAGCATCTCCCATCACACCCAGTCCTCCAACAGGGCTCCCACATCATCTCCCATCACACCCAGTCCTCCAACAGGGCTCCCACATCATCTCCCATCACACCCAGTCCTCCAACAGGGCTCCCACATCATCTCCCATCACACCCAGTCCTCCAACAGGGCTCCCACAGCATCCGAGTCTCCTCGATTGTGTTCTACTCGGTTGCATTATGTGGGGACATGAACCTTTGCTTGTGAACCATCTTCAAATATTTCCTCCATGTTTTTCTGAATGCTATTGTGGGGTAGATGTGTTTTTTTGTTGACATACCTGCTCACACACATGCACACATGTACTGTACACACACAACACACAACTTTCTCAAACAGACACACACACACACACACACACACACACAGACACACAAATAGAGGCTGGGCCGGAGAATCAATTAGATACTGCTTTGTTTCTGCTGAGGGTATTAGCAGTCAGCACAAATATCATTATCACTTTGTCATCATACCATACCTAAAATTATGCAAATAGTGACAAAGGCAAAAGTAAACATTTTGTAATCTCAACAGTTATTCATAAGTTTCTCCTTTGTTATTAGTTTCATCTCAAGTCTTTGATTTCCTTTTTTTATGACGATGAAATATTCATTGAATTCTGTTGTATTCTGCTCGGCTATCACGTTTCACATTCATGAATAGGAACATGAAAAGGCCAAGGTTTCTCATGAAGTCAATACAGAGACAAGGACTGTATTTGAATACAGAGAGGAACCCTAAAAGGTCTAAGTGTTGTGTTCTCAAGAGAAGATCAGAGGGGACTTTTTCTGCCCCAGTCGATCCTGTGCCGTGCTGGTCAGAAGTTTGGATCTCCTGGAGACTGAGTAGAAATCCATATGTGTCTCCAGCCGATCATTGATATTCCTCTGCCTCTCCTCTCCTCCTCTTCTTGTCCTCTCCTCTTGTCTCCTCTCATCCTCCTTCATCCTGCTTTCCACTCTGCTCATCCTCCCTTTCCCTGTTTCACGTTCTCTTGCTCTTTCCGTGTCTCTCTCCCGTCCTCTCCTCTCTACTCCTCTGTGGCTCATCCATTCTCCCTTTCCCCACAGGCTGGGTCACAAAATCCAATAACCTGCAGGATTCACACTTCCCCTCTCCAGCTTTCAGCATCCCTTCTTCCTCCCCCCACCCTTCTGTACCTCTACGCCTCCGCTTGCCCCTACATCCATCTCTCTCTTCCTCCCTCCCTCCACCCCTCTCTCCCCAACCCCTCCCTAGGCTGACTCTGTGGTGTTTGGTAGATAATCTGTTTCCTGTTGGCTTTGCCCCTCGGGTCAGTTATCGTTTCGATCTAAAAACATGAAGAATATTCACCTACGGGGGCGACCATACCATATTAGTCGCCTGGCTTGGCTCACTCCCACTCCCAACTTTTGACCTTTTTACCGCCGGACGATTACACCAAAGACCGAATTATACTTTTCTTTTCCAAAAGAGGTTGTGGAGTTTTTCAAATGTAACATGTAACATAATGTGTTTATGCTATTGCTGGAACTAGGTTTATATGTTTACTGTGACTTCAACAGAGTTGGCTCAGCCTGCATCCTCTGAGATCGTATTGTAAACCTCATCGTGCCGCAGGGAGCTGTAGATTCCATGATGGCGGCTGGTGTTTCCCTGGAACTCAGTTTGTCTGGGACTTTACTGTTCCCATATCAATACCCAAACCCCTAACTGGCATAGCATACTAACACCCTTGTGACGGTGACATAAAACATGCTACAAAATTGATGTGCTGTTTAACGCAGAGATAAAGTCACACCTGGACTTTCCCGATTCTGGCGTGGGCACAGGGAGGCAAGGGAGGTGGACAGCTGACCTGGCTTAGCCCCTCTCTCTCTCTCTCTCTCTCTCTCTCTCTCTCTCTCTCTCTCTCTCTCTCTCTCTCTCTCTCTCTCTCTCTCTCTCTCTCTCTCTCTCTCTCTCTCTCTCTCTTGCTTGCTCTCTCTTTCTTTGTCACTCACTCACTTACTCTCTATCTCTCTCTGGAACTGGTCTCAGTGGGCTCCCTTTCAATACTACATTGATGAGCAGACCTAGTCTAGCTGACCTGTTGTACGGTGGATGGAAGAGAGCTGGCAATCCGCTATGGGAACCATGCATCACCATACTGTAGCCCTAGTCACTGCTGACTTTGTGAAAGAAGTTGGATTCTGTGTCAGTCAGCCCTTTCAGCCGCTAAGTACCTTGGGGGAGACCACGGTTCACCTCATCTCTGCTTCCCCTTCTTTCCTCTCTGTCTGTCTCTCTCTCTTTCTCTCTCTCAACCTTTCTCTCTTTCTGTTCTCTTGGATGTAATGATGCAAGGTGAGGTCGTTTCTGGAGACACTGAACTGAAGAGTTTTGAAAGTAGCAAATCTGCACCCAACTTTCCCCTATTTCATCCTTTTATCTTCAGCATGGAAACTTAAAATCCCCCCACACCCACACCCACACACAAAGTGGGATTGGGGTTTGCAATTTTAGAGCCAATTTGTGACTAGAAACTCCCAGAGAAGATAATGATAATCATTATTATTGCTCGAAATGCTTGTTCTGAGTCGGAAAGCAATAAAGTTGGTTGTGAGCCACTTTGGCACCACACATGAACCCGTCCAAGCTGTTCTACAAACACCCAATGAGAATTCACAATCAGGTAGAAGAACTGACACGCAGCTACAAATACACAGTTCTCTCATGTCAGCCTTTTGGCTCTCTGCTCTTCTCCCCTGTTACCTTCCTCTCTCCTCTCGACTAAAGCCTTTGTCTCCCCTCTTCTCCTACTCCTCCCTCTCTCCCCTCTACTAAAGCCTCTGTCTCCCCTCTTCTCCTACTCCTCCCTCTCTCCCCTCTACTAAAGCCTCTGTCTCCCCTCTTCTCCTACTCCTCCCTCTCTCCCCTCTACTAAAGCCTCTGTCTCCCCTCTTCTCCTACTCCTCCCTCTCTCCCCTCTACTAAAGCCTCTGTCTCCCCTCTTCTCCTACTCCTCCCTCTCTCCCCTCTACTAAAGCCTCTGTCTCCCCTCTTCTCCTACTCCTCCCTCTCTCCCATCTTGCTCTGTAGCCTCTTTCTAATGATCCCTGTCCTGCCCTCTTCCCTCTCTCTTTCTCACCCTCTCTCTGTGCCACAGTATTGAAGAAGAAACTGTAATCAAAGCTTGTCTGACTCTATGTCATCAAGGGAAGACAGGTATCCCAGTAATACCGAGCTCTGATACAAGATCAATCTCTCTCGGCCGTGCCACAGATGTGTACTAATCAGTTTTCTCTCCCAGGTAGCACTATGGCAGCTTGAGCAGAACGCCATATTGGTCATGACAGAAGTAAGTCCCTCGATCTCAGCGCATCATCCTTTTTATATAAATGCTGTGAAAACCAGTGAGAGATTGGTTTATGATAAATACATGTGATTTAACTGGCATCAAAGCTAACCTTCTGTTGACTGACTGTTCTGATTGTGAGTGGGGCATAGCAAAAAAATGGTTTCTCGAGCAGGAGAACATTCAACAAATAATGAGGGTCGATTTAAGTCTTTCAATATTCACCTTACATTTCACTGGTGACGTTCACTAACCAGGTGTCCATGGTTCTAAGAGACACCTTGGCCTCAAGATCAGGTCAGTGTTCTAACAGGTGTGGAAGAAACACAACACACAACCCCATCTGGAGAAGTGATGGAATAAACCATGGGGGGTATGATGAAAGGAGACAGACAGAGATGGAGGAAGATAGAGGGATGTGGTTTGGAATTTAAATCCCAATGTGATGCACATCCACAGGCAGGCTGGTTGTGGGTGTGTTGCCCTCTAAGGATTAGTTACTGGACGGAACTTTAAATGTCCAATCACATGTTGTGACTCATGACTCTGCTCGGGATAACCTTCATCCTCCTTTCTAAGGCTGAGCTGATAGGCTGGCAGGAAGGCTTAGGAGTGAGGGTGTGGGCGGGGGTTGGGGTAGGCAAGGAGACATCAGAGACAGGTTCAAGGGGGGAGGGGGGACTCTGACATGACTGTGGCAGAATTATTCAACGATATGGGGTGTGGGTCAGGTCTTGCCTTCTTTTTCTTGCTTCTCTCCATCTCTCTCTCTCACTTGCCTTCTCTGCTTCTCTTGCCTCTCTCGCTCTCATCTGGTAAACCTTGAGGAATCTCATGGAAGAACGACCAAGGTTCAGCAAGGTAAAGCTATAGACGTAAGAGGGGTCAACCCTGAATCGGTGATAGCTCTTCTCCTCTCTTTGTAAGGTCTCCAGCTACTGAGAGAACTCAAAGGTATAATTGGAATATGAGAGCGGTCGTATACTTTTCTAGACGGTTTCTCTCTCATTTTCCTCTCTCTCTCTTTGCTTCTTTCTCAATCACCCCTAGGCCATCCATACCACACGGGACCACCCCGGGGCACCCAGAGGTTCTCCTCAATGAGGCCCAGAATGGTGCCCGGCACTAGGCCACAACCCATCCATAGGTAAGCCACCACTTCATGGATCCTATTCTCTCCTAATTTACTCCTTAGGGCCTTGAGACACACATATAAGTGAGCTATCTTTCAGGCACTTGTGCACAAGTCATGAACACACACAGACACTCGTGAATGCACATACATAAACAAATACATACCTGGTTTCACACTAATGCATATAGTTTAGACTTGGTGGACTTTCATGTACTTCTTCTCTAGTAGAAACACACACACGTAGAGTGTTGGCAATGGGGGTTGTTTCAGTGTAAACTATGGGGGGCATGAGTTGAAAGCATCCAACTCTAAGGTGCCTCTCTTGATGTAGCTACCTGACACAAACACACGCCCACACAACGCAAATATTTCTTTTGAGTTTCTTCAACCAGGTCTAATTTATGATTGATTTCTGTCGAGCTGTTGTGCATTTCAGAATTCCGAAGCAATTCTTTTGGAGGCTGGGAGTGTGGGAAATGAACAGAATACATTACAGGTGAGTCGGGCTGCTCTGTGCTGGCCCGCGGAGCTGCACAACCCAGGCTGCTTCTGTTGTTGTCTATTTACATATCCCCCAAATCCTGTCTTTGTCACTGTTCATTCCAGTTCTGCCTAAGATCCTCACAAAAGAAACAGTAATAATGTACATGTGCCTAGCTAACACTCCACTGCCTTGTCTCTGTGTGTGTGTGTTTATAGATCCCTTATACCCTATTTGCATGTCCCATTAGATGATTTCCATAGACCTACATTTTTTCGGTGCCCTACCTAGACACCTTTTGTAGTGTGTGTGTGCGTGCGTGCGTGCACACATTTGTGTGACTGAAGACTGTTCAACCTAAACTTCCTAATGAGGGGCTTGATGTTTCTAGATAATTGGCTCCTTACAGAGTTTGCCTGGCTTCACTGTCTGAGAAATGAGTCAAACTCAAACTGCTGGAGAGTTGTGGATCTGTCCTGTGAACAGGGAGGATGGTCAAATATACTTCCTTTCCCCTTGTCAGAGGCAATTTTCAAAGAGTCCTGTGTTCTATAAGTCTGTGTGACTATGTGTCACCTGACAGCATAGTGGCGAGTGTCAGCTCTCTAACTGGCGGGGGCAGTGTTCTGTCCTGGATTCTCCCAGAGACACTAAAATCATCGCTAACTACCTCGTCAACTAGGAGAGACAGCATGCAGACAGTGGTGTCAGCTCCATCAGTTTGTAGGCAGGGGAGTTTTGTCAACAAGCTATCAAGATTTGTCTGTGTCATTCAAACTTGCAAAAAATAGAAAAATGCAATATCTCTCTCCTCACCTCTCTAGTATTTTTAGCAATTCACTTTCTCTTTTCCTGACTGCCCCCACATCCTGGTCTCTCAACCCCTCTTCTTTCCTCCCCTCCTCTTTCCCCTCTTTTCCTCTTCTCTCCCGGGATTGTGAATCATTTGGTGCAGAGAATCATGGATAATGGCAGCTCTCTATAACTGGCCTATCTCTCCATCTCATCAGTCCTGACCTTCAGGACTCGTCTGTGAGTGCTGCAGGTAATGGCACGGCTTCAGTGCCCCGTTTCTGAATGAGATGGAAACATGCCCATACTTGGTAAAGACTATAATCAAGCCCTATTTGCATGTGGGGTGGATTACAGCCAATAGCATGGCTTACAACAGCGGACATCTGCATTGTATTGTTTTCAGATTATGAATGCGTATTCGTTTCGAGTTCTCTTCTCTCCCCTGAATAAGGTCAAATTTTGGTTCTTGAAAGGCATTTTGTGGTAAAACCCCAGAAGGGTTGGACTGAGGGTGTATTTGATACACAATACAATCGTTATCACTCAGTGCCATTATTGTCTCTGTTGACTGTGGAGGAGGAGGGAATGTGGGCCAGGACCAGACGAGGTCTTCGCTCTGTAGAATCCATTGTCTGTGATGATACTTTCCACCCAGCCTACACAAGCCAAAGTCCCAATGGGAGGGAAGCAATCTACAACCGTTTGTTTCTTGAAGGACTCCCTGTATCTGATGAGCGCTCGGTCACACATGCAAATGCACATGACACACAAACTTACACACATGCACATGTGCAAACACTAATTTGTTTCAGGACGGGTGGATAATCATGTCCTCTGTGCTTTGGGCATGCATTGTGTCTCCATGGGACAGTCTGAATGGGACAGGCTCTGTGAAAGGCTTCTCTGTGTGTTTTCCCTTATAGAGATAACATACCTGGCTGCCACATGTGACAGTGATCAAATACTGCAGGGTGTGTGAAACCACCCACTTTTACTCTATGTAGGTCAGCCCCACAAAATCAATGCTTGCATCCTCTCCGTGGTGTGGCTAATATTGAGAGATCCATTTAAAAGATGGTGTAAGCAAGAGATGGATTTTTTTGCATAAAGAGTGCAGTGGCTCACAGGTACAGTATACATCAAAAATATGGTGCTATGATAATGTGCTCTGTTTGACAGGCATTCTTTTTTACACTTCTTTCAGGGGAACAACCAGAGTCTTCTAAAAGAGTCTTTTCAAATGAGCAAGAGCATTTCTTTAAGTCTTGAATATTATGGCATAGTACTACAGTCTGGGGATGTGTGGACAGAAATCCTGTATTCTGATGTTTGTCACAAAATAAATAAGGAAATTGAAGAAAGTGGGAGTCTAAATAGACAATGCATTTGAAAAGCATCACAAAATGCTTTGTATTTTATGTTTATTTCTCCATAATAGAAGACAAAATGTATAGCTATCTAGCCCTGATCAGTTTGTATTCTATCTATTTGACAGACTACCACACCTTATCTGCACCACTAACATGTATTTTCTCTCCTCGTCCCTCTCCAGTAGATGGACCATAACGGTGTGTGTAGGGGTTTTTATGCTTTGGCCACTCTATTTATCAAGATGCCACCTCTAATGGCTGCTAAATTAACCATGTGTTCCGGGGAGTGTGGCTGTGAGGATCAATCTGGTGCTGGCAGGAGGTGTGTGTGGTCCCCTCCCTACGACCTCCACCCTGACCTTACCCTGTGTGGGGGACCAAACACACACAAACACACAGGGGCGCGCAAACGTTCGACAGCGAAGAACACACTGCAGTACAGGTGTTTGGTGCAGTCAGGTGAAAGGATGGACACACACACACACACTCTGATAACATCGTTTTCAGTGCCTCACTTAAGACAATATTGCGTCAGAGCAGAATGCAGCCAGCCGTGGCGACAAAAGAGTACTGTCTTTAGATTTGGGGGAGATCTCTATCTACTTGTTCAGACACGGTGTCTTGTGGGGATTGCTTATCTGCTCTGATGCTTCATCTGTCCACCTGTCCCTCAGTCCCATCCTAGGACGGACAGACAGAGGGTCAGATAGCCTGGAAGGCTCAGAGAGATGGAGAGAGGGATAGCAAAGTGCATAGCGTTGGAGAGAAGGGGAGGAGGAGAGGGACGTGATGTTGGAGCGGAGGTGGAGGCGTGGAGAGATTGTCTCTGATAGGTAGGGGACGGACAGGGGACACAGGGTCACGTGTTCATTGGGATAAGGCAGTCAGCAGAGTTATCAGACAGGTTCTTAGATGGACGGGAGTTATCAAACAGGTTCTTCGATGGACAGGAGTTATCAGACAGGTTCTTCGATGGACAGGAGAGAAGGAAGGAGGGAGGGTAGAGAGGGACATTGGGGGATGTAACATTAAGGGAGGAGAGCATTGGTACCCTGGTGCTGAGAAGAGAAGAGATTAAATGAGAGAGAAAGATAGAGAGAGTGGGGGGGTGAAGGAGAGATGAGAAGAGAGGACTCAGACAGATGAAGATGAAGCACCCTGTACTACCTGGAATCACACTCACGGCTGGAGCTCTGCTGGGCGGACAGGCGGTCAACCACGTGGTAACCAATCAGATGGAGTGGATAAGCAAGATTGTGTGTGTGTGTGTGTGTGTGGGGGGGGGGGGTAGATATAGGCTGCTGCTGGTAAAAGATAAAAACAGCCTTATTTTGTATTCACCCTTAGGAGCTCTATTTAGAGCATGGTCTACATCAAAATGTTTTAACCTTTTCACATGGTATTATGTTTCATACAACCGGAAACCAAACAAACGAGTGACCTTCAAAGACTTAATAACAGCAAAGTGACAACGACATCAAGCCATTCACACTCACACGCCATTTCCCCCTCCGTGTCATTTCAATCTCTGGGATTACCAGTAAATGTATGGTAATCTCACGGATCTCTCCTTTAATCCCGCCCATTAACTAAAGCGAGCATGTGAGCACCGAGTTGGCGCCCCGCCCGTTCGCCGCTCCGTCAGCTCATTACACCGTCAGGGTGGGCAGAGCCTCATCAGGGCCAATTAGCCAGCTCCAAACGAAGGGCTGGATGGTTGAGTTTGACCTAACATTGTTCTCCCTCCCAGTACATGGCACTCTGCTCTCACACAATCAAACTGATGGTGGGTGATGTTTAAGATTGGTTAGGTCCGTAATCATGGGCTAAAGAGATCTGGAGGGAACCAGGAGAGTTCAGCCTTGTGGCTATGGTGGTTCAGATGCACTTTACTTTTGCTGGTCTTCGATAGAAAAGGGAGTGGATATTTTTTTCTCCAGTCTGGAAAGAAATTCCTGCAGTGAGTGGAGCTTTCGTGATGTAGCATTGTGCATTTTAGCCTAAGGGTTGTATCGGAAATGTGGCGGAAACTTCAGAACATTCGTTTATGTCTTCGAAGGCCTCGCTAACTTTGAGTTGAAAAAGTTGAAAAGACACAGCTACTTACACAAGTTAAGCTTATCTATGGAGACAGTGTGGCTTTACTTAAAGGACAGTAAACAGATCTTCACAGCACCAGTGTGGGTTGGAAGACTGAGACTCTTCACCATTTATGGTCTGAGCTGTTGTGGTGACAATAATATTTGACATCACAGACTCTGTGTTTCTTTACACCTTTTCTCCTGAAACTGAAAGGTAACAAACTAATAGTTAATCAATGAGCTGTGACAAGGTGATGACACTGAGGAAAATATTGACCAGACAGCACAGTCACAGACAAAACAACAGGTTGAACTTGGGAGTAGTAGAACTGAAGGGTTTTTGAATGTGATGGATTCTCTTTGGGGAGACATCAGGATAATGATGAGTGACATGCAGAATGACCAATGGCATCTGGACACTAAGATGATTTCGGGTATGAATACAGCAATCCAGTGGAGGAAAAACAAACATAGACACAAGACAACCTACCGTATGTCTGTAAGTCAGAACGTCATTAACATTACATTGTTCAAAGTAGACACATTTGGGATCAACTAGTTAGGATACTAACAGCTGTGACCAGATAGTGAAAGCGTCAAGTGAATGAATGGGGCAAATTATTTTAGATTCACATATCTGCACTTACAGTAACACACTATGGCTTTGCTTGTGCTCAGGCCGGTCTGATTTATATGATAATGCTGCACAGCCTCAGGTTGTTGTTTAACTGGTATAGGGAGTGATTATGCATGTGTAAAGCTGCCGGCCTTGACTCTCTCTGTGGCTGTGTATTACCTCTGTATGGAGAAGAAGAGGGGAGGAGAAGAGAGGAGGAGCAGAGAGGAGGAGAAAGGAGAAAGAGAGAGGTGGAGAAGAGAGGAGGAGCAGAGAGGAGGAGAAAGGAGAAAGAGAGAGGTGGAGAAGAGAGGAGGAGCAGAGAGGAGGAGAAAGGAGAAAGAGAGAGGTGGAGAAGAGAGGAGGAGCAGAGAGGAGGAGAAAGGAGAAAGAGAGAGGTGGAGAAGAGAGGAGGAGCAGAGAGGAGGAGAAAAGAGGAGGAGGACAGAGGAGAAGGAGAGAGGAGAAGGAGAAAGGAGAAGGAGAGAAGTGGGGAAGAGAAGGAGGAGATAAGAGGAGAAGAGGTCTCAGCTGCAGGCTAGCATACACTATTCCATGTGAAGTGGCATCTTGTTGTTGCCCCCCCCACGGGCTTCCTTCTTTAATGAGCCCTCTCACCTTCCAGAGCAGTCTCTCTTTCTCTCTCTCTCTCTCTCTCTCTCTCTCTCTCTCTCTCTCTCTCTCTCTCTCTCTCTCTCTCTCTCTCTCTCTCTCTCTCTCTCTCTCTCTCACTCTGTCTGTACACTAGTAGAAGAAACAGAACATCATGTTCTAGCAGATCACGTGTGCTTCTTAACATTAGGTTGGAAATTGGACATTTTGGAAGTTGACAAATGTGAGATATTAGCGGCCCCGAGAAGATGTTCACAACACAGTCAAAATGTGTGCCGCTTGAATGAGGTCGGCAGGTGCATCATTTCTTTCTTTGTTATGTTTCAAAGAGAGTTCCAAAGTTACGTTCCCCAACCATTGCACCACAAAAACAATATGGATCTCGCTTGACCACATGCCCCTCCCACACGCCCCTCCCACACCCTCCTTATGTCCACCCCCATCTGCAATGTATTGGACGTCAACCACAATGTAAACCCTCGCTGCCTTAAAACTCCTCAGTGCAAATCAAGGCAAAATGTCAATACTGGTCCTAAACGCCAACCAACCAGGTTGTGTCTCTATCCGTATTAATGGGTGATGGCATACCCCTATCAGTTTTAATGAAGTCTGTCTTTTCCACCGTGCTTTCCTTTTAATCTCCTATTGATGTCCAGGGCCAACCTTGCGATCATTCCTAATAAGTCATCTTTATGGAGGTGGCAAATAAAGTTGTAACTACAGCAGCCGAAAGGCCCCACCGAGCCTGGTCGACTTGTAAAAATGATGAAAAAAAAGTAATAGCCTTCTCTTTATCCCAGATGGAGAAAAAGAAAACCAGTTTACAGCCGACTATCGAGCGAAAATTGTGTGAAATAGAGGTGTCGTTCTCTCTTCTTCTGTTTGGATAAATACACCGTGTTTTTTATTTTTTATCTCAGGGCCCCTGTGCTTTACACAAGTGTGTGTTACTGTGTGTGCATGTGTCACTGTGTGTGCGTGCATGTCTTTGTGTGTTACTGTGTGTTTGTGTGTGGATGTGTGTGGCTGTGTGTTACTTTGTGTTTGTGTGCATGTGTTTCTAGTTGTAGCAGTTTGCAGTCAGTGTGAATGGCAGGTGCATCCTGGACCATCTGTGGTGCCCCTCCTCCCCTCAGAAACACAGGCTTTCAGCAGCACAACATCTGTGTACAATGTGCCGCAGTCCGTCCATTGTGACTGCAAAGTACAGGAGGGGCACAGTGGTACCATGGGTGATTAAACACATACTGTGGTGTTTACAGTAAACAGGTGTGTGATCCGCTCCCTACACACCTCATTACCTGCTGATGTACAGTTTGGGTTGGGTCTCTGCTTTTGAGTTTTAATTATTTTTTTCTCAGATTGGATTTCACCATTCTGGGATGGATAAAACGCTAAGCTGAATTAGGATGAATAAACAAATGTTGGTGCACCCCTATGTGTATTTTGGATAAGTGTGTGGGGGTGTGGGGGGGGTGTGCGTGCGTGCGTGACCATGCAAACCAGTGAGTGTGTGTGTGTGTATGTCTGTGGATGTGTGTGTCTGCAAAGATCAGTGTGTACATCCAACAACAGTGTCTGTTGAGTGTGTGTCCATCTGTGTATGTCAGTGTGTAAGAGTCCTTTCAGCCCAGTGCAGACACATGGGTACTCTCCCTCAGTGTGTAAGAGTCCTTTCAGCCCAGTGCAGACACATGGGTGCTCTCCCTCAGTGTGTAAGAGTCCTTTCAGCCCAGTGCAGACACATGGGTGCTCTCCCTCAGTGTGTAAGAGTCCTTTCAGACCAGTGCAGACACATGGGTGCTCTCCCTCAGTGTGTAAGAGTCCTTTCGGCCCAGTGCAGACACATGGGTGCTCTCCCTCAGTGTGTAAGAGTCCTTTCAGACCAGTGCAGGACACATGGATACTCTCCCCTGGGCTCTAATGGGCTGTGCAGAGTATACATACATCCCCTCTCTGAATGTGAATGTGCCTGAGCCTGACTGAGCTTCACAGTTAATAGCAGGTGAGAGATAGAAACGCTTTGTGAAAAGGACAAACCGGTGCTGCTTTTTTGAGCTAATGCTGGCTTTTGACAGCAAGGAGAACAAAAGAGATAAGAGGAGAAATGGGATAATGGGGATGAAGAACAAAATGATGTCTAATGTGTCGTGTTGGAGTTCATGTGGAACAGTATGATGTTTTAGCCAGCGAAGGAGACAGGTGGGTTTGGAAGGTTTGTGAGTATGCCTGTGTGTGTGTGTGTGTGTGTGTGTGTGTGTGTGTGTGTGTGTGTGTGTGTGTGCACGCGCATGCATGTACGACTTTTCTGGTCCCTGTCAAATTTGAATGCTTGTGTATGTGAGAATGTGTGTGTGTTCATGTGGGTGTTGACTCAGGAAGTAAAACTTCTGTCTCAGCATCTTCTCTCCGGCGACCAATTAGCTTTGACATTAAAAAAGTTTAAATAAGTCTCACAAGTGTATTTGCATATTTCACATTTGCATGGTTTTCTTTCTGGCATCATTTCCTCTGGCTCCTAGGCATTGTTTTGTTGTTGGTGTCACACCTGGAAGGGACTCAATATTTCTGTCAACTTCTTCCAAAGCCTCTTTCCAGGGACCATATAAGTAATGTTTACTGAATGATCAATGGTTTAATGAATGATCTGGTTCCAACAAGTGTTTTGTGTGTTTGGCATAAAACACCTCAACACAATTAGCCACCCTGGGACTGTAGATTTGTGGAAATAATGGATATAATTGTAGTGTGTCTGTGTGTGTGGATTGGGGGGTGATAGATCTCCTGTGCAGGTTTTGACCTTTGCAAAGACAGTAAGCATGTGTACATGTGGGTGGTATGTGCCTGTGACGCGTGTAGCCGCTTGTTTACAGACGCGGGACTGAGGATTCTGTTCCAGTGGATGGATCCTCTCCTGAGCACCACGGTAATTCCCCCGCCCTCAGATCCGTCAAGACCGCACCATTTCCCCAGATCAATTGGCTCAGAAACCACCTGAATTATTAATGCCCACATTCCACTTTTTTGTACTGATGGGAAAATCATTGGAGATGGATTCCTTTTCTACCCCTCGATGAATTTGTCGGTTGTTTAAGGTGTCAATATTATTGCCAAGTATTGCTACTGAGGAAGAAGAAGACTGATTGGGATCCCTGACGTTGTTATCTCTGACCTTGATGCACGTGTTTGACATGGAACGCTCCAATGCATATTCATGGTAACAGTCCAGGATGCATTCTCTGGACGTATCGTTGCTCAGACTGTCAGCCAAAACTAAATTGCAACCATAGAAGATGTTCTACAAGACCCTCTATGTACTATATATCTTAGTATTCAGGTTGGGGCGGAAGAACCATGCCATGATGTGCAAGACCAACACATCATGAGACCAGGTATACATGGAGAAATTCTGGATGTTTCTGTGCCGGCTGGCATTTCAAAGCACACCCTGTGCCACGCATGAAATAATAGCAGAGAGAATCCTCTAAATGACTTATTTCTAATGAAGCTGAGGCTTACAGAGGGTTCCACTGCTCTAAATCCACGTTTCATTCCAGATTAATTAAACTTTGGGTTTAATTTGTGGTCTTTAGAGGCTAAATGAAAGTAAAGGATTCCCCAGTACAGTCCCAGGAAAGCCCTCTCTCTGGGGAGAGGAATGAAGCTGTTACACATCATAGGGGCCATTGGAATGCTCCCTGGTTGATTGACAGGTTCTGTCAGTTTGACCCCTCCCACAGGACAGAGAGAATAGAGATTAGTTAACCAGGGGAGGTCTAAGTGATTTGTGATCTTATTCCTTCCTTTATTTCTTTCTTTCTTTCTTTTTTGTCTTTCTTTCTTTCTTTATCTAGATCTTTCCCTTTGACCAAAGGGAAATAAAACAAGTTAATTTCTAGCTGGCAAATCCTTTACATATCAGGGATTATGAGTACATCCCAAAAGGCAAGGACACTCATTTAAACTAATAAGACACAACCCACTCCACTGCCCCTGTTTTTACTGCAGTGAACCTCACTAATATACTTGCATAAAAATCTGCAGATATGATGAAAACCAATTGGGCAGAGGAGTTTGTGTGGATGCGAGGAGGAGGGGAGGCTAAGCTGTGAGTGATGTGGTTGTGTTGTGTGGCTGTAGAAGCACCATGATCCCTCCCTAAGGTCTTGTGGTTGTGCGCAAATGTAATTTGCAAGTGATTTGGAGCAGCTAATCACATGCAAAGTCTGGTGTGTGTGTGTTTAGTGTTTAGAGTGTGTCTGCAAGTGTGAGTGTGTGTGTGTATGTGTTTGTATTTGTGTGTTTATCTGCAGCATGTAGGAAAGGCAACTGAACGCAGTTTGCAACCCTATCCCTACACAACCCACCCCAGCCCACCAGACCAATAACCCAACCACAGCAGCCCCCCTGGGCCCCATCAATGTCTGGAGCGGGCAACAAATAGCTTTCAGCGGCCAGCACTTCGCTTCAGAGGCCAACGGGACGTGAGGCTCCCGTTAGATAAACACACGGCCTTGTTCAATCTGCTCCCTTATTAAGCCAATCACCATCTCATTTATAGCACCTCCGAGAACACCCAATCAGGGAGTTACTGTGATACTGAAAGTGACATGAGTACAGCGATGCAGTAGGGTTTTTTGTTTTTAGGGGTTAGGTTACGGGTAATAGTTAAGGTTAGTATTCAGGGTTAATACTGTACATTCGCCGTTTTGGGAGGTTTTGAGCTTGGATCTGTGGTGTGAGAAAGGCCTTTAAATTGGAGGAGATTTTCCAGTCTAAAAAGAAGCCTGTATTTATTGTGTGGAAATCTTAGCTTGCTGTCTTTGTGGACGGTAGACTGAGCTTTGCTCAAATCAGACCATGAGCTTGTCAAACTTGAGTTTGTCAAACCCAGCCGATTGTCTCGAAACAAATGGCCACATAGGAGTCTATAAGGGTTCATACAGACAATGGTCTCACACTGTAAAGAGCATTCTGCTGTGGCTTGACCTTCAGGGAAGCTCCACATTCTAATCAAGTCATTCAGACCTTATAAAAGGACGGTGGATGTTTATTTTATTCCATCTGCAACTCTGAATTGAAACATTGCAGATCCACAGTAGTTGTTTATAAAGTTCTTAGTTACTGTATAATATGAAGCTTGAATAGAGTTCTTGCCTTGATTCAAGAGAAGTTGGATGATATCCACAGTGCATTGAGGTTGAATGATATGTGACCAGCACTGTTGCCAATGTCAGCCAGGGTCACAATTCTGTCTGAAAGGCCAATAACGTATGTGACAAATGTCAGTTTCTCTTTTTGCCTGGAACCTCTATGGATTTATTGATTTCTTCTTTCTTTCCGTCTTTTTGTTCACCTGGGCACTTTTCTAAGCTTAATGTCCTCCACTGGCTGAGTAGATTTCTGGGGGTCAGCAGCATTCATTTTTACACCTTAATTTCTCTCCTGTCTTTATGTGAACCCTCTTCTCCCTTTTCAGAGCAGCGAGTCCAGTTGTTTTGTCATCCCTGTTTATCTCTCCATCTGAACATCTCCCTCTTTCAGCCTCGTTCCCCGTCGTCTGCCGGACTTTCTGTTTTTTTTTTGAAGATCTCAATCTGAAGGCCTATCTCCCAAGCCCTCTCCATTGAAGGACTATGGGAAGGACTACGAAAATAATTGCAGACGGGTCTCCTCAGCCCTGTCTGAGAGCTTGTTACATTTGAAGAGAACCCTACCTATCTTCTGACGCGCCATCAGTTGTGAAGGCAGTGTTGCATAATAATTATGCAGCCAACTCCTCAATGCTCCACAGCTGACTCTTTCCTATAGTACTTGAGCACTGCAAGTGTCAATTACTCATCAAGGACATATGCGTGAAATGTGTTGCTTTCCCTTTCACCCACCTTTTGCCTAATGAATCATGTCTAAAGAGGATGTTTCAAAAGTTTTACTATGATGTACGACCACCCAACACCATCAAAAGAAAACCAAACGATGTACTAACGCAGGCTGTGGAACAGGTAGAGGAAGCCAGATCAGACTTATGAAGCAGCAGTGATGTGTGTCCCTGGACAACGTGCATTTGACTCTTCTAATGAAGTCTTCACATGTCTATAATGAACACTGGGGTAGGAGGAGACACTCTGACCCTGGAGTAGGGTTGTCTTAGAGACAGCTGGATGATTTTCTGGTGACTTGGTGTGTGAGCGTGTGTGCGTGCGGCTGTGCGTGCATGTGTGTGTGAACTTAGGCTATGATAGCTATTTAACATTCACTAATTAACCCAGAATAAATCAGGACAGAACAGTAAATATTTGTCATCTGGGGGAAAGTGAGGGGACAGAGATGGTCTCGGCACTACCATAGTGCAGCTTCATGATGGGAGATGTGTGTGTGTGTGTGTGTGCGTGTGTGTCTGTGTGCGTGTTTGACTTGGCCTGTCTGTGCCAGTTGTGTGTGTTTGTGTGTGTGTGTGAGAGGGCACCGCAGTAGAGGCCAGCTGAGCAGCTGTTGGTATAGTTTGATGGGTCTGTGGAGAGCTGCCTCTGTCTTTTCATGGGCACCAGTAAAGGGCTGGGCTCCCCATGGCAGGTGGTGGCTGCCCATCCTCTCCACCCTCCAGAGACAGCATTGCCCAGCATCCTCAGTAGCCATGCTCCTTGAAACACCCCCTTACTCTATCTGGCAACCCTCGCTAATGAACGGAGGAATTAATGAATTATCCTACGAGACAGCAGCAGCATACAGCTGCTAAATGGACAGCAGCTCATACAAATGCACTTTAATGCCTAGTCTGCTACAGACAGGTCACTGTCTTCACAGCACATGTGTCTACAGGGCAGGATAGGCCTACTCGTGTGATTTAGAGGGGTGTGTTGAAAAGAACAACTGACTGACTTGAATACATATTTTATGACATTTCAGACAAGTTACACAAACCTGAAAAAAAAAAGTTGCCTTAACCTCTACGGTGTCAAGAACTGAGAAGCGCTCGTTTTTATCGGAGGAAATGTCAGGTTGTGGTCACCGCGGCTCCAGTATAACATGTTTGTTAAGAGTTACAGTTACCATGGCAACGACACTCTTCTCTCTGCTTCTGGCGCCAACCTCAACCCGCGTCTGTCGGAGACGGGGAGAGATGATATTCTGATATTTGTGCTCCCAATGCCAAGAGACGCCCACGCTGCCTTCCTAACCTCGGAACAAACAGTCAGCAATGCCTCTCTTTCCTCAGCTCTTTTCTCTCTGTCGGCTCCTTGTTTCTGTTTCTCTGTCATTTTCATCCAGGATTGGGTTTAGGCCTATGTTATACCCACTACAACACTTTACACGCAAATACTTCCATTACTGCCTGCCATTTATTTTCTGTTTCTCCCTACAGGTTCAATAATCCTAAAAGTAAGAGTTTTGAAGCCAATTCCACCCAAGTACAGCACTTGTGCTTTCAAAAATTTCCTTTGGAGAAATAACTGTTTTGTAAGACCAACACATTCTGTCAGGCACATCTATTGACCACAAAGTTGAGTTGCCCTCTCTCCCCAATCTATTGTACATATTGCCCTAGACAATGAATAGTCCTTGAAGTGCTCCGATAATAACATCAATTTACATTTAAATGTGCGTAGCTCTGAAAAACCTACATTACAGAATATTTTTAGGAGACAAATCATGAATAATTGATGAGTAAGAGTAACACTATCAGGCTGTCTGGGTATTATCAGGAGACAAGCAGTCGATGTTAGTTTTCATAAACCGCAGGCTTTGTTATTCAAATCAGCGCCATTGTACCTTCTCAGCAGCTCTGATTGAAGGAGCGCGCAAAGGAGTCAGGAGCTCCACGGTTACACACAGCATCAAGGTATGTCTGAGAGAAAGTCCGACAAAAAATTAAATAAGAATAAAACAATGTCACAACAAACGCGGGAGATATAAAGAGTTCTAACTGTGTCAAGCTACCTTAGTCGGTAGTCTTACCGACTGATGCCAAAATAGATCACTTTCGGTGACCAAAACAAGCCGGAAGTGCAGCAGAAAGTTCGTTCTTGTTGCTCTTTGGTGTGCTTTGTTCAATTGTCCAATTCTCCTCGTTCTTTGTCATTATGTAATTAGCACTATTGTGGGATTCTAAATGTCTTGTTTGTTTGTTTTGTGTTGGTGGGTGTGTGGGTGTGTGTGTAGTCTGTCAAGAGTGTGGGAAGCGGGCATCTGCCTGTGACAAGGAGCTGGAACAGAGGGCATGGTGTGTGGGCATGGTGTGTGGGCATGGTGTTAGATGCGGGCTAGCAGTAGGCTGGCTAATAGAGAGTGAGAGAAAGATAGAGGGGGGAAGTTGAACAGCTGACCTCTGCGGGAGCTTTGCTGTGACAGTGCTCAGTGACACGTGGAGCTCCTTGCACCCCACTCCCCCACCTCCTCCACCATCCCCAGACGCTGTAATAATACCCAATTATACTGCCGGCTAATTGGAATGGCTCTTTGTTTTTCTTTCTGCTATTTCTAAAAGCTGACAGCCACAACTCATGGAGGGATCGATGGAGGATTACCAGGCTCATGGAGCTGCATAGAGAGGAGAGCTCAGACTGGGCCTGATGCTCTCGTTAAACCTCGTCCTGATCTCTGCCTCAGTCCTGCCTCATCCCTCAACCTCAGCCCTGCCTCACACTCAATCTCAACCCTCCCTCAGACTCAACCCTGCCTCAGCCTCAACCCTCCCTCAGCCTCAGCCCTGCCTCAGCCTCAGTCCTGCCTTAACCCTGCCTCCTCGATCCTGCCTCTATCCTCTGCTTAGTCCCATGCCAGCTTCTCGGCTGGGGGAAAGAGGGGTGAAAGAAGCAGAGCGAGAAAAAATGAGAAAGTGAAGGAAAGCTACAGTAGAAACAGAAAGGTGAGAGGGAGATAGAGAGAGAAAGGCAAACAAGTGTGGAAACTTTTACCTCCCCCTCAGGAACTGGCCTCTGCAGGACTCTTATAAATGGGCATTGTTTCCCAGTAAAGCACACTGCAACTGTTTACAGTTCCACATAAAGGATGGCTTTATTCCTGCCAGGGGAAACGCTGCGACAAGATCATTTGAATAGCTATAGGGTCTCACTGCAAAGCCGTAAACATTTACAAGAGGGTTGACACAGAGAATGGAGAATGAGGCATGTGACCTCTGTGTGATGCCTCCCGACTCCAGATAATGACAGGAACCACAAAGCAGATTACAGCTAACTCAGAGAAACCAGAGATGGAGAAAAGAGAGGAGAGATGCGGAAAGAGAGAGGTGGGAGAGATGGACAAGGATGGGGAAGGGGTAAAAAGGAAAGAAGGAAGATAATGAGATGGACATGATGGAGAGAACAACAGAGGGAACGTAAGCGTAAAGAGGAAGGGGGAGAGAAGAGAGAGAGCAGAGATCCAGCTCTTTGATGTCCCCTTTGAGCTGTTCCACAATGAAATGGCCGTGTCTTATTTTGATGTTTTATCACAGGAGCCGTGTGCTGAAGCGGGCCCACTAGACCAGGCAGACATGAGGCTGAATGCCATTAGACAGCGATATGAGCGGGACAGGGTAGGTAGCTAGGAGACCTGTGTACTGCATGTGGAGTGTTTTGTTCGTGCCCGTGTTCTATGGATTTTGTTCTATGGTTTGTGTGTGATGTCTCAATTCAAGCAGTATAGAAGGTAGTGCTCATTCAAAGTGGACAATACTTTGGAACTATGTTTTTGGAATCAACATATTGATACGACCTGTAAAGTAATTACAGGTATGGTATTATGTCTGAGTACAAGGGCATAGGTTTGGTTTGAACATGGGTGGGGACTGTGGGCAAAGATAGATTAATCACTCTGTATGTTAATACTACACCTGCTCTGCCACTAATTGTTTGTTTCAGTGGTCTCTTGACAAGTTTGTATGGGTATCTTCAACTGGGTGATTGTGGTAAAATGGCAGTTAAACACTGTGTTACAAAAATCACCTCAACCCTAGAAAGCCTCCTCATAGCTCTCTCTCATTAGTGTACAACCTGCTGGATTTTAATACTTTATAAAAGCATAGTGTTGTAACTAAATGTATTACCTTGTTAAAGTAAGTAACTAATATTAACTAAAGGTACAGTGTAACCAAAACTTCCAATTGGAAAATCTGTCTGTTCCAGAAAGATATTTTGGCCTTAATCAAACTAAAGTCTACAAGAGAAAATGTTACGTGAGGAAATGTTTTCTTATAATACTGGATACTGAAGGACTTGATGCAGTGTGTGGGCAGTAGGTATACCCAACCCAAGTTATACAATGTAAATAAACTGTGTTCGGACCCAACAATGTGATCTTTAGAACAGAACCATTAATGTGGAGGGTTTTCATAATTACTCCTAATGTACTGCATTGTCCTCTAACCCATTCAGATGTATATTATAATAACTGTGCTCTCTCGCTATTTATCTCTCTCTTTCTCTCTTTGCCTCTCCTTTCTGTCACTTCTTTCTCTTTTTTTCTTAACTCTCTCTTTCCCTCTCCCGCCCTTCCTGCCATCAAGCTGTTGTTTCTTTTTTCTTTTGCTTGCTATTCTGCTCGTTTCCAGGGATGTTTCCAGTGGAACCAATGATTAACAATTATGCCAGTGCATCTAATTAATGCTGGCTAATTATCAGGTTGAGAAGCTGACAGTGAATGGGAAGGATGCACAGATTGCAGGGCTAGAAATAATCGAGGGAGAAGGTGGAAGGCAGGAGAGGAGCGAGAGAAAGATAGATATAGAGATAGATAGAAGAAAAAGAGGGTGAAAGAAAGAGAGAGCCAGATACCGAATGGAACATGATCATTTTTAATTGGCATGTTCTGTTTCTCTCTGCTGACCCTGAAAAGCACAGAGCAGACTTTGCATAAATCTGTAGGTGGTGAATTATAAACAGGCTCTCCCCGGCTTATCTCATTTGTTGATTATGCGTCTGGAAACCAACACATGATTAAGGATTATTTTACCCTCTCTTTGCAGTACTACCTCTCTTACTCTCCTAATAGCAAACCTTAGCACATGAAGTGACCAGATAAAATTGCTAATTTTCCCTAACGATGTTTAAAGGAGTCATCTGTGTTTTATCAGATTCGATTGGATACACTTTATTATCAATTTCTGAAAATGTGGTTTTGAATTCACCAGGTCCCACAGTGTTTAAATAAACATAGCTGCCACAGTGACACATTGGCATGGTGTGTGTGTGTGTGTGTGTGGTGAGGGGTGCATGGGGATGACGATTTGCGCTCATCTACAATGACAGCTTCAACAGTGCAGCCCGCTGAACACGAGCAACACATCTTATGTGTCTGTATGGACTCCTCCACTAAAAAGCTTTACGATTGTCTTCCAAGTCACAGAGTAAAATAAGACCCCCCCCCCCCCCCCGATGACAAGCACATAATGATGCTGTGTGAGCGTACTCATTTACTAATTTGCATATGTGACATCTCGACATTTTTATACCTACAGTCCTCCTGTAACGATGCCATAACAGTGTCCAAACAAGACAACAACCCATATTTTAAGGAAACTTGCTTTTGTTTCCCATTCAAATGAGCCCATATAAAGGCACCCAAGGCAGGGGGGAAATTGGGTTTTGGGAATTACAGCCGAATAGTAATTATTCTTACACACGTAGCTGCGCACTGATTTAGAGAGCACTTTCTCAAAAGGTTTGTTGTTTCTATCTCTCCTGTGGAGGAACACTGAGGAGGAGAGGTTGTTCTGTGTCTGAGCCCTGGGATACAGAGCCGTAACGCGCCCTTCATATTTCACAGAGAGCACAGAAGTGAGAGACTGAGAAAGAGAGAGAGACCTCTGAGGCCCTCAGGTAAAGAGCTCTTTATAGAGTGCCAGTCTCCTATTTGTGTCAAATCATACCTCATACCACAAGGGAAGTTGACACGGGGCACATTTTATTAGAACAACAAACCTTGCAAAAAGAAGAGAAAATAGAGCTTCTATGATATTTTGGAGATTCTGTGAGAGATTGACAGATTCTCTGACAAATTTATGGACACATTAGCTGTGTTGATAAAGGGGAGCTACAGCAGGAAAAAGGCGTGTTCGCAGTTTCAACTAATATGCCTAATATGACACTGTGAGATAGAGATGGCTGCCATCTTGGACAGCTCTTTCAGGTCAAAAAGATAAATAAGATTCAGTAAGGTCAATAAGATTACTATCTCTCTGATAATAACCAATATAAGTACAGTTTAAATCAAGTTTAAATACAGTTTAAATTAAGAGGGAATACTGTTGGAGGAGCAGGAGGGCTAGTATGACAGGATGGAACTAACTGCTGTTTGTCAGTCAGATGTCTCAGTGGCTGTGTGAATGTTAACTTGGCAGCCTTGGTTTTAGCAGGTGTTTGTAGCAGGTTTCAGGCAGAGACAACCTTTTGTGTTGGTATCATCTGTTGTTCTAGTGAAACAAGTTTTTCAATAAACTTTGCTAAACCTTGCATCTTGTGAGCATGTTTTTTCTTCTTTTTTTAAAAGTTCTTTGACACAGAAAAAACAGATACATTTTCCAGACTCCTACACTTTGAAATGTGGCCTTCCAGTAGTTTTTATACACAAACAACAGGCATTTCTGTCAGTAGGAACCGTTTGAAGACACAGAGGGAAATGTCCTGCTTTACAAAACAGTCAGTACATTTGCATATTCAAATTATATTACTGTACATCTGACATCTTTGACCAACTAATGAATTGACCACTTTCAGACAAAAAGTTGGGAACACTAAACTCTTGTGTCAGTTGTATCTTAACCGAGAGCTAGGCCTTGTCTTCCATGCGGTATTCTACAAGTTCATTTTCAACAAGCACAGGAGATGTATTCAGCCAATACTCCCCCGAGTGCAATGGATAGACGGAAAGAAAGGGGGAAATGAAAACCATATTTTTTCATCGGACATCAATGAAGAAAGAACAACCATCAGCTGGATACGGTGTCAAAAAAAGGTAGAGGTAAGTGATTTGACATTTTGCTGAGAAATAAATGTAGGATATCTACAAAAGGGGCCTTTTTATTCAGTTATTTTCAAAGCTATTGATAAAGCTTTCAGTTAAAAGTCCATTCAAGCTGTTATAAAAATGAAAAACACCGCTAGTAAGCAGAAGACATGCAGATACAGCACGGACAGGAAATTACATAAAAATCCTATCTTTCTGGGACATTATTTTTTTGTACTGCACATTAAAGTAGTTCTTGTCTAAACTGACATTTGTTTGAACTGCAGTCTAAGAATAATTTATTTTCAAACATTGAGAAGCTGAACTTGGGTATTTTTCCATGCGCTTGTGACAGATACAAATGCCAGATTAATTAGTTTTCACTGTGTATGAATATTCTTTTTTCTTCTTTTTATTATATATATTTTTTTCTTACAATATTTGTTTAGTGACACACCAGTCACACCCGTCCCTATTTCACATTTCCTATTTAATGCATATGGGAGGGCACAAACATTTTCTAACATTACAGATGAAAGTGTTTTTATCTCAGTTTGTGCTGCATAATATGAAGAAGGGGATGGGTATATGAGTAAATATAAAATTATATTGTAGCAACAATAAAAGTAATAACAGTTCTGTGTACTGTCACGTACACTTAACCATATTCAGAGTGTCGTAACCTGTATGTGTGGTTAATTTAAGGAAATAATAATTTTGTAAATGAACCGTGTTGAGATGAAGTGCAATAAAGGTACAATGACATAAATCAGTTAGAATCAACAGAGCTTGTGTAACATTAAACTAAATTAGCCCTGTAACAATTATACTGATTGTAGCTCTTATGAGATCCTTCATTTTTCCAAGGGTGTGTAGGGGTATGTAAGAGTATTTTATCTATAGTAACTTGTTCTATTGGGTGCTGGACTGCTTAACATATAGGCTATATGTGTGTGTGTGTTTTGTGTGGCCAAATGTATTTGTTTGTGTTTATGAGTGCCTGAATTAAAGCCATGCTCATCTCATTAAGGCCAATTCCACACAGATGGTTTCATGGGGTTTGTTGTTTACAATCTTTCTTGTGCTCTGAAATACATTGGTATGTGTATGAAAGAACTGGCTCCAGTTTTTACAGCATTAACTGTAGTGCAGGCAGGGGAAGAAGCTAGTCATTCTCCGTAGGAAAACAGAATATAGCACATCAGACCATTTGACACCCTTTGCCATGTTTATTAAGGCAAACAAATACTTAAAAACTATTGCTGGCATCCTATTTCATCACCAAATATCAGAAAGGCCACCTAATTCAGACAAAGACATTTGGATGCCTGAATCTTGGTTTTATCTTTCAACCTCTCTCTATCATCAATGACAAGACACGACAAAGCGCTTTTAGAGGAAAGGACATTTCACAATGCTTCCTCAGCGTATTCACAGTCAACCAGACCAACGACTGTGACACATCATCACGTTGTCATTTTGGAGGGGCAGTGAGCCAAGGAGGTAGGGAAATCCTTAATCCGCTGTAATTGACCTTGCAGCCTTGAGCCTAGTCAGCAGGCAATAAAGGAGAGTTAAGGTGGGAACTAAACTGTTTGAAGTGTTTCTCTGTGCTCTGTATCAGGGAAATAATAGGTCAAGTTTATTTCATATTCTGTTTGAAATCAGAGTCATACGATGTGGTGCTAATAGTGCTGTGTGTATGTTAGCGTGTATGAGAGTACTCTTACACACGTGTCCTGTGTGATGTGTGCGGGTGCCAGTAGGCTGTTGTATTGGGAGGGGCGTCTGTCTGCAGGAAATAAATTATATTCTGTAGATTATGGTTGACTAATGAGGTGATGTCTCAGGAATATCAGGATTATGATTAAAATTCAAATTTGCAATTCAAAGACAAGTTGTAAACAAACCTACCCATAGGGTGTATATTACAGTAATGTCTGGTTATCAGGCACAGCATGGAAAAGTCTTACCTTATGACCTTACGACCTAATCCTTCTACCTAGAAAAGAGAGGTGAGAGGAAAAAAATGATGGCAATGCATTGTTCACATAAACCGATAACTTCCCCTAATGAAAACCATGAAAACATGTTTTTAAAGAATGATGAAATAATTCCATAAAATAATACAGCGATAGATTTGATGCCACCCATTTTTCCAGCTAGATTTGTCATTTTGTAAACCTCTTGGCGGTTGGGAGATGGCTCTCTGTCTTTTATCTTGATGCAGCAAAAGGACATTCCTCAACACACTTAAAGGAATGAAAGTCTTATCCATTAAGAGACCAGTGCGAATGAAGAGGCTGTAGCCGGCTAACCACTTGTCTTTGTCGAGTCTAATCAATGTCGGTGTTACCAGCACTTAAAGCACATGCGTCTTTGACTAATGCTCACAGGAGGAGTCTTTTTCTGAGAAGCTCCAAAGGGAGATGTGTTGAACACGTCTCTTTTCGCTCTTGGTATCTCTTCGAGTAGACAGCCTGCAGGCCTGCGCTTCATTTAAATTCAAAATGCAAAACGTTTTAATGGAGCAATTTTAGCTCTTAGCATCCAGCTGTCAAAACTCCTCAGTGTGTCCCTTTTGGCCAGAAGTGACAGAGAATAAGGCTGTGATTGGTCTAATTGAGATGACATTTCCCGCTCCATGTGTAAGGAGGTCAGGGAGGTTGAGAGAGAGGGCAGGAGAGAGCGAGAGAGAAAGAAAGACAGAGAGAGAGAGAAAGAGAGAGAGAGAGAGAGAGAGAGAGAGAGAGAGAGAGAGAGAGAGAGAGAGAGAGAGAGAGAGAGAGAGAGAGAGAGAGAGAGAGAGAGAAGGAAGGAAGGAAGGAAGGAAGGAAGGAAGGAAGGAAGGAAGGAAGGAAGGAAGGAAGGAAGGAAGGAAGGAAGGAAGGAAGGAAGGAAAAAAGGAAGAAGGATAGAGCAATACAAGGAGAAGGAGAGAAAAAAAGGGAAACAGAGAAGAAGAGCAATTTAAAAGTACAGATAAAGAGAGGTAGAAAGAGAAACAGATAGAAAGAGAGAGAGAGAGGGAGGAAGATGACAGCTGAACCGCTCCTTGTCACTCTGCAGTAGGGACACATCCGTCTCAGCACATTTAAAGCCCTGTCCCTCCGCCCCAGTGGGTCCAGCTCACATGATCACCCATTAGGACTCAGCTGCACACACAGACCCCCAGTCTGGTTCCACACCAGCACTCTCACTGCTGCAGGGCTAACCGCAGTGTAAATACTTCATTAGCCTGGCATCCTCCGTCCCTCCAGCCTCTGTGTTTTGATACTGTTGTCATTGACACTGATGTGACACCGGTAGGTGCTAGCGTGGGTAGTGACTGTGTGACGCTGCAACATTGAGACTCTGAGCCAACACTTAGGAGATGTTGAAACACACATCAGAGTGGATACTATGAAGCATAGCTTCATGCAGTGCGTGTATTGGGTTAAGATATAAGGGAGAGAGGAAAGAGCGGTTTCAGATCCTTCATCAACGTCCCCAACTAGCCCAAAGCCATCCAAATTCCTTTGTCATGATAAGCATATTATTGATTCACAAGGTGGGGAGATTACAGAGCGCTCCACCTTCAAAAGTCCGCTCACTCATCCATGCGCTCAGTTCTGGTAGTGCTGGGGGGATGGAGTTAGGGAGGGGGAAGGCAGTACATGTGACAGCTTCAGATTAAATGCCAGGAGCCGGGCGGATCTCACACACTCTACAGCATCTTGGACAGGGCTCTAATTAGACAGTTCCACAGTCTGCCTCAATCTCCTCTAGTAGAGAACTCTTCTGCCCCAAAAAAATACAAGCACATATTTTCTCATCTAGAATGTGACACAATACACTGGAGGCAAGCAGCATGAAATACTGGAGAGCGCAAACATACTGCTGTATGATAGGTTGAACCCCCTGCAGATACTGCAACATTTGATTAAATCTAATTTGTGGTTAAACAATGATCATCCAGTTGAAAATAGCATTCCAGGAATATGATTTATATCTTGCTACAGAGTAAAGGAATGTGTGCGTGCACTGATATTTATGAGATTTATGACATTTAACTTAGCAGTTTCAAAAATACTAGTATGTCCCCCACCCAACATGATGAGAAGGTCAAGTTTAGTGGTTGGATGCACACAAACACACATTTACAGATAAACTCATGTACAGTCCAATAACAAACCTTGGGCTAACAGGCCAGAATCATATCCTGTATATCTGCTCTGATCTCTAAAGCTTGCTGCTCATACATCTCCACTCTGACGCTCAGCACAGGAAATAAATTCAGCAACAGGACGCACGGGGTAATATTCAATAATAAAAAGCATTATTTGCCAGGATCAATGTGTGTCACCAAAGCAATAAAACACAATGAATGGAAAGTGCTGGAAGCGCTGTAGTAAATTTTGATAGGAGGTGATATTGAACACATTGTGACAACATGCGGCGTGCCAGGGCAGTAAAGCATTCTTTAACAGGCGGTTGGACGTGCACTGTGGTGAGCCCTGCTCCAGGACCAGCGTGTCATCATCCGTCAAGGCTGGGCCGCGTTGAACACTGGGAGAAATGGAAACTGCATCATGTCTGGTAAGTGTGTGTTTGTCAGGGATGGGGCAGGGGCAGATTGTGCGTGAGTGTGTGTGCATGCCTGTGTGTGTGCATGCCTGTGTGCGTGTGTGTGTGTGTGTGTGTGTGTGTGGAAGTTGGTTAAGGGGGGTTTGTTTTTGGTTGAGGGGGAACCTTGTTTGCGACAGTCTGCCACATTTTTCAAGAGCAGGTTAGACTGGGATGCTAATGAGATGGGTGGGATCCTGTGTGTGTGCGCGTGTTTGTATCAGTTTAGTGTGTGCCTCAGTCCAGGTGTGTGTGTCTCTAGAGAGATCTACACGCTCAGATCAGAATTTGGTTTATTCACCATGTATGTTATGCAAACACAGAATTTACTGTGGCAGGGAAGTGCAAAACAATAAACATATACAAATCTTAAATTAAGTAAAAGTACAAAAGTTTAACTATTTCTAAGAACTAAACAATCTAAGAATAAAACAATTTAAATATAAAATAAAAATATATATAAGAATAAGCAGCATGAGTGGTCAACATAGTGCAATCAGATACTGATACGGTGGCTTATGCATAGTGTAATTGCCATTAGATGGACTTATAATAGTTAAATAACTGAATGTCCCTTACAGATCACTTACAGATGTGCAATAGTATGTATTTATGTTTTAATGCAACAAAGCTTGTGTCTGATTCCGTCCTGTACAGCAGCCTTCCACCAAACCCCCACCCTCACCGTCCCTAACAAACCTAACCCAGTTCCCCCACTGCATCACAGTTTTCCAACCCAGCCCCAATCCCCACCCCTACCACCCTGCTTCAGTCCCCACCTCTACCACCCTGCTTCAGTCCCCACCTCTACCACCCTGCTTCAGTCCCCACCTCTACCACCCTGCTTCAGTCCCCACCTCTACCACCCTGCTTCAGTCCCCACCCCTACCACCCTGCTTCAGTCCCCACCTCTACCACCCTGCTTCAGTCCCAACCTCTACCACCCTGCTTCAGTCCCCACCTCTACCACCCTGCTTCAGTCCCCACCTCTACCACCCTGCTTCAGTCCCCACCCCTACCACCCTGCTTCAGTCCCCACCTCTACCACCCTACTTCAGTCCCCACCTCTACCACCCTGCTTCAGTCCCCACCTCTACCAACCTGCTTCAGTCCCCACCTCTACCAACCTGCTTCAGTCCCCACCTCTACCAACCTGCTTCAGTCCCCACCTCTACCACCCAGCCAGAGGTCCCCCACCTAATCTTCTTAGCCCCAGCCCATCCACCACTCCCACCCTGCACCATGTCCCCCACCTCCCACACCCTGCCAAGCCCAGGTACTGGTCCTCCCAAACCTTCATCCACCTCACCCCTGAAACCTAGAAGTGGACCGCTCTACCCTCTTGGGCTCCCCCCCCTACCTTCTCCCCATCCCACTCACACACACACACACTATTCTGAGGCTCAAAGTATTTAAGAATGTTATCTCTAATGCACAGATGTCTTAAAGGTCCCGGAGGGATAGCTCTGCAATTTTCCCTCCTAATTAAAAATTAATTAAATGGGCCTCGGCTCTAGCCAGGCAGAAAGCTGTGGAGGCCGGGACGCGGGAGTGGTGAGCACGGGAGTTTATTCAACTCAATTACAGGGAGGCACGGCAGCCTACTCTGCCACACAAACACACACGCACACAAACTGTTACCTGGAAGAAAGGAGACCTGTCAATCAGACGATGACAAAAAGATAGGCTTCGACACTCAACCCCCAAGTGTGTGCAGTGCGTGTGTGTGAAAGCATATTCTACAAGCTTGGCTGACGTTCATACTCTACCCAATGGGAAAGATTAAAGTGAATATGTCCTAGATCTGTACTTGAGGCACCTTCTTCTGTGTCGTTCCTTGTTGTCAGATATCCTTCTGCAACTGTTCTCAACTCAGTTTTCACCTGGAATTCCTGCTTGAGCTGGTATGGATCACCACAGATTGATCAGTGAGGAGATCAATGATAGAAGAACATAGCAGGTCTCATTAGTAGATGGATTAAGTGACTTTGGCCTGTAGAGTGAGAAGCTGGAGAAGAGTTCAACGTGGGTGTTTCACAGCGTTGTCCATGCAAAACTCCCAACATTTACGTCTGAAGCCTTAATCGTTAAATCATGTTGTTGGCATCAGAAGTTGCTGTGTTCAGTGCAAATAAAGTTCCCTCCTGTTTGTAAAAAAAAACAAAAAAAAAACGTCATATTTGCCCGTAATATGCCTGGTTTTATTAACTGCAACCTGATTTAGACTACAATTCCACCTATTCATTTCAAAATGAAACACAAGGAGAACCAAGCTAAAAGCATCGAATGTCCTCGCTTACACTTTGGCTCAAGGCCGTAATTATAATATATTGGGTGTAACACAACCCCCCAATATGCAAATATGCAAAAATCCCCCCCTATAGCCTATATTGATAAAAAATATAAATAAAAATATAAATGTGCTACGCTACGACAGGCAACCACGCACGCTGTCCGAAATTATCATTAAAAATATAATTCGCCCCCCCCCCCCCCCATGTTGACTCCATGCTTATTCGCCTAATCTGTTTCATACCGTTTGTTCTTTAACTTTAATGCTGCCTACCCTCTGGATTAGAGTATTGAGCGAATTAGTTGCGCCACGGTTTGAATGCTGACTAAAACTCTCCCGATGGGTGTAGACATACGAGCAGACTAAGCTAGCCTGAGGCTATGTAGGCTGTATGATAGTAAAAAAAAAAAAATCTTTCTGCGTTGAAATGTAGTTCCAGTCCGTAGACAAAGACCTTAGGTTCCATAAGTATGATGTTGTTTTCATAGCTCATTTACGGTTAATCTGCTTGATCAGAGGCCCGTTTCAGAGCTTGGGCACATGCGTGAGCGCGTGTTGCTGCCGTGAATTAGTTATGCTACATTAAAACCGGTCTGATAGGTCTAATCACAGCTCGCAGTGTGATATGGAACACCCATTCTCATTACATTCGTACTATCCTGTTCGAGTGATTACAGCGGCGTTGTTGACGTTCTTCCTGACTGATTCTGCACATGGCTGTGTACCGGTGGGGGAATTTCACGATAAAACCACCCAGGTAAGACCAACCACGTCTGTAACCACTTGGGGCTACTGTAAAAAGAATGACTCAACACATCAGTCCTCACAGGGCTTAGACCTAAACGATTGTGAATCTAAACCCATGAGGCCCTTTTTTAATGAGGAATCTAATTAACATACATTAGGATGTTACCATCCCAGACATTACCATGTCTGGTATGGAGGGGTTCAGCATATTTTAAGACTAGGCATCCATGACTGGCACTACTGTGTTTGAAGAAAGCCTGATGCTACTTTAACAGTGGTCAAAATATCAATTTGAATCCAGCCATTGGTCATTGGAGAGACACTGTTCTGCTCTGAATAAATTAACCCAGATTAAAAGACAGCAGCTGGCTATTCCCTCAGTACAGTACGGTCGGTAGCTATGCAGTGTAACAAGCTAGCTTTCTCTGCAACAGAGCAGAATGGAGAATGAGATCCACAGGGAGGTGGGTCTGCTTGGCTTTGTGGAGGGCTGTAGAGACACGGTGCCCCCAGCTCCGTGGAAGGAGGCCGTGGAGTGGAAGTCGCTGCCTGTGGTTATTTCTGTTTTGTTAGGCAGAGATGCTGCCCTGGCTGGTCGTCTCCAGAGGTCAGGGACCTTGGGTGTTGTCTGCTTGTCGTCTGCTAGATCTCCTGGACTCCTCAACAGCTGCGGCCCCCCTCTCTGGGAGGCAGATCTGACAGTACCTCTTGATTGAGGTTGTCTGTGAGTGTGTATGTGTGGATGCTTGTGTGTGTGTGCTATGTGGACGCGTGTATCTCTCTGTGTGAGTGTGTGTGCGTGTGTGTGTGTGTGTGCAAATTTGTTTGTATGGCCACTAACGGATCAGAACATCCCCTCCCACCTTCCCATGTTCTGGTGAAAAGGGCTCAGCTGGATCAGACAACCTTCTATTGAAAGTGAAACACACTCAATATGGCAGTCCGGCAGAAAGGAGAGGTTCTGAAATCCAACACACTGTGCTTCTCTTATATCGCACTGAAAAGCCACTTCAAACTGCGTGGCTCCAATCAGTCACAGTTTGATCCAGTAGAAAACATGTTTATTAAAAGCAGTCCATTTTAAACGCAGATATGTTTGTAGTTGCTGGTTAAAAAGGCAACAACAACTAAAGTTTGAGATTTTCTTCAATAAATCTGTCAAGATCTGCCTATGTGATGGAAAAGCTGTTACGACCTAAAGTCTGCTATTCCTTGCATACTTGGGCCAAGTTAAAGCCCAACCCTGAGATCAGAAAGTGTTAAATTATACCATAGCTCATACAATGAAGTGACAGAGATTGAGTGGTGTGTGTGTGTGTGTGGCTCCACACTTGTGTCTGAAAGGGTGAGTACGTTTGTGTAGGTGTGTATCAATGTCTGAGTATATCAGACGTCATTATAACGTTTTCATATAACTGCCAGCCTGTGCATGCACGTGTGTTTGTGTGTGTGTGCGTGCGTGCAAGGCGCTAATGCCAGTTTCACACCTGGTCAGCTGACACCCCATCGATGGAGAGGTCTGCCCCAGCTCCCGTCGCTCTGCTCAGGGTCAGGGGACCAGGAGGCTCCCACCTGGGTGACTCTTCTCATTAGCAGCCTTCACAGCCTATTAGCATGAGCCCCAAGCCTTTCATTACTCTACAGACACACTCTTCACACCTTTATTAGCCCTTTCAGACAGCACGGGTGTTTGTCAGAGGCTATATCCGTTTGTGAAGCTGGCAGCTCAAAACTGAAACCCGAGATCAATGAGGAGGACACAGATACGGCCGTGAGAGGCTGAAGGTCACCCCGGTTGAAGTTCAGGGGCTGGCACGTGTTTGATATTTTCGAGCCTCAAATGAAACCGAGGTGGAATGTGTGATCAGTTTCTTACTATCTGGCACCGTCACATAAAATGAAAGAGAATGTTTTTATTCCAACCTTCCAAGAGCCAAGGTAGCTGCTTTAATAGACTGGTGCAACAATTTGTACAATCAGTCCAATTTGAGCAAAATGCACTTCTCTTTCCAAATGAGCTCAAATGCTACCTTGTAGCAGTTTAGTTGATACTCAGCAACCAGACTATCTATTTGGCTTCATTTCCCTAGAGAGGCTATCATCTAGATTTTAGACCTCAAGCGTAGTACATATGTGGTGCAAAAACAGGTAGCACTGATGCTTCTTAAATTTTTGGAGGCGTTTTCCCCTTTAGTATAGTACTTAGTACATAGTTTAATCTCGTTTTTATGGAATTGCAAAATATGACAGGATCTTTGTCTCTGTAGTGAGCTATTTCCGCTCTCTCTGAGGATAATGGTTTACCTCCAGGACTGAGTAGTCTATCTGAAACGCACTGCAACTGCAACGGCTGTCTGCAGGGACAAACCAGGATTACCAGCCATCCATCCTCCCATCTTCACCCCCCCCCCCCCCGTTTATGTGTTTGTGCTGATGTTAATGTGCACACACACGCACACACATTTTGGTGTAATGTTTCAAAACAAATTGTACATTAAAAGCCAGATATTCAGTGATGCTGGTTCAGATAGTGATCTGATTTTGCTCCCCCCCCCCATCTTACCTCATGAGATCAACAAGTCTGATCGCATCAACATTAGCATTCACGCCTGTGAATGTCAGTAGGAGCTCTTGCCTGGCCCACATTATCAGTATTTGACCTTTAACTTTGCCTGTTTGAGAAGCCAAGCAGCAGTCAATGGGTGGTCATTGATAATGGGCCTTCATTTAGCCGCGCGCATGCTGATTAAATAAGATATCTGCCATCCTTTGGCTGCCATGGCTACTGTCAATAACTGCTCTTCAACATGAATAGACGCCAAGACAAAGTTCCTGCTGTACCATTCACAAACACACACACACGCACTAACACCAACAAGCGTCACCTAGTAGTACCCAGAGATATATCACCCCCCTCCCCCCATCCATCCCCCCATCCATCCCCCCAACCATCCATACATCCCCCCCATCCATCCATCCATCCATCCCCCCATCCATCCATCCATCCATCCATCCATACTCTTCACAGCCATCAGTTATGTCTCAGTAATAACACACAAGTTTCATGTACCATATACAGGTTGTTTTCTCTCCATGTCTATAGCCGATTGTGTCTTTAAACAACGCAAGTCTTATTTTCCCCGGCTTGTCTGTTCTCTCCTTCTACTCTCTCCGCTCGGCTCGGCTTGCTGCTCTTGACACACCATGCCAGCATCATTTCCATAAAGCACATACATCCCTGTGACATTGCAAATGAATTGACCTGCTGTGGTCAGATGTCCCTGCTTTAGAAATACTGGCAATGGAGTAGCAGATGGTTCAGTGTAGCTCAATGTAGCCCATAAACAGTGACACACACACATAAACAAAGACACACACACACAAACAAACACACAGGCATGCACACACCCAAACACATTAATGTTGGCAGGAAGATGGGCATGTCTTTCATAAGATGAATCTGTGTGTGGGCTGCTGTGGCATGCATAAAATATGATTTTCTCAACAGCTAGAGACTGGAGGAGTGAAGGAGCGGGCAGGGCTGGAAGAGCACCACTATGGGGATGTACAGTATTTGGGCAGCTGACAGCTGTCCCTGTGTGTGCGTGAGTGTGTGTGTGAGTATGTATGTGTGTGTGTGTGTGTGAGTGTGTATTTGTGTGTGTTAAGAAGTTTTGGCAAAGAGAGTAGAAGTCTGGCGTTTGAAATGCAATGAGGTGTGTTTGAAAGCGGGTCCTGTCACTTGTAAGCACAGCCAAGGTAGCAGGGAGCGAAGGGTGATAAAAGGAGAAGTGGCCGTGCTGTAAGCCGGTGTACTGTATCTGAGGGCTTTTTGCACCGATGTTAAAAAGCACTCAACATACACACACACACACACACACCTACACACTCATAGGACCCCCAAAAACACACATATCCCCACTTTGATCTTTTTGGGAGGAAATAGTCCACCCTTCTAAAGGGATGGTGTTTTTCAACCCCCGGTCCTGGGATTGAACTGTATGTTTGTGTGTGTGTGTGTGTGTGTGTGTGCATAAGCGAGCGTGCAACCAGTCATACTCAGTGCCAACACACCTGAGTGATGTAAACAGAAGACGTAGAATGTGATTGATAGATGTTGCTCTCATCTGTCCTTTTGTTCTCCTCTCCTCTTTCATGTCCATGCAAACTGTACTGGAATAAAGAAATACTTTAGAAATCAATAACCCACCAGCTTTTTTCCTTTGTGGGTCTTCCATCTCAGAGCGGTGCCCTCTCCTGTACCCTTGTCCTCCCAATGCCACCCTCCAGTCTTTCTTTACAAGCCACTGAATGTCATGGGGATGGTAAAAAATATTGCTTTCTTTTAAATTCCCCACAATTTATACACGTGCATTTGATATGGAATTTATGAATGTCATGCCCTTTCTGCGATATTGCTCATTATTAAAAGAGGGCTTGAAGGAGATAGAAATCCGGATGTCTAATAGGAGAGCTGAAATGAAACTGTTTCATCAGACCTTCGCTTTGAACCAATTTCTCATCACAGACTTGTTTCTTTTAAGTCTGAACCAACTATTGGGCTCAGAGACTGGTGAGTGGATATTTTTGCTGTGTCCCTTTTCTCCTTCGTTCCAGGTCTGAAGCTGGTGTGGAGCTTAAAAGACCCCGACTTTCTTTGAAGCCACTGCCAACATGAGCAGCATTGTCCGTGGAAAATACACCTAGCTTTTTCACCGAGCGGCTTGTACAGTCTATCATTTCTCTGAACTCTTGAAGTACCTTCTATAAAACAAAAAGTAATAATTGAAGAGGAAAATAATGGATTCGGGGCCAGGTGGGCTAGGGTGGGAGCCGTGCCGGTATAATTTAGTTGTGAATGCACAGAGGAAATTTAAAATTAAATCTATGTGGATTTATGACCATGGAGTATGTGTCTCAGAAAGGTCAGAGCTCAATCATTTGATTTCAATAAATGGCAGGTTCTGTCCATGCTGAAGCTCTTGGCTGACTGGCATGGATGGCTGATTGGCATGGCTGGCAGTCTGGCGTGGATGACTGAATGGCATGGATGGCTGAATGGCTGGCTGGTTTGTTTGGAGACTGGCAAGATGGTTGGCTGGCTGGCTGGCTGGCTAGCCAGCCTCCCGATGTTTCGCAGGCAAGCTGGGAGGTTGTTTAGAATTGGTTTGGTTTGGTCAGCTGGGTGAATGGTTGGCTGGTTGGCTGTGCGATTTGGGTGACTAGTTGGCTGGATGACTGGTTGTCTGGGTGAGTTACTTGTAGCAGTCTAACTCATTGAGTGACAGTCCGACTGACTGACTTACTGGCTAGAACATCATTGAATACAGATATGAAAGATAGAAAAGTGGAATTATCTTATTATATTTAGTTATCTATGATAACATCTGCTGTAATACCCTACAGAAAAATCTGATACCACTGATGTGTTCCTACCAGCCCCTAGTGGGCAAGGCTATTTGGAAATCACCTATCTAACAAGTCTGGATAGGTGACAGCTGTGTTGAGAAGTACATGCTTACACCCTTCCATTCATGTTAGGTCAGAGATTACCTCAAGCACTAGAAAAAACATGGATGCATGTCAGAGAATATAAACTGGAGCATCATGCCCCTGACACTCCTGTTGAAGAGAGGATTTCTTTGAGAGACACAGAGTTGGACATGCTGGTAACGTGGCAGTGATCATTCTGTAGTGGTACTGTACCAGTGTTGTTTGCTTTGACTCTGAAGCCCTCATAATGAGGGACGACTTGAGCCACATCTCCTGGAGCGAGAGAAAGAAAGGGAGAGGGGGAGGGAGAGAGGGAGAAATGGTGGGGAAGGAGAGGGAAAGAGGGGGGTTAATATGGACCGGGAGAAAAGAGGAAATGAGAAACCCAGAGATGGAGCAGGTGAGGAATGCAGGTCTCTCATGAGGAGTCTAGGATTATAGCTCCAGCTTAGAAACATCACGTCTCCTTCGTTCACAGTCAGAACAGGACAGATTGATCCCCAGCCAATTGATCCTGTGCTTACTTGGAACACAGAGTCCCATAGAGAAAAGACCCCTTTCACTGAGTTTGCGTTACAGTTTGAATGGGAAGCTGAACAATGCTCCTGCAAGCTGTCTCTTGCAGTGCAGGGACGCTGTGAATCAGTGCAGACCAGACAAAGGTTTGCTGTGCTGAAACTGTGACAAACGCACACACAACTACACTTACAGGTTCAGTACCATGGACAGCGCACCACTGGCTGTAGAAAACTACAGATGCATGCAGATCCTTTCTCTGCATTTTCTTTTCTTGAAATAGCCCAACCTAAACACACACACCACCCCTTCCCCCCCCCACACACACACTCCCCCACACACCTTAACTTAGAACTGCCACATTTAGGGGAGGGAATGGAACCCAGGGGTGCCCATGCTGCAATCATGACTCCCATGTCTGTCTACCTTCATGCACTTGTTTCCCTCCTCAGCACCTTCTTAATCAAATTAAAGAGGGGGATTCAATTTGCATTTTCAATTTGCAACATATGCATTGCTGATTCAACAAAAGACATGGAGAGAAATGTCAGCCTTTTTCAGACATGTAGGTTGTGCAGACTTGGTACTTGAAATTGGCGGTTTAAATTGTGTTTTAATGGTGTGTTCATGCATAGTTGAGCCCACCTAAACATATTCTTGCCATAAGCCTCTCTGAACAGCACACACACATGAGATACAGAGGCCAGCATTAATGGGTGCTTTTCAGACATAGATAGCTCAAATAGTATCCTAAAGGTTCTATTGTCTTGGAGTGTCAGGTGGGTGGGGTTTAACATGAAATGATTGGCGTATTGGTTCCATTGTACCGGGTAAAATAAATTGAGCTCAGATACTTCTCCAAAATGACATAAAATAGCGCTACTATTCTAGTCTAGATGACATTAAATAAACTGCAAAATGCTCCAAAGGATGTCCAGCTGGTTTCACACCATAGGAGATGCACACTGTACTCATTGTTGTTCAATTATCTATGTTCTCTCCAGCTTTCCTTCTCCTTAATGACAGAACCCATCAAAACAAACTACTGTGACATTTCAGATATGAATCATCGACTTGGTTTTCAAGGAGACATACAATAAGAAATGTTTGCCAGAAGAGAGAGAGTGCCATTTTAAACACCCCTGTGTTCTTATTTTCCTGATATCACTGTGACTGTGCACAAGGTAGCATGGGCAGGCAGGACAGAAGCCCACCATCATGTCCTCTTTCCCAGCCTGCAGTAAACAAAGTCAACACTCTGGATGACCCAAGCATCCACAACTAACTCCTCAGTTTGAAGCAAAGGCCCAGATGGATCTTGGTGGTGTTGCATTTCTGTTTTGTAACCCAGTTTGTTCCGGCCATTTGTTTCTATTAACTCCAGTCTAAATATCCTAAACTATCTTCCTCAATATATATATTTTTCTATTCTCAAACCTAGTTCAAAATAATACCTTTTTTCAGATTAATAATAATTTTCTTATACAGTAATTCATTTGAAAGAAATCCAAAATGGGGAAACTTACACCCCATCATCAATGACTGCATGGACCTATTATGAAGCCAGAAGCACACCAAGCTACTCTACGGTGTGCAAGCTGGAAGTTTAACCATGTCTCGGTTTGGCAAGCCTCAATGTGTCACAGAACACTTGCCATAGAAATCAACTGAATACCATCTTTAACAGCTTTGATGCTTAGTCTACTTAATTATAGGTCTATGGGCTAACCCCACAATCAAACCCAATTAAGCAGTGCTCCTCTAGATCAGTCCCAGGGGAAATGCAGTCACCTGACTGAGCCACATTACAATCCCATACATCCGAGTTGAAGTGAGCATGTTTAATCAGAAGCTAGAAGCCACACAACCAGAGCTTCCTATACTTAACCCTCGGACTGACAACTACCTCTGGATAAAGCTCCAGGAAAGATGGATTGGCTTTGAGATGGGAATGTTGTTGAAGCCAGACTTTATTGTCGGTGTGAGGCTTGCGTTGCTGCGCTGTGTGTGGGCGGCTGGGGGACCAGAGGAGCGGTGATGGGGGGGACACAGGCTGAGAGACAGGCACAGTGGAGAGGAGCAGCTGTCAGCGTGGTTGTTTGCAGCCCCACATGTGCCCTGCGTTGGGGAAATAATAAACTATCATTAAAACCTCTTTCTCTCTCAAGCTGGCTTCACCGCTGACTATAGTAGAGATTGGCACCTGCAATAACACACAAACACATCGAAAAGAGACTTGATACACCCATACGCACACCACAATGGAAAAAACGAAAAGGAACTGAGACAGGATTCATACAATTTAATGTGCTGAAGTTATAACAAGCTCCGATTAAGTGTCTCTGTAAGGGGTAGTTATCTCAACTCAAACTAAATAAACAAAAAGGTAGTTTAGTTTGTTTATGTGTGGGGAATTGCACTTGTGAACTTAACATCACTGAGCACATTGCAAACTCTCCAGAGGTGCCTGCCTTTTGCCCTCCAGCAGCTTTTAGTGCTTGAGTCAAGAGTTGGGCTGAAACTGCAGGCACAGTTACATTTACCTTTAAGCAGGCAACATGATGGCGCTGATATGAAATTACAGCCTTCAGGTATCCTTGAAGCACTGATCTTTCTGATCCATGAGATCATTTTTTGTCCACTGTGCTCATTTTCTCATTGGATAAATCTACTACTCTAAAATCACAGCAACATGAGGATTTGTGAAGCCGTCTGTGACACTGCTTGTAGAAAAGGCTGGACAAACATAATGTTATTGTATATTCCTTAATAATTATACAAGTCTATGGTGCATTAGGAACAGATGCTTTATTGGAGGCCGCCTCGACAAGCCACGACATAACCAGAGCCTAAAAGTTGCATGATGATACATCCATCTACCAATTCTTTAATGTAAAGCGCTCGTGTTGTAGGTGTCTAGTAGCGCTGTTTCTGTAGTCCCTATGCTTTTGTGCCACTCCCCCTTTGCCGTCCGCGCGGTGGTATATTCCACAGATGCTGATAAAGCGAGACTGAACCGCACCAGCAACAGCCCAACAGTCTCGCTGGGTTCAACTGCGGCTAAACGCGCCGCGTCTCCTCGGCAGCCACCGTGCAGCTTCTCACCACTGACACAGCGGACCCATGCTTACATGCACCCGCAATATACCCCCTCCCACCACCCGTAAGCACTCGGTTTAAAAACTGCGTTCAAGCTTATTAGCAACCCTTCACAACCACAAAGGCTAAGAAGACTTGTCGCGTCCAGGAGGAATAAACCGAACTATATCAACAAGGAATTTGCTTGGTCTTCCGAATTCACACGTTCCTACCGCGATGGAATTTGACTAACGAGGGATGGCTTCAAATTGGAAAGGTAGCCCAAAGCCACATTCATTAGTGTGCGTTTTCTTCTTCAACATTGTAAAAGGTTTCTTGAATGTCAGATTGTATAGTACACTAGTATGTGCTCCTGTTAAATGAACACTGTAAACGCAATATCAGCTTAGCCTTATCATTGAGATGTGATTCAATGCATTAGTGAGGGAGAAAGAGTGCGGGAGAGAGGGAGAGTCAGAGGGTGAGAGAAGTGTGTGTATGTGTATCTACATGTGCTGTGGTCACGTCTGAACGTATGTTATTGTTTTAAAGTATATAGCTGTTGTACAATGTCGTGTATGAATTTCTATAAGGCTTATTCTTTCACCGAACGCCACTACCATCGTTGCGATTTAGGGCCTTTCTGGATAGATATCTCTGGTTACGGTGCTGTAGGACACTTTTTCTGAAACAGAGTGCTATATGATCTCAAAAGGGCAAGCACATCAAACTTTACGGAACAGTGGATTTGAAATAATGTTTTGTAATTTCACTTTCACTTAACCTGTTGGATAATGAATTGGGTCGATGGGAAGGCCATCTCCTGATCATTGCTAGATACAAATCTTATTTCCAGATATGTCAGGTTTTACATTCAGTGAGCCAAATAGGTATAACAAGCATTAGGGACTCAATTTGGATAAATCATAATTAAGCCGAAGGCAAGCAAATTGCTAAATTCTTTGAAACTGAAAAATCCTTTAATTTTGCGACATATCCACAAACCTATTAATCAATATTTGATGTAAACAGCTCATGGCTAAATTCCAACAAATGTAATTCACTGATAAATTATCTGAAAATATTGGGCAATTTGTAAATGTCACCAAATGAAGTCTTTCCTCCATACACCGATATAGTTTGTTAATCTCATTTAACAACTGCTGTTCACAGACGCTTATTGCCCCCCCCCCCCCTCCCTTTTATAAAATCGTATTTTTCACAGTCTTATTAAGGCTTGCTAGGATCAGACGTAGACTATTATGATTAATTTGGTTTTACTGTGAGACCTCAGTCAAAGTGAATAGCGCACTGTCTACGTGTTTTCCACTTCTCACCGATATCGAAGAGTTCTATGCATCTCCATTCCTGTACGTTTAAATAGTAGGCCTATACTGTTTGTGTTTCTCGGTATGTCTCAGCCATATTGTCTGTTCCGTGAGAATGATAGAATGATGCTCGGGGCTCGTGCTTAATTTTTCCTCTGCTTCCGCATTATTGATAGTGATGATAAAAAGGTGGCAATCTGTCGCCAGTGTTTATGATTAATAGAGAGCATCTGTGCATGGAGGTTAGGGAACACACACACACACACACACAGACAGACAGGCTGGTGTTGAGAGGAGGCTTGGGCTGTGAGAGGATGATGTATGGGAGGTGGAGCGGTTGATTGTAATTCCACCTTCATTTTTCCCAGTAAAGTGTTGATGTGTGTTGTGGATCATATAGCTGGAGGGCGACTGTTGTACCATTCGCACAGTGTGTGTGTGTGTGTAGGAGGCCTGTAGAGGGCCTGTAATACTGATGCAGAGATGATGCGATCAACATTGATTCTTCGAACAGTTCAGATTGTACAGTCATCACAGCTACCAGCACACAGATGTGTCATAGCTGTGAGATTAAATGGAATTCTCCCAATTTATGTGATGGACAACCGCCCTTGATCATACACTGGCATTTCAGCCAAATACTTCCATCAGTCTATCAGATTCACTGACCCTCATTAACTGTTCGCATCAGAATACCAGTGATAGTGGTCCATTTCCTACAATTGATATTTTTTTAAATTGGACTTGGACTCATGATGTATCTCAGCTGTCTCACTCCCAGTTTCTAATTGTCCCCAGAGTGGTGCATATGGCACTGGTGAATGCAGGAAGTGGCCCAGCCACTGGGCCCAGCCATTTGCTCACTAGTGGAAAAGCACACAAAAGTGGACGGCAATGAAGCAGCTCCACTTTGACTTAATCAAATGTTACAGTATACATTGTACTGTTGACCCCTTAGTTTGACATTCAGTACCAATACATTTCACTGTCCCTGAAATGAGAAACAAAACCAAAAATTGCCTTTTCTTCCTTGCTTGGGGGTATCCACTCATATTGCGATATTCCATCCTTGGACTCAGTGCTCACAGTGCTGAACAGCAGCGAGGAGGGAGGCTGGAGGGACAAGGAAGGGGGGGGGGGAGAAGGGGGGGGGGTTGCTGGCACTGATGGTACGGTATTCTTTTTGTTATCAGTCGTGCATTATTTATAATTTTTCATTCCTGGAATGCAGCAGCCCCTGGCTCCTTTTTTTCTTTCTTTCTATCTCTCTTCCCTTGTTTTCTTCCTCCATGCACTCTCCATCCTCTCATCAACCCCCTCCCTCCCTCCCTCCCTCCCTCCCTCCCTCCCTCCCTCCCTCCCTCCCTCCCTCCCTCCCTCCCTCCCTCCCTCCCTCCCTCCCTCCCTCCCTCCCTCCCTCCCTCCCTCCCTCCCTCCCTCCCTCCCTCCCTCCCTCCCTCCCTCCCTCCCTCCCTCCCTCCCTCCCTCCCTCCCTCTCTCCCTCCCTCCCGGGTTTCCTGTAAATGTGTATTTCCTTGGATAAATTGCTGTCATGAATTAGTGAGGGGACAATCTGAGAGACAGTTAACAAAGAGAAGCCTTTATTTCTTCATTCTCTGTATCTCTCTCTTCCCCCTCTCTCTCTCTCCCTCTCTCTCTCTCTCTCGTTCTCTCTCTCTCTCTCTCTCTCTCTCTCTCTCTCTCTCTCTCTCTCTCTCCGTCTCTCTCTCTCGCTCAACTGTCTGTCTTGTAGGAGATGCAGGCCACACATTGCGTGTCAAATTACTAACACTGTCATCGTCCTTTCATCTCAAAGGAATAGAATTCATGTCGCTAGCCTGGTCTGTGTTGGTTTCCTATTTTATCTAGGAGGGAATCCTTTACAGTATATCTCCTCCTCCTGTTTCTCCCCCTACTCCTTTTTTCTCCTCTTGCTTCTCCTATTCAAATATCCAAACACCTCCAGCTTAGCTACTTAACTGGGCTTCTGCTCTTTAAAATATGAGTCTAATTTGTTGAGAGGGGAAAGTGTATGAGTGAGTTGGAACAAAGAGCCTGAGGTGGAGTCCGTGGCTGTGGCAGAGGAGCTGCTGTGTTCATCTCTGGGTGCTCATTTGGTGTTCGTTTTGTTCACAGCCTCGCGTTCAAAAAGCTTCGCATTCAACACATCTTTTATTCCACTTTAGGGACTAGACTTCTGGAGAGGAAAACGTACTGTAGCATGTGAGCTTGACGCCCCAGGGAAGCAACTGTCTACCATCTACCTACAGTCTAGTACGATTCCTTTTTAAAAGTTGCTTTAGCTGCAACAAAAAATATAGTCTTCAAATTGGACACCAGCTAAATTGATGGTTTTGCAACTATACATAGAATGTGGGAGGATAGATGTCTGCTGCGAAGTACACGCTGCTCATTACACAGGCCATGGTAGGTTATATGTGATGCAGCATACAAATCCTTTACACCTACAGGGACACATCCCTCTCTCCACTTTGAACATGCACAAAAACACTACCGCTTGGCACCTACAGGGAAACATACATCATGCTGAAATCAGGTATTAATCAAGTCACTGTGCAACTTTAGAGAAGAAAAATCAATGTTTTCTTCTTCCCCAATTTATTACAACATTAATCGTCCTTGACTTTAAAGCGCACGTCTTGGCAGTAAGTGTCAAAATAATTAAGTAAAAATCCATGATATTTGTGTTGCCTTTTTTGGTTCATTGTCAAGCCTATTGGTCGAAGCAATGTTTGCCAGTAAGCATCATTTGAAATATTGTTTATCTCCCTACAAACCGTAACCTGAAGGGCACTGACATCAACTTAGATCCTCCAATCTTTCTTCTCAGTTGTAAACACCCTCATTTGTACAGTCAGTGCTATGTGGTTCTTTGGTTTCTCGACAGTAATAAATAATTAACGGTTTAAAAGGTAAATTGCTTCTCAAAGTGTTTGATGAATCCACTGATGGGACCTGTATTTCAAACCCTCCAGTTCAATCGATACTTAACCCCACAGTTTCATTATGCTTTACGCAAGCATTGTGGGATTCCCTTTGAAGTTACATTAAACTCCTTTACAGTAAATACATAACAGAATTTTACAGAAAATATATAATGATATCAGATTAGTATACATTATAATCAGTATTAGTGTTTTGAGAGTCGGGGACACACTAATTTATAGAGTCAATGTTTATTGTGTCAAAACGTATCAGATTTATGTAATGGCACATTCTGTTATGAATATAGAATATATCATTATACTACTATCAAAAATACTAGGTTGATGCGATGAAGCTAATCAAAGGTGTGTGGGTAATAATAGTTGCTGCCTTTTATCGTTCTCTATTCTCTCTGCATACAAAATATTTCCCCTGGAAAGAGTATAGATTTTTCAGTTGTTTAACAGACATATCAGTTTTGTACAGTTCTTTGCACAATTGTTCGTGTCAATCTTAGCATTGTATTCATGTGTGTGTGTCAGCACTTTCTCTGTTATCTGAGTATTGAATACATGAATTGAATAAATTAATGAGTAAAATAACGATTGGTGTTTTGGACACGCACACATGTTAAGGATATTCTGTTGTCTCATAGGACAAAGGAGTAAAAGTAATGTTTATCTTAGCCTGCAAGAGTAAGGGTCTCTCTCTCTCTCCCTCTCTTTACTCCTTTCCCTCTCATGCACGCACCCAAATGAATGGCCTCTCACCTACGGCAGATAAGGCCAATCAGATCCAATTAGCGAAGCTCTCACAACTGTTAGAGTGCTACGTCTAACTATGACTAACAGATCCACTGCCAACCTTCAAATATATACGCACACACACACACATACACATACACACACACATGCATATGCTCACCGTCCTTGATGAGCAACTCTTTGATGAGCAGAGAGTAACTGTTTAAGATAGTAATTTGTTGTCTTTAGTCGCCAGAGGGCAAATACTTTATTAACTAACCCCCGCGTTCCCCCCCCCCCCACACACACACACACACATACACACACACAAACACACACTCGAGGCTGGGAAAACCTCAGCCCCTTCCCTCATCACACACAACTGTCCATCAGCAACACTGCATTAGTCAATCAGTAATCAAATTCCATCAGTACTTTTAGACATCCATTACATTCAGTAATGATGTTGCTTTCAAGAGGGAGGAGGGGTGTTACAAATATCAGCGGTCAAATTTGATTTTGGGTTTGTTTCCCCCTGAGCTGAGACTCGTGATGCGAGGCCCTAAACTGGTTGTCAGTTTCGATGTGAAGCTTTATTTGTGGGGTGAGTAAGCGTGAACATGCTGCAGTCCTGCAAAGGGGGCATATACTGTGTGTGAGAAGAGACCACTAACAAATACACACTTCTGTCTGTCCTGTCCTGAATATTGGTCAGGCGACGTGTGTGTGTGTGTGTGTGTGTGTGTGTATGTATGTGTCTGTGTGTGCTGTTGTCTGTGATTGCATTTGTTAGTTCAGACTTATGAAATAAGTGTGTGGGTGTCTTTGCATGTGAAATCCAGCTGACCAGAAAGAAATGGGCACATGTGAGCAGAAGAAATGGGTAAGAGAAACGAGAGAAGAGGTGGACTGTGGGAATGAAGAGATAGGTAGAGAGAGGGAATGGATCAATAAAGAGTTGGAGAAAGGGAATGGAGGAATACAGGCAATGGAGAAATAGAGAGGTGAATACAGGGAATGGAGAAATAGAGAGGTGAATACAGGGAATGGAGAAATAGAGAGGTGAATACAGGCAATGGAGAAATAGAGAGGTGAATACAGGGAATGGAGAAATAGAGAGGTGAATACAGGGAATGGAGAAATAGAGAGGTGAATACAGGGAATGGAATTTCTGATGGTTGTCCATCTCCTCATGGGCCAAGACAAACACATTGACTTGACTTGGATGTTGATGCTACATTTGCTCATGTTTACCATTAATATATCACTTACTCACCTCCACATACACACACATACACACTGACAAAGATGGGTGCGTGTGTAAAACCATAGGATTGGCGTAGCTCCTCTCCATGTTAACCTTGGGTTCAATATGTGAAGCGCAATATAGGAAGCCAGCAGTTTGTATGTGATTGAATGGGAGCCAGCATTTTATTACACAATATGGTCGTTAGTGAATGCCCTTTTGTGTTTGTGTGTGGGCACATAAGTGTGTTGTTTACACTGGGTACATACTAGTGTGTGGGTGCAGGGTCACAGACTGTGTGTGTGTGTGTGTGTGAGAGAGAGGTGGGGGGGAGAGAGAGTGGGAGAGAAAGAGAGTATTGATGACTGTGATCATGTTTAGTTAACTTAGTTCTAATAGCCAGAGATTTCAGGCTTGGTCTCCCGTGAAAACTCAACCACAGTTTGTGACGAGATTGCTGTCAATCAGCCAACACGGCCTGCAAGCCAGTCGGCCATCCAGTCATTCAGTTTGCAGTCAGTCAATCAGTCAGTCAGCCGGCCGCCAAGGCAGTCAGTCACACTTTGTCATCAGCATTCAGGCTCTAGATTTCTTTGCCCATTATTTGCCCTCACCCTCTCTTTCTTTCTCTCTTGCTCTCATTTACTCTCTCTCTCTTTCTCTCTTTGTTCATCCATGACTTAAGCATTTACCCATAGTGTGGTGTGGTGTGTGTGTGATGCCTTCTATTATTGTGGGCTTGTGTTGATTTGAGTAGGATACTGAGTAGGGTCCTATGGACCCCCAGTCTGAGCTGTCATGTCACACGCCTCAGGAACTGTGTAGGAACTAACCAATGGAACAGATAGCTTATTAGTCAGGCAGTCGTCAGGGACAGCTCTTCTCTGACAGACAGACACTTTTGTTTACTCCCACAGGACCCCACGTCCTTTTCCACTCTCCACTGGTACAGGCCCTACCTGCCACTCCAACATCCGCCAATAGAGCCATCCTAACTGTAACCAAGATGACTGGGAGCTGCAGTGTTGTCATGGCTGGGACTGTAGTTTACTACTGCATCACGTCTCCTAGAACTTCTTAATTTCTCCGGAGGCCCGTTTAGTTTAGGATTAAAGTAAAACGGGGCTAAGTTGTTACTCTTGAATATGTTGAGAAGCTGAGCTAACAAGAACATTGACTCGCCGGTCCTAGACAAGTCTCCTGGCAGCTCGGAAAACAAAAGTGTTTCCCTGGAAAGATTTCGGAAGGGGAATGTACTGAGGAAAAGTAATCTGCAGACACATCTTGGTCGGGTGGGCAGAGAATCCCTAAAGGACCTGCTAGTGGTATTCTGGAAAGCAAATATGATCAGATGGGATGATCCCTCCCTATTTTTCCACTCACCGTTTTTCTATTGGTTTTACCCAATCAACATATAAATCTTATGTTCTCTTTCTTTTTATTGTTCGATTTCTTTCCTCTTTCTCTCTCTCTCCCTTTACTATATTACATCATTTTTTCTGTTGAGTAGGTGCTAATATAATTGCTGTTTTCACCAGGTTTGTCTCTGCCCGTCATTGTGTGTGTGTGTGTCGTTAGCAGCCATCTTAGCGTCCCTGTTTCAGTTTGAGGCTAGCCAGACTCTAGATCCTGTATAAATGCAACCCGAGACACTTGACTCCGTCACTTTGGTAAGCAGATTAAAACACACACGTACACACACACACAGGTCTGATCGACAGTGTCACTCACAGTTGGAGTGCTCTGATGGGAAAGATGAACCTGACCAAAGGGCCTATTTGACATTACTGCAATAATCACACCCCAGGGTCATCCTCCCCATATGCAATATGGAAAAGAGAGAGGGAGAGAAATAAAGAGAGTGTGTGTTTGTGTGTGTGTGTGTGTCAGAGCAGGGGGGTGTCATTGAAGTGACAGAAATAGAGAGATTAAAACTATTACACGTTCTACCGTAGTGTAAAGCCTATGTGACTCATATACTTATGTCACTGTGAACCAGTGGGAACAGGCAGGAGTTCATAATACACCATTGAATTAAAGACTTTGAGTGAAGCCTCTCTATTTATAATGTAGGTTTGGACTTAATCCTCGAATGTAGGATTCAGAATGTTATAATCCCTAAAAGTCAGAACGAGACACAGACTGAGATGGCTGTCTCCTGTGTTAACATCTATTATCTTTTTTTAATCTCTTAATATAAGTGTTTTTAACATAACTTCCCATGCAATCATGAACGAAAGCCCCAGTAAGTCCTGTTTAGATGTGGCACATATAGCATGTTACTGGGTTGCTGTGTTGCTGTGTTGGTTAATATGATCGTTGCGGCTCCATGTATCTTCCCTGCCTCTCTGTGGCACGGTTTGTGGTGAAGCTTCTAGAAGCTGTGATACATCATGCAAAGTTTGCCTCACCATGGTATCTCTGTGTGGAGAGTATACCGTCCTACATTGTGGTTGCATGCTGTGGGTTTCTTGCTGGCATACATTAGGATGATCTACAACAGAACCATGTTCTATAGGTTTAGAGTTTTTTTTTTGATACTGTAGATGGGGGAAGGGTTGTGTATATATAACTGCGTTTGTCTTTAAACCTGGGTTTGTTTCTGGAGGAGAAGGAGACCAGACTTTTAGTAGAGACTAGTTATTTGGTCAGGGTTCACCCTGTATGTCCTTCCATCCGTTTGTCTCTCTGCATGCCTACCAGTCAGCCTACTTCCCTTCCAGTCAGTCTGTCTGTCTGCCTTTCTCTCTCCCTCTCAGTCTGTCTGCTTGTCTCTCTTTCTCTCTCCTTGTCTGTCTGCTTGTCTCACTCCCTCTCTATCTCTCTCCCTCTCAGTGTGTCTGCTCCTCTCTCTATCTGTCTGTCTGCTTGTCTCTCTATCTCTCTCCCTCTCAGTCTGTCTGCTTGTCCCTCTCTCTCTATGTCGCTCCCTCTCAGTCTGTCTGCTTGTCCCTCTCTCTTTATATGTCGCTCCCTCTCAGTCTGTCTGCCTGTCTCTCTCTCAGCATGGGTGTCAGCAGCCGGCCAGGTGGCTTCCACCCAGATGTGTGTCCCAGAAGCCGCCCGCCGTCTGTCTTGTCTAAAGCAAGCGGGGCTCCAGGATACAACCTCTAGGTTTTGACTTCAAACCCCGGCACCGTGCCCCCTAATGGGCACCCCACGGCGGGCTCAAATTAGCAGGAATAACCCCCGCTAGCAGGCTCAATGCTCTAAATACACTGGCCTCAGAGGGAAACAGAGCAAAGGAGGGAGAAGGAGGGGTAGGAAATGAAGGAGACTAGAGGGGCTGTGGGGGGAAGGAGGAGAAGAGTATTGGTGGAGGAGAAATTGAAAACAAGATCCGGGGAGAACATTGTGAAGCCGAGTCTGGTCTGGCCTTCGTGTGCATGGCATTTTGTCGATAGCTTCCACTAGGATAACAGGGAAGAGTACGAGGGGGAGGGGGGGGGGGGGCGGACAAGCTTGTAACATGGAAACAGCTGTAGCGTTTCTCACGTAATATTGAAGATGAGAGAATAGAATGTGTGCGCGCGTGTGAGAGAGTGTATATCCGTGTGTATGTGGAGTCGGGGAGAGAGAGGGTGAGAGACAAACAGACGGCAGAGAAACAACAGTCGGTGGGTAGGTGGTGGGTGTGTGTCTGCCCGCCTGCAGCTAGCCTGAAGCTCACAGGTGTGCAACATCTTTGGCTCTCATCCTCACCAGAGAAGGGCTGACACCATTCAGTCTCCTTCTGACTGAGCAGCCTGGATGACAGGCCCTTCTCATCCCTTCAAACACCTCCCGTATGACTGACTTGAGATGTGGATGGATGTCACTGTTAAACGACAGTGGCTACTGCACTATATACAACGCATATCAATTCCATAGGTGTGCGTTCAAGATTTCGAGTTTTGTTTTATGTGAAGCGCTCCAGGCATGGAAGAGGAGGCGTATTGTTAGTGTGGGGGTGGGGCAGTCACATTGCTGTTCTGATGTGGTCTTTTTGGGGAATGAGGGAATTTGTGTGTGCGGTCTACAGTGTGCCAGTGGGACTGCATGCAAGTGTCTGCCTTCATCTGCGTCTGATGCTGTGTGTGTGTGTGTGTGTGTGTGTGTGCTCGGCTGTCGTCCTGGCCGTCCCCATCTGTGTCCGACTGCATTCAGGGTGAGAGAGCGGCCAGTCGAGACATTCTCTCAGGTGGAATTAAAGAGGGCCTCCAGTGGTTTGAAAGGTCAGCTGTGAACTTGTATCAGACCGCCACTCGCTGATCACGCCTGTTGCTAGCAGCTAGCGGCTAACGGCGTTGGCGGATCTGTCTGGGCTTGTGCCTGGACACGCTCTAATGGGCCTGATGCATGGGCTGCAGCGGTCCCCGAAGAGGTCAATACCATAGCACTTTGTCTCTATGAGCAATGACCCTCTCAAGCTCCATTTAGAAGTCTCATATCTGGAGGAAATAGGTCGTAAAGGCCTCTGGCTTGGCCGAGGGGTGGAGGGAGAGAGAGAGGTAGGAAGAGGGATAAACGATTGGATGGAGATAAAGAGGGAGGCTGGGAGGGAGAGGGAGAGAGAGAAAGATGGAGGGTGGGAGAGAAAAATAAACAGACAAAAGAGAGGGAGAGAGAATGAGAGAGGGAGATGGGACATGATGAGATGATGCAGTGTGAATGAAGTGTTTGCTAAATCGGCCCTCTTGTGTTCTAATTGGACGACGGATCGATCCGAAGGAGGCGGTGTGAGCAGTTGACCTCGGTCCGCCATCAGATTTGGGTTTGATGTGTCTCAGATGAGCGAGAGAGGCAGAGAGATGGAGAGAGAGGAAGAAACTGGGAGAGAGCATAACAGGTTCTCTGTATTTCGTTTGAGTTGTCCTAAAGGAGAAGGAAATTGTCGAATTGTGTGTTGTCATCTTCGCTGAGTTCTCAGATTTGCAGATTATAACGTGACTCTGACTTTGGGGAAAAGTGTGAATAAGCATTGTTATACATGTCACTCAACCCTAATGTGGCGTGAAACGGTGTTGCTACTGTAAAATGGTAGTAAAATATTAATTGTGTCAGGAACTAGTGGTGTAATAAATATACTATTGCTGAAATGAGCATAACACAACACGCTCATCATATATGGTGGCCATGCTAGTTTTGAGTTCCTTGCAGCCATGGAGAAGCTTATGGGTAATTTGAAACTAACCTGTTGTAACTGAAAGAAGGTATTAGAAGGAGAAGCCAAATAGTCATTGTAAATGTCTGGATAATTGGATAATTAAAACAATGTGAAATTGAATTGTGGAAGAATAATAACCCCCTTCCTGCTCTTTACTTTCCTCTTCCTCATTTTCTCTTTCATTCCACCTTTCTCTCTCTCTCTTTCTCTCTCACTCAATCTCTCCACTCTCTCTCTCTCTCTCTCTCTCTCTCTCTCTCTCTCTCTCTCTCTCTCTCTCTCTCTCTCTCTCTCTCTTTCTCTGTCTCTGTCTCTGTCTCTGTGTCTCTGTCTCTGTCTCTCTCTCTCTCTCTCTCTGTCTCTCTCTCTCTCTCTCTGTCTCTCTCTCTCTCTCTCTCTCTCTGTCTCTCTCTCTGTCTGTCTCTCTGTCTCTGTCTGTCTGTCTGTCTGTCTCTCTCTCTCTCTCTCTCTCTCTCTCTCTCTCTCTCTCTCTCTCCCTCCCTCCCTCCTCCAGACCTCTGTATTGTGGTCTTCCTATCTGACTGAGACAGACAGAGAGAGAGAGAAATACCAATTCAACCACAAAAAGAGAGAGAGAACGGCACACCCAGCGGAGGAGAGTTTCAGCCATGGAAGAGATGGACAGCAAGCCCTACCAGCCCTTGTCCAAGGGACGCCATGAGATGGAGATGTCCTACACGAGCTCTTCAGATGAGAGTGAGGATGAGCGTCCAGCTCGCCAGCAGTCCTACACATCTAGAGAGACCCTGCCGGAGTACACACACGAGCTCCGACTCACCCTGGGAGCCCATCGAGACCCACACAGTAACTACAGCCAGCAACAGCCAGGTAACCCCCCCCCACACACACACACACAAACTCACGCACACCTGCAGAAACACACGTGTGCGCCAACACACACGCACACACGTGAGGACGCGCACACACGTTAGTACACACACTCTGCGAATCGCACAAGACCACACACTCAAAGGGGCCAGTGTGTGTTAGTCATTAGTGGTCTAAAGGAGCCAGACAGACAGTGGGAGACAGCAGATTACCGTCTCTCTCCAGAGGTGATGGTGTGCTTCTCTCCCATGGCTAAACTGGGTCACTCCATCCTCTGGCTCCAGTCTCACCTTTTTTTCGTCGACTCCACCGCCGGCCAGCACCCCCCTCTCCCCCCTCTCCCCCCGTCTCCCCCCCCCCCCCCCCTTTCACATGTCATCCAGTCCCCCTCCCATCCCCCACCCCTCATCCTACTCCCTCCCCACCACCCACCTCTTTGTCCTCATCCACACCCCTCCCTCCCTCCCTCCCTCCTCATCCACACCCCTCCCTCCCTCCCTCCCTCCCTCCCTCCCTCCCTCCCTCCCTCCCTCCCTCCCTCCCTCCCTCCCTCCCTCCCTCCCTCCCTCCCTCCCTCCCTCCCTCCCTCCCTCCCTCTCTCCGTGCTGGCAGGGAGAGGAGAAATGGGCCGAGGTCCCTCAGTCTGATGGATGTAGCCTATGCAGGTCATGTGTGGTGTTAAAAGAGAAACTGGACCTCATCAGGGCAGGCTTCTCTTTGATCAATAGACGGCCTTCTTGTGTGTGTGTGTGTGTGTGTGTGTCTGTGTGTGTGTGTGTCTGTGTGTGGACTGTGCGAGCATACTGTGTGAGTGTGTGGTGAATGTGTGCATCCATGTGAGTAACTGAGTTTGAGTGTGTTTGCCTGTGTGTGTATAATAGGGATCGAGCGAGTCTGTGTCTGTGTGTGTGTGTGTGTGTGTTTACAGCTTGTATGTGTGATTTCCAACCTTTAACTATAGCCCCTGCAGTAGGTCCTTGCGCATACTGCTAACAAGCATACTTGTCATTCATGGTATCGACAACATCTGCTTGTTTCTGTCAGTGTGAATGCAATTTTAGGACTTTGACAGTTAAACTTTATTCAAGTGTATTCATGTAAACAGAGAGTAAAACAGTGAAGCTTGCATGCACACAAGATGGCACATTCGTTACAGCCCGTCAAAATAGGTCCCCCACTGCAACATCATATGGGCATATCATGTCTACCATCTAACCTAGATTGAAGCAGGACAACCTTCCCTCTGCTCCCTTGAGACAGGGTTTGAGGTGGGGTGGAGGGAGGGGGGCAGAGGAGTTGGGGCAACAACCACATGTTCAATCTCACAGATAGGGTGGGAACACAAACTTGTAAATCACCAAATCAGAAAGGTTCAGGGTTCCAGCTGAGAGCAGAGTGTTGCAGAGGCATACACTGTACATTTACCATGTGGTTTTATTCATTGGGAAAAAAATATTTTCAGGGACAACATAGACAGGTCTGTGACAGGTCTGTGTTTTCTATGAACAAGGAGGAACTAGACGAGGTGTTTTTAGGTCTTGTATTTTGCCAGCGTCTGTCAGAGGTAATAAAGCTTGAGGTTCATTTAAAGAGGGGAAGAGCTGCAACAAATGTCTCTTTAGAAATGAGATGTAACTGCTCCAATTGGGAAGTAATTGTTCAAATCAAACCTGATTTTCTGCTAGTGTGTGTGTGTGTTTTTTTTGAGAATGAAAAAGGTTATTCGAAATCACAGAAATCTCTCAATGTTCAAGATCAAAGCTTTTTTTCAGCTTTTTTCGAAGGTTTCTTTAAAGTGGTCATTGATTGCAGAACCAAATTTACCTTGTCACAGTTGAATAACGACAGGTCAGTGGGTAAAATGGACACACATTGAACCCCAAAGTCCATTGACACCTCTCTCCTATGCAAATCTCTAAATAAATAAAAAATTGCTGTAAAACGGTAGATTTTACAGCTGTACCTGTAAACCTCTGGTCTGTACCTTTGTCACGCCCCCAAATTTGCTGCGCGCTGCTCTGTGTACTTCCACAGAATTTCAAAGAAGAACCTTTTTCAAGGATATTGAAAATTTACCACGGTGGTAAATGCAGTGTTCCCACCTGTACAGGGAATGCTATGAGAAGATGTTTGTCTATGAAAAGATCCTTGTGCAGTTCGACCCTCAATTACACATTTGCTCGAACCATTTCACCGAGGACAGTTTTGAAAACAATGTAAAGCAGGATTTGCTATGAAGCTGTTGCTGAAAAGAGGTGCTGTTCCTACCTTATATTCATCACAGCCGCAAGTTGTAGTAGGATGTTGTCGCTAACAGTTATTAGCAAGGCATCCTGCCTGTATCTAGCATTGGTAGAATGTGTGATGATTTAGTTTATTAGTAATGGGACTAACATTATTTCATGTTCCTGAGTGTGTTTCATTCAAATAAATAACCTGTGTTGTCATGTAAATCTACAATTCAAAATGCATGTTTGTCCAGATCTATTTTTCAGCAAGATAGATAGAGCTAACTGAAGCTGAGTTAAATCTCTTAAGTTTGTTTGCTAAGCTGTAGTGCCAACGTTACCCACCTAAGTCGATCCCGTTTGCTTCGACAACAAAAGTGGAAACAACTAATGTTATAATTTCAAATTATATCTAGTCAATATGTTGAAAACATTGTGTTGTGTAGACACAATAGATTTATTTGTTCGTTTTCATTTCAAGTCTCCACCTTCGTTGTTTCAGTGAGTGCTGTTGGCCGTGTTGCGTCTTTGCTCCGCAGCTTCACTCGTAAACCAACCAATCAGCGTGCAGCTCATCTATTTATTCATGAGCATACCATAACAGGAAAAAACCTAGCGTTTCTTTCCCGGACAATTTCACAGGAAGCATCAGGGGACATAGAACAGCACCCAGGCCATTTTCAGCCCAACCAATGTTACATACCCTATTCAGAGACCTTAAGGAACAGTGTGAAATAACCAAAAAACCCAGTCAATGACCCCTTTAAAAGGGTTGTCACTGTCCGTAACGTACGTATGAAAATGTGTATAAATATAAAAGATAAAAAAGCACACACAGTACTAAAACAATCTAATAAGGACAAATATGAGATATTTTGACTGAGTAGTTAGATACTTTTACTTAAGAGCTAAGAAAAGCTAAGAATTCTTATTTGCGGTATAGTGCTCAAATGCAGTGGTGCAGGAATCTAGACAATGGATGGTGTGTAGAAACAGCTTCTAGTCTGATGTCTTTATGAAACGTGAGACAGGCAGGGGTTGACTGTGATTACCACTGCATATTGAAGGATACCCTACACGTCTGATCATATTTATTTGAGTTTATTTTGTCAAGTGTTCATTTATTCATATTATGTGGTATCTCTCGCTCACTCTTCCCACTCTCTCTCTCCCCACACTTCCCTCTCTCTCTCCCCACACTTCCCTCTCTCTCTCTCCCCACACTTCCCACTCTCTCTCCCCACACTTCCCACTCTCTCTCTCCCCACACTTCCCACTCTCTCTCTCTCCCCACACTTCCCACTCTCTCTCTCCCTACACTTCCCTCTCTCTCTCCCCTCACTTCCCACTCTCTCTCTCCCCACACTTCCCACTCTCTCTCTCCCCACACTTCCCACTCTCTCTCTCCCCACACTTCCCACTCTCTCTCCCCACACTTCCCACTCTCTCTCTCCTCACACTTCCCACTCTCTCTCTCTCCCCCCTCTCTTCCCCCAGACCTGGAGTTCTGCAAGCCCTCCCAGATGAGGAGTCCAGACTACCCCCGTCTGGAGGAGGCAGGGCATCAGCGCCCCGGGGCTGGGCGTGGCTACTCCCTGGGGGTGGGTTCGGACGTGGACACGGAGCCTGAGGCGGACCCCTCCCCTGCGCACGGCCTGCAGCACATGTGGCTCCGGGGCATGAAGTCCGGCCAGAGCTCCTGCCTCTCCAGCCGAGCCAACTCTGCCCTCTCCCTCACCGACACTGAGCATGACAGGAAGTCAGAGGCGGACAACGGTGAGCACCCTTCCTGTGGTACTTCCTGTATGAGTGTCGTGGGTATTGGATTTGGGGGCAACAGCTGTTGTTACAACCCTGAGGAGGAATGTTTTTGAGGAATTTTGTGGAGAGGTGGAGGGCTGTGGAGGGAGGAGTGCTGTGGAGGGAGGAGGGCTGTGGAGGGAGGAGGGCTGTGGAGGGAGGAGGGAGGAGGGCTGTGGAGGGAGGAGGGCTGTGGAGGGAGGAGTGCTGTGGAGGGAGGAGGGCTGTGGAGGGAGGAGGGCTGTGGAGGGAGGAGGGCTGTGGAGGGAGGAGGGCTGTGGAGAGAGGAGGGCTGTGGAGGGAGGAGGGAGGAGGGCTGTGGAGGGAGGAGGGCTGTGGAGGGAGGAGGGCTGTGGAGGGAGGAGGGCTGTGGAGGGAGGAGGGAGGAGGGCTGTGGAGGGAGGAGGGCTGTGGAGGGAGGAGGGAGGAGGGCTGTGGAGGGAGGAGTGCTGTGGAGGGAGGAGGGCTGTGGAGGGAGGAGTGCTGTGGAGGGAGGAGGGCTGTGGAGGGAGGAGGGCTGTGGAGGGAGGAGGGAGGAGGGAGGAGGGAGGAGGGAGGAGGGAGGAGGGCTTTGGAGGGAGGAGGGCTGTGGAGGGAGGAGGGCTGTGGAGGGAGGAGGGCTGTGGAGGGAGGAGTGCTGTGGAGGGAGGAGGGCTGTGGAAGGAGGAGGGAGGAGGGCTGTGGAGGGAGGAGGGAGGAGGGCTGTGGAGGGAGGAGGGCTGTGGAGGGAGGAGGGAGGAGGGCTGTGGAGGGAGGAGGGCTGTGGATGGAGGAGGGAGGAGGGCTGTGGAGGGAGGAGGGCTGTGGAGGGAGGAGGGCTGTGGAGGGAGGAGGGCTGTGGAGAGAGGAGGGCTGTGGAGGGAGGAGGGAGGAGGGCTGTGGAGGGAGGAGGGCTGTGGAGGGAGGAGGGCTGTGGAGGGAGGAGGGAGGAGGGCTGTGGAGGGAGGAGTGCTGTGGAGGGAGGAGGGCTGTGGATGGAGGAGGGAGGAGGGCTGTGGAGGGAGGAGGGCTGTGGAGGGAGGAGGGCTGTGGAGGGAGGAGGGCTGTGGAGAGAGGAGGGCTGTGGAGGGAGGAGGGAGGAGGGCTGTGGAGGGAGGAGGGCTGTGGAGGGAGGAGGGCTGTGGAGGGAGGAGGGCTGTGGAGGGAGGAGTGCTGTGGAGGGAGGAGGGCTGTGGAAGGAGGAGGGAGGAGGGCTGTGGAGGGAGGAGGGAGGAGGGCTGTGGAGGGAGGAGGGAGGAGGGCTGTGGAGGGAGGAGGGCTGTGGATGGAGGAGGGAGGAGGGCTGTGGAGGGAGGAGGGCTGTGGAGGGAGGAGGGCTGTGGAGGGCTGCAAAGGAGAACGAGAGGTGTCAGATAAGCAGTCTGCTAACTGGGTGGGGTGTGGAGCTGGGGGTAAATGAGATACAGTCTAGTGGAAGACTGCAGGGGATGGCTATGGAGGACTGTGAGACAGAGACTTGGAAGGTTGCAAGACTTGGAAACTGGTAAACTGGGAGGTTGTAAGACTGGGAAGCTGGGAGGCTGACAGGCAGGAAGACTGGAATGCTGGGGAAATTTGAGACTGGGAGGCTGTAAGGCCGACATTCTGGGAGTCTGTGAGGCTGGGAGACTGGAATGCTGAGAGAATGGGAGGCGGGGAGACTAGGAAACCGGAAGGGTGCCAGGTATGTGTCTTGCTCCGCCGGGCTTGGCTCAGCTCCCTACAGATGGTAGAGTTAGTTAGAGACGCACACAAACAACGATGGAGCTCTCCCAGCCCTCCCCAAGGGCAACGTCTGTTTACACGGCAGCTAGAGGTGGAACGCATCGACTGGCAGGATGGGGAGAGGGAGAGTTTGAGAGATAGAGACTTAGAGAGGGGAGGGTGAGGACGAACCAGGGAGAGGGGCTTGAAGATGTGGGGTTGTGACTGGCTTGTTTATGTTGGGTGGGTGCCAGGGTGTTTAATGAGAGTAGGATTGGATACGCCTATTCTTCGCAACGCATGTCTGCCCCATGCAGAATCAGAATCACACGCCCGAGAATGAGAGGGAGAAGGAGAGCAAGCGCGAGAAAGAGAGAGGAAGGAGGAGACAGAAAGGCCAAGGGAGAGAGGGAGAGAGAAAGAGAGAGAAAGGGAGAGGGGGAAAAGAGGAGGGTGGAAGAGAAAAAGATTCTGCGCCCTCCGTATTACGAAATAATCAATTTGCCACAGCTTTGTGCGTGCAGCCGAGTGGTATTATCAGCCTAGTCTGGAGACTGTCTCCGTACAGGGTCATACTGAATGAAGAGAGGGGGAGGAGAAGGAGGAGAGGTGCCTGAGAGGTGGAACTGAAGAAGGAGAGGGCGATGAATAGAGGAGGAAGAGGCGGTGGGGCGGAGAAGAGGGAATTGTTTTGAGAGGTTTGTGTGGGTTTGTGTGTGTGTGTGTGTGTGTCTTATAACAAGCTTTTGACATTGTGCTCAGAGGAATAGACTAGCTTACCTCTCTCTTGTCCACAGCTTATAATGCAGTGTGTCATAGTTGTTGAAATGTACAGACTGCAATCCTGTTGCCCACCGTATGCATCACTGTCTCTCTCTCTCTCTCTCTCTCTCTCTCTCTCTCTCTCTCTCTCTCTCTCTCTCTCTCTCTCTCTCTCTCTCTCTCTCCTCCACAACATTGTATTTATTTTTATATCCTTCTATCTCTGTCTGCCTTAACCTCTCTCCACCTTCATCCATCCAAAACAATGTCTGCTCCCTTCTGTCTGCCCCTTTCTCATCTCAGCCCTCTTCCTCTCGCCCTCTGTCCACACCTCCATCTTCATCCCTCCATCCACCCTCCTCCCTAGACCAGCCAGATGTGTTTGTGCACCCTCTACTCTGTAAGAGGTGAGTGCCCTGTCACGTTCCTCTCCTTCTTTCCTTCCTCCTTCCCCTTCTCTTCCTCCTTCACCTCCGTCTTCTCCTCCACTTCTTCCTCCTCTTCCTCCTCCTTCTCCTCCGTGTCCTCTTCCTCCTCCTCCTGCTCCTCTTCCTGAAAAAATTCAAAAAAGCCCAGGCTTCCTTACATCAACTAAAGTACATAATAAGTCAGCTCGACCTTGCTCTCCCTTTGTCTTCAAAGATGCCGCTTTCTCCTCGCAGGCCCGTTAACGATGCCAGCTTCACACATAGGCTTTTGTTCCTGCCCTGATTGAAGCCGACAAGTCAATTTACAGGCAATGTGTGTAGATGTTTGTGTGCTTGTGTTTTGGGTGTGTCACTTTGGGATAGTTTTCATGTTGGTGCATTTCTGTGTTAACATTTGCATATGTGTGCATGTGTGGGAGTGAAGGTGTTTGAATGTTCACAAGGATGGGTAATTGTGTGTGTGTGTGTGAGTGTGTGTGTTAGAGACCCCCCTCCAGGTAAGGGCCAGCAAAATAGATAGCATTACTGAAGCACTGACAAATACAGAGAACATCAGCATGTCGAAGACATGACTGCACTGCCGGAGAGAAGATTAGCTATCACCAAAAAGACTGGAGACAAGGGAAGTTCAGCTAGAGTTTACTACTCACACACACACACACACACACACACACACACACACACAGACACATTTACACACATACATTCACATCACACATACAGTGCAATACAGTCACCTTTGGGTACATGCATACACACACCAGGGGATTTGTTTCTTCTTGTTTTTGAAAATTAATCTAACAGAGCTTTTTAATGCACAGTTATGAAGAGAGTATGGGTGGGGAAGGGTGGGAAAAGGAGAGGAGTACAGAGAGACTGAGACAGATAGAGAGAGAGAGAGAGAGTCAGGCAGTGCAGTGCAGTGCAGTACCGTGGCTTAAACCAACAGCCTGTATTAGCCTTATCAACTCAGCTGAAAACACCATTGTCCTCCAAATTAGACAGTAATTAATTGGTCTCTCTTGCATCGACTTAATCAGATGGGAATTTAGCTGCCTCTTAAAAATGCCTCTTTGTGTTTTTCTTCTGGCAGCAATACAACAATTATTCCCGTAACGATCTTTAAATGGCTGCAGTTGAGCTCGGCTGAGCTGCGTTCACAGACGCCAGTGCAGGGAGAGGTTCAGGAGCCGGGAGTGGCCGGACAGATTGAACAAGCAGACCAGACTAAAGTGACTGGCTAGCAGGCAGGCAGGCTGACTGACAGGCTGCAGGAGAGACAGATACTTATGTCGGAGGAAGTAGAGATTTGAAGTCGTTGTTTTGGCAGTGTTCAGGAGTTGTACTTGCTATATTTACTTGTTTGTGTTCACTCAGATCAGCAGAGTTTGTATGTGTAAGTGTGTGTGATTACTGGGTGTGTGAGGAGAAGCAGGCTGTTCTCAGATGGCTTCTCAACAGGTGTTTCAGGAGATTGCACACATCTAATGGGGGTAACACCCGTCTTTGGAGATTCCACTTTCATGACGCAACTATGACATTTGCCGAGCAATATGGCTTCCAAAGCAGTTAGGATAGGATTGCCATCTTAAGCTCTTTAAGTTGTCAACATGTAGGGCATAAGAGCACCATGGAGCAAGGCTTGAGTTTGACACTGGTGCTGGTCTCTGCTGTCGTCATACTGTATATGTGTGTGTGTGTGTGTGCTCATGCACACGTTTGATGTCATGCCCGTGTGTGTGTGTGTGTATTCAAGTGGCACTCCTCCACCACAAGACACACCCCTACACCACAAGTCCCAGCTCAGCGCACACACACAGACACACACATAGAAACCCAGGGGGCTTTTCGGGAATGGATTTGTCTATTAGCTTGTAAAGAACATTGCCCTGTCTGGTATTGATCATTGAAGCTGAAACGTTTAGGCTCTTTAAGTTGTAGAGTTGATCTAGTGGTACACGGACTCCCCAGGCACTTTCACGAGTGTGAGAGATGATGAACTTAACCCCGGCGCCATGCATCTGCCCGAGGAAACGCCACCAATGCCACAGCGGCTGAGATGGGAGAGGCAGAGACGGCGTGATCGAGGCCCTGATGGATGGGCAATGTTTGTTATCACGTGCAGCCTGGTCCGATAGCCGTCAAGAGAGAAGATGAAGCTCTGTGTGCTCTCTCTCTCTCTCTCTCTCTCTCTCTCTCTCTCTCTCTCTCTCTCCCCCCTCCCTCCCTACATGCTCTCTGTTTTCTACTCCCATTCTCTCCAATGCAGGCTACAGCTCTATAGCTCAGTGATCTGAGGCTGTTGGAACTACAGTAGGTGTTGCGCACGCGTGCGTGTGCGTGTGTACATGGAGTGTCCTGGCGGGGGTCATGGCTCATTGCGTCCAATCTGCCGCCCACCTCCCCCCTCCACCTTCCCCCCACCAGTCACCCCCCCCCCACGGCCCACGGCCCACCTCGGCGCACACCACCACAGTCCATCCACATTTTCCAGTCGGTGCCATGGCAACCACTCCCCCAATTCTGTGCTTCTTGCTCATCATGGAGACAGAAGGAGCTGCATATAGGAACTCACGCATACACACACACACATGCTGTTTCAACCCCCGATCCTCCCGTGGATAGAGCCAGCGACGGTAATTCCAGCGTCTTATCCTGGGGAAGGAGGAGATCATAGCCAGGGAAGTGGAGGTGGAGGAGGGGGCGGTCTGTGTGTGGGGGGGTGCTTTTATAAACAGTGAGAACATAGCTTTAAGCTGTTTCCAGCCCGCGGGCACAGTTGGAGTATTAAAATGAGAGGGGAACAGTGAGTGGCACATGAATAGGACCACAGTGGATGCAAACAATAGCTCTGAGAGTGTACTAAAAGATTAGTGGATCCTGTCTGCTTTGCTGGGCTTGAAGGGGGAGTGAGAGAGAATGAGAGTGAGAGTGAGAGAGATAGAGTGAGAGAGAGAGAGAGAGAGAGAGAGAGGGGCATTTGTATGTGTTTGTGTATGAGTACACGTGGATGGATGAGTGTGTGCCGTGCAAGGGGTCAATCGAGTATGTCTTTTGGAAGGTCTGAGAGAGAGGCGAGACACATTAAACACAGCTGGAGTGACAGGAAAGTGTGTGTGTGGGAACAGAGAGGAAATTAAAATGTGGGCTTGGAAAGAGAAATTAATGTATTTTATACATTTTTTTTATTCTAAGCTCTCTGTGTGGGCCTAGAGAGACAGTTATTTTTATTAAAGACATTTTGAAGGCTTTATTGTAAGACTAACAGAAGAAAAGAAACATATTAAAAACTCAATTTCCTTGACTATGTAGGACACACAGATGTTCATTGTTGTCTTTTCTCGGGTTGTTCTTCACAGCGTATAGACCATAACTATAGCCAACTGGGATTTTGTGTTGGCCATAAAGAGGCCAGCCCACTGAGACCCCTGGGGCCTGGACTCTTCTGTACTGCCACAAGCACTTGTTGCCAGTAGTAATGCTGGTCACCATGCTGGCTTCAGCAGCAGGAGAAGTGTGCCAGTAGCACTTGTTGGCATAGTGGCTTCTTTTCATTCCTTGTCATCAGTAATGGTTACCTTACATGGACTTGGTGCCAGTAGCAGTTGTTGGCATGCTGGCTCCAGTGCTGGTCGTTATGGCTACCCCAGTGACTTGATGCCAGTGGAACTTGCTGAGGCTAGGTGGCATCAAGCCCTGGCACTCCTTGGCCTGCCTGCCTGCCTGCCTGCCTGCCTGTGTACTGCCTGCCATCCTCACCTCGCAGCTCTGCCATGTTTGGCCACGCTGGCACCAGGGCACAGTCTCAGCCCTCTCCATGGCACTGCCGTCTGGATCGACGGACACTGCCAGGAGGATTACCATCTCATTGTTGCTCGATTTATGAACTGAGTGCTTCCATAATCAGGAACGAGAGAGAAAGCAAAAAGGGAGAGGTGAGACAATACCAAACAGTGAACACAGAACAGCGTTCCTCATTTCATTATCGTCCGGTTCCACGTTCCAATCTCGTCATCGGAGACTCGGCGAGCGGATGAATGTGGCTGCATGGCAACTTTTGTCACTGTCACTCTGTCTAATTGAAAAAGCCACAATAGGATGGTGGAAAGCCATTAATTATAGCATTTAATTAAGGTAAACATTAAACGAAGAGAGTTTTAATTGGTTTCTCTTGATGAGTGTGGGGATCTTGGGTCACACAAATCTGAATATGTAAATAACTGCTATCTCCTTCAGGCATTGGCTTAACTCTCTCTGGGGATCATAGTTCTTACATACACACACACACACGCACACACAAATACACGCGAACACACTCTCACACACACCCACCCATACAAAAAATCCTTGGTTCACACCACTGTCAGGAATATAAATGTAGCACTTTTATAAGGTGACACTGACGTGATGTATGTCGGTGCTAAAAGCTAAACCCTGCTCTCAGTGGAGATGCATTTGTTAAGATAAGACATGACAGATTGACACAAGACATTACCTTCATATTTACAATACAAGGATTCATCCTGAGGCCCCAAAGCTAAGAGAGCCCTTGCGATGTGAATACTGAGGTGGTTGACATAGTGGGGTGTGTGTGTGAGTGAGAGAGAATGAGTGTGGGAGGTGTGTGTTTGTGTGTGAAAGAACGATATAAAAAGCAAGAGAGAGAGACAGAGACAGAACGACTATGAAAATGTGTGTCTTTGTGTGTGTGACCGAAACGTTTGTGTGTGTGTGTGTGTGTGTGTGTGTGTTCATGCATGATTACATGATTGATTGACAGACTCATGTGATGAGTTATAGCAATCATTTTGTCTAACTGTGGTGTGGATGAATAATGTCTCCCATCAGCTATAATTGCATGGTTATCTTTGTCTATATAAGAATGTGTGTGTGTGTGTGTTTGTGTATCGGGGTTGGAGGAAGAGACCCTCCGACCTGCCTAACAAATGGTCGTTGAGTGAATGGGAATTGACCTGTGAAGTGAAGATTCTCTGAAGCAGCTTGCTGGAATCTAACACGCATATGCATAAAGACACATACTCACTCCAAACCCTGTGTTACACAGGAAGGGGTCCTCACAGCAAACAGAGGAGCGTTGCCAGTGCTTCACAATCATGGAGGTGGAAGTGACGGCCAAACAAATGCTTGTCGCCATATCCAAATAGATTTTGGGTATGTGTGGGTGTGTGTGTGTGTGCACACACACAAACAGATGTTTTGTCACTATGAGCTTGTGTCTGTGTTTCTGGCTAGGGCACATTCAGGACACACATTTCCAATATTTATCGACCTGGGAGAGACACACACATTGTTACACACTCCCCTACTGAACCGCACAGGTTCTCAGTCACACACAGTCTCACACACACACAGCTTGTCAGACGAGTGTAGAGATAGGATACAACGTAAACAAAGATGATGCTACAGAGAACATGTACTATTAGACGTTTGTAAAAAACAAGGCATCACAAAATGGCCCGCCATAAAGCGTCAAACACAACAGGAGAGCTTTCTGGACAAAAAAGCTAAACTGGCCAAAACCCGACTGGGGTGTGAGCTGAGAGAGTGGACACGTGTTCTAAAGAGCTGGAGAATGATGCTGCCTACACTATTTAACATATAAGATTTCCAATATTTTGTGAGTAGGTCTTATCTACTTTCTGTAAGAGAGAATGAGTGTCGTCTGGGGGCCAGACCTCAGCAGCATTTTGGTTGTCAGCTTCTAACCTTTTCAGAGACAACTCTGAATGTCTCCCACTTTTGAGGGAGTAGAAGGGAAGGAGGGAGAGTGGAGAGAGGTTGAAAGAGAGGGGGGGGGGGTGGAAGACATAAAAAGGGGAGAGGAGGAGAGAGAGCTGGGGGGGACGGGACAAATAGGCTAGTGAAGGGAGAGGGTGCATGGATGAAGGGAAAGAGGCAGGGAAGGAAGGATGGAGCAGAGAGATATCTGCAGTTATACGTTAAATTACTCTGAATGATGCATGCACATAGATATGGAAATGTGATATCGTTGCTAATGTGTGGCCGCCAGCAGAGGGGAAGAGAGGGAGCGAGGGAGAGCTAGATGGAGGGGAAGACTGAAAGCACATCGTAGGAGGTTCTAGACCCTGCCTGGAAGATGGTCTGTGGGTGAGATCCCCACAATAATGCGTTTTCAAATAAACACCCATTTTTGCTGTCAGAGACAGATCATATTTTAGTGAGGGTGTGATGACCTGGAGACCATAGAGAGGAGGAGATGATTACGACACGAGGCTCAGTTTAGAAAGTGGGCTCGGACTGTCATTTGCAGCATGCAAGGGCACCACTGAACAAATTCTGTGTTAGAATTAGAATGATTTTAAAATGTGTTTTCAGACACACACACACGCACACAATGCGCACACACACACACACACACCTTGAAGCCTTTCCCCCTCACCTCCTCCAACCACCCACAGTGAGTGTGAATTAACAAACACCATGGAGCTCCCTGGCCACTGAAACATATTCATCAAATAGACCTAGATACCTCTCTCTCTAACACACACATATACACACATACACACAGGTGCATATACCCTAATAATACCTGAATGTCTTTTTCTCTCTCTCTCTCTCTCTCTCTCTCTCTCTCTCTCTCTCTCTCTCTCTCTCTCTCTCTCTTTCATCCTCTTTATCTAACTCTCTGTCAAATGACTTCATAACCCAGTTAGCAGGCACTTCCAAATTTCCATATTCTTGTGTGTGTGTCTGTGTGCTGGTGTGAGTGGGTGTTTCTGCGCCCGTGTGAAAATCGATACGTAATGAAGCGCGTGGGTGGGAGGAGATGGCCGGAGGGTGTGTCCTTGGGTCAGAGGTGCAGGGAGATATCGACTTCCGGTGGCGTGGCGGCGTGGGCGTCGCCAGACCACATGAACGCCTCCACAGCACCTGCTGACATCACAGGGTCAAGTGAATAACCGGAGCACTTTTCCTCTGGCACCAATCAGCCTTTCTGCCAATACCTCCTCATGCACACACGCACACACACACACACACACACAATCTTTCTGTAAAAAAAATAACGCATGGTTCGGTGTGAGGGTGCATTCTAAAAGGGTGTCATTTCCATGTGAAGTACGGTATGCAGGCTCCATTTCCATGGTGTTCAGGGTCCTTGGGCTCAGTGAGATGATAGGGTTTGCATGTTGTGCGTGGCAACAGACGTGCTATTCCCCCTGAGACGTGGGAAGCAGCAGAACATCCACCAGGCTCGCTGGCTCAGCGGGGAGCTCTCTGCGTCAGGCAGCTGAATGAGCCAATACACGTCATGTCATCCGTTTAGTCCAACATACTGTAAACATACTCTTGCATGCGCACACACAGCATCATATCTGACGTTGTGATAGGCTCCATCTTATTATGGCTACCTGGTGACCGTAGCCACTGTGTCTCGTCTGACCTGACCATGATTTGAACATTGTCACTGTGGGTAGGAGGATGCACTTCCTGTGTTGAGCCTTGCCCATGTCCTTCTGTCCTTTGCATGCAGAGCGCGTGCACACACCCTCCCTCACACACCTCGCACACCAACCGTTGCATTCAGACTGATAGATTTATTATAGCATGTCAAGAAAGTGCCGGCTTCACATTTCAGCAAAATAGACCCATTTGGCGGACGAACACTCGTCCCCCTCTTCCTCCTGCCCCCCCCCCCAGCCCCAGTCTGCCCCCCCCCCCTCCCCCTCCCCCCCCCCCAGCCTGCCCGTCCACCCCCCCCCCCCAGCCTGCCCGTCCACCCCCCCCCCCCAGCCTGCCCGTCCACCCCCCCCCCCCAGTCTGCCCGTCCACCCCCCCCCCCCAGCCTGCCCGTCCACCCCCCCCCCCCCCAGCCTGCCCGTCCACCCCCCCCCCCCAGCCTGCCCGTCCACCCCCCCCCCCAGCCTGCCCGTCCACCCGCCTGGCGACCCACTCAGGCGAGTCCAGCCTCGCACCAAATACATGTTTCTGTCACAAGCTTCATGTCAGCCCTTTTTTTGCATGAGCGGGATGGAAGGTGTGTGTGTGTGTGTGGGGGGGGGGGGGGAGAGAGAAAGAGAGTGATATGAAAAAGGAAAGAATTTGCACTGCAGGAGCCTTAAATGTTTTACCGCCTTAATGGGCCTCCGGAAATAGCCGCAGTGTTAATGTCCTCAGACTCACTGGGATGGTGGGAATCAAAAGTGTGTACGTGTACGTGTGTGTGTGTGTGCGTGCATGTGTGTGTGATGAAATGCATGCCCGTGTGTGTGTGTGTTAAAGGGAGAGGGCCCTCATGCAAGCTGTCTGCTGTGCGGACGCGTGAAAGGGAGTCCATGGGCTCTGACTGAGAGGTGCTGACATGCAGATGATGCTCCCTGAATCTGGGGCTCTCTCCCAGACAACTCTCCAAGGACGGTCTGCTCCCCCTGGCAGCTCTCTGGTGCAGCCCAGAGTCCAGCCCAGAGTCCAGCCCAGAGTCCAGCCCAGAGTCCAGCCCAGAGTCCAGCCCAGAGTCCAGCCCTGATCCTCTGGGTGCTGGGCCACAGCCATGTCCTATGGGGATCTGCTGTTTCATAGACAGTCTACGAGGTAAAACAAAGATTGACCCTGTCTTCACCTCACCCTCCTAGACACTTAGGCTCCATTCCCACTGCCGTCCACCACTGATACATAACATTTGAGCTTGATTGATCTTGTCCAGCACTGTGGAACTGATCAATTGGCTTGTCCTGGAAAATTCACCCATGTGACACTCCATGCAAGATCAACCAAACACTTGACGTATTTGACAGAATTGCAAATAGTATTTGACACAGATCTGGACTTGAGCCAAACCGTGAAACCGTCCAATGCAATGTCAGCCAGTCCTTATAAGGGATACTCAATAATACCAGTCCTTGGTTTGTTGTACAACTTCTTGTTTTTAACTTCTTTTGAGAAGTTGGCCATCGTGCTGTGTCGTTTTCCCCTTCAGACGGTCAAAGAGGGGAGTTAGTCTATCGATTCTGATTCTCTTAGCAGTATCCTTAGCCTGTAGCCAATCCATACTAAATGTATTACATATGGTTATAGCCACAATGCCCTTTCCAGCAAATCACATTTGGCTTCAATGGGCCGTCTTTGAAGAAGCAGCCTTTATCAGAGGCAGGGAGAACGGAGGCAGGGAGGAGGGAGTGTGGCCAGTCTAAAGGAGGCAGAGAGGGTCACATCAGAAGGAAGGAAGAAAGGAGGTAAAGAGAGGGAGGAGAAGAGGAGGAAGGAAGACACAGGAAGGAAAGATGAATATAGGGAAGAATGCGTGGATTGGAAGGATGGTTCTGTCAAGGGACGAGGAGCTTAGAGAAGAGAAGCCTAGAGGTCAATGTCTAACGCTCACTCACACACATTCACAAAAACATATACAGTACACACATACAAACTAACAGACACACATCCAGACCCCTTTCCCTGGTGTGAAGCATCTCTGCATCATACCGTTGAGTTGGGATTGTGGAGTACTGCCATCAGTGGCTTTTCTATTAATGACTCTCCCGCTCTACCTCACTCTCTTGCTCTTTCACGCTTTTCTTCTCTGTCTGCCTTTCAGGCAACAATAAGGCCTACACAGTATAGAGCTGAAGCATTTAGAGGAACTGGGACTGGCTGGCTGTCTGGCCGGCTCAAGGTCCAAAGCCTTCAATGCATTAAAGGAAGTTTGGAACTTTACAGCAGACATTATCCAAAGATAGTTTAGCTTTCTCTCAATATCCACCTTATTCAGTATCATGTGAGACTGAGTGTACTGAGCTAAACGAATCCCTTCCGAACAAGTTGTTGTGTGCGTGACAGGATCTCAGTGCTATGTTGGTCTGTAGGAAAGAACACTGTGGAGCTCCCATGCAGAGTGGACCTCCTGTTGGCTGCTCTCAGTGCACCTGGAATAGTTTATACAGCCTCTCTCTCTCTCTGCAGGGGTTGTGTGTGTGTGTGTGTGTGTTTGTGTGTGTGTGGGTGTGTGTGTGTGTGAGAGAGCTTGTGAGCTCCTGTTTGTGTGTGGCTTGTGTTTGTGTGTTTGTGCGCTGTGTGCGCATGCATGAATTACTGGGTGTGGCCTGTCTCAGACAGCAATTGCTCCAACTTATCTTGCTGTGTGCGCCTTGCACATGTGAGGTGTGCCTGTATGTAGTCAGTATATCTATATTTGACAGTCAGACCCCCCCCCCCCACTCCCCCCACCGTCTGTGTATGTGTGTGTGTGTGTTTGAGAGCACAGGCTCTTCTCAGTGCCTGTCATGCAGTTCTTTGGCTTTCTGACAGACAGTTCCATTAAATCCTACAGCAGCGGTAACCCGCGGCGACAGGACAACGCCCCCTCCGCGGGATTTGCCCATCAGGGCTCCTCAGATGCCTAACAAGGAAGTAAACATGACTAAATTGTCTGGTGGATTCAGAAGTGGATGTGCCTGTTGTCACAGTGCTGAGTGCTGTGTGTCTGTCCAACTGAGGTAGCTAGCTCACCTGTCATGGAACAAGCAGAACATAGGTGACCAACAATACGCCTCATAGTGTAGCAACTGAGCTAAGCGTTGAATGTACTGCCCTTAGGTAGGAATAAAACATGCGTACCATAATGCCTGAGAAGGTTAGCTTGGTTCATTCTTAGTTTGTTTTTTAGTTAACATGAGAAGAGACGAGATGGTGGTTAGGTCCTTCCCTGTCTGGTTATTATTAGCTGGTTCTTTTTAGCCGTGGCTTTGAGCATGCTAAGTGTGACCTGTGTGTGTGTGTGTGTGTGTGTTTTAATCAGGGAGAGAGGTATGTGTCCTTGGGCCTCAGCGCAGGGTCAGGGGAACCTGTTACCCTCAGAGAGAGACCTGTCTGGAACAGGTCTGGCAGGGCCCACTAAACACCCATTACCCTCCAACACGCTTACACTCTCACACACACACACACACACACACACACACACACACACACACACACACAGAGCTCTTGGCTCAGGATCCCAGCGGTGGACTTTTGGCAAACGCTGCCATGGTAACGGGACAGCCTGCCATGCTGGCTCCCTAGGCTCCTCAGAAAAGTCAAATTACCAGCAGCCCCTCTCAGGGGGAGGGGGAGGGGGAGGAGAGGGGGAGGGGGAGGAGAGGGGGAGGGGTAAATGAGAGATTGAAAAGGAAGCGAGGGAGAAAGAAAAGAAGTGTGGTCGAGGTGGGGAGGGAGGTAGAACTTGACATATTGTGCACCGACAACAGGAAATGCCAACCCCTCTGTTGTTTCTCAGTCTCCCTCCATCCATCTCTCAATCTCCCCTCTCTTTTCTTTCCATCTCTTGGTTTCTCTTACGCTGTATGCCTTCACCTTTTCCCCCTCCCTCCCTGTCACTCCTTTATGCTGCACCACAGCCTCTTCTGTAGCGTGTCTGTCCTTGTATCGGTTTCTCAATCCCTCTGTCCATCTGTACCTTTCCATCACTTATTCCTCCTTCCCCCATGACTCCTCGCACCACCGCCAGACTGCGGATCCCTCTCTCTCTATCCGTCACTCAGGTGTCGGTCCTAACCTCCTCTCCCTCTTCCCAGTCCTTCTCCTCCTCCCACCGGTCTGTTATGAACTTCCTCCAGCCCTCTGCCCTTGGTCTCTCCCTCCTCAGGGTGTTGCATGCTCGAGCCTCCTGTTTCTCTCTCCTCCCTCTCTCCTGTCTCCCTCTCTCTCCTCCTCCCGGTCTGTCACCCCCTCTGCGCACTGCCTGCTACAACCCTCTGGATAGTTATCTCTCTCTCTCTCTCTCTCTCTCTCTCTCTCTCTCTCTCTCTCTCTCTCTCTCTCTCTCTCTCTCTTCTCTTGCTCCTCCATCTCTCTCTCTCTCTCTCTCTCTCTCTCTCTCTCTCTCTCTCTCTCTCTCTCTCTCTCTCTCTCTCTCTCTCTCTCTCTCTCTCTTTGCTCCTCCATCTCTCTCTCTCCATCTCGTTCCACCCCTCAGTCTGTCCATTGCATCCCCCAGCCTCCCCTCTGTCCTTCTCTTTCCCACCGTGTCCCTCTCCTCCTCGTCCTCTCCTCCTCCGGGTCTCTGCATCCCGTGTGTGGGGGGCCCCAGACCAGGACAGGCCTCATAATGGCTCCCACATGAGCATGTCTGGTAATGGCTGCTGAATAATGCATGACGAGCAGAATTTACAGACCTGAGTCTATTAGCCTAGCCAAATACGCTGGGCTTTCATTAAAGAGGAACACTTACAATTACTAACTACATTAAAAACCCACAGCCTCTCTCTCTCTCTCTCTCTCTCTCTCTCATGACTCTTTGTTGCTCTATCTCTATTTTGGACTCTTTCTGACTCTCTTTCTCTCTTTTTTCTCTCCTTCCTTAACATTTCCAGGACAATTTATTGTTTTTCTTTTTAGGACCCTTTTAGCACAGGTCGAGGCTCGTCGATTCTATACTAAGTGCCTGAACGTCATAACATGACTGTACTTTGTGACTGTAGTTGCCTAATGGATGTTACTTTCTGTGATTGTATCTGTTTGTCTCTGTGTGTGCACACATGTTGTCAATGTGTGCACTTGTGTGTGTGTGTGGCTGGTGAATAGTCATGAGCTACAAGGCAAATGGAGGTCTATCCAGCCTTCTGCATGGCTAGCTTACCGCTAGTGTCGGATCTACATAGTTAGATGGCTTTCTACTAGACCATTGTAAGCGGGCTCTGCTTGACTGAATAGCATCCAATATCCAATGCATTATAGCCTTAAGATCATTCAAAAATGTCTCTTGGGAGACAGTGTGTACCACAGTGTCATACAGTAGCTTTATCTGTCTGTGTGTGTGTGTGTCTGTATGCGAGTGTGTGTGTGTGTGTGTGTCTGTATGCGAGTGTGTGTGTGTGTGTGTGTGTGTGTGTCTGTATGCGAGTGTGTGTGTGTGTGTCTGCATCTGTCCTCACATCTGTGCTATCCAAGAATGATGATGTGTCTGCTCTATGGTCTGACTGAAAGACACTGTTTAATTGGTGGCTCATTGAATTGAAATCTCCTAGACGCACTCGTTCTCTCTGTGCACTCGCTCTTACATGTTCTCTCTCTCTCTCTCTCTCTCTCTCTCTCTCTCTCTCTCTCTCTCTCTCTCTCTCTCTCTCTCTCTGTCTCTGTATCTCTCTCTCTCTCTCTCTCTCTCTCTCTCTCTCTCTCTCTCTCTCTCTATCTGTTTCTCTGTCTCTCTCTCACTCTCTTTCTCACTCTCTTTCTCACTATCTCTCTCCACCCTCTTACTCTCTCTCTCTCCCTTTCTCCTGCTCTCTATCTCTCGTTCTCATTCCCTTTCTAATGTGAGTTGTTTATTCAGTCTAATCACTGAGTCTACAGCTGGCCCAATATCCAACAGTATTATCATCATTGAATTATCTGTGTGTGTGTGTGTGTGTGTGTGTATGTCTTTTTTAATGCCATCCCCCTGTCTCCAAGGAGACACAGAGGGTGCAGAGTGCAGGCAAAGTTGATGTGGGACATCTGCTCCTGCGTGTGTTACGATCTGCGTGTGTGTGTGTGCGCATGCATGGTGACGTCTGCATGGGTTAAGATGGCTGTGATAGGTGCAGTCGGTGGAGCAGAGCGGCAAGGTGTTGTCGTGAGCGAGGGCGAGCGAGGGCGAGCGAGGGCGAGTGCCGCCGTGTCATTGGTCCGTGTAAATGTTGACCCGGGGGCTTTGGCTGAGCTCACCTCATTGACCGCACACCTCCTGTCCAGTCAGCAGGAGGCATAGACGACACACACACACACCCCCACACACACACACACACTCTCTCGTCTTTCTTCTTATACCTCCTCCCCTTCACCCTGACTGTTCTGTGACAGTCCCAGCCTGACTAGCACGGAGCAGCTCCCTGCTCTCTTTCACTCACTCCCTCACTCCTCTCCTCTGTACAGTATTTCTGCTCTCTCCGAATACCTACCTCTCCATACTGTATCCTCCATGGAACATGGAATGCATAATACAGACCATAATAAGACTCCCGCTGGCTCTGCCTGCCTTGCTGCCATAGCGATGTGTTAATTAGACTAATTTAAAGTGAGAGCCAGTCCAGTCCAAGACGGCTCACCAACGCCCTGTTTCTCCTTGAGAATGTATGCTTGCACACGCACAGGATCCCTCACACAGACCAGTACACACACAGACACACAGACAGACACACAGACAGACACACACACAGACACACACACAGACACACAGACAGACACACAGACACACAGACAGACACATAGATGCCCGCTAAAATATACAAACTCACACAGACACATGTTCACATGCACACACACACACCAAACACACTCACACCACCCACATTAGGGCACCTGCACAAACTAACTATGTCAGTAGACTTGAGGTAGATCTCAATGACCATTTTCTTGAGCTGTGGAGAAATGGGCCCTTCTGAAGAGTCCTTTGTCTGGCTGAGATGAGACTCTCATTGAGAAAATCTTAGTTTCAAGTGTGTTAAAACTCTCAAGCTCTAAAACTCTTTTGTTGAGTCTTTTTCAGTATTTTTCAGAGTGAGTATGAGAGCCATGGTGTCAATAGAAGAAGCTAATTCTGGCTCAGACTCAAGGTCAAATGGATTAGAGATGATTGGGTTTCCGATATTCTGTTGAGGGAGTTCTGGATGATAAATCATCGTTGTGGTCCAAATCGACACCAATTAAGAGGCGGGTGTTGATCTTGGTGTGGAACGGAGGGAGGTATGTTTGGAGAAAGTGGTTCTGTCCTCTAAACTGGTGCCACCCAGTCTACCCACTAGTGTTTGTGTTCTGGAACTCTGATTGTGTGGCTCCCATGGTTTGCCTGTGTGTGTGTGAGTGTGTGAGTGTGTGTGTGTGGGGGGGGTATGTTTGAGAGTATGTGACAGCTCTGACAGGAGTGAGTGAGTATTCAAGTGTGAGTCAGTGAGTGAGTGAATGTATGTGTGGATGTGCATCTGTGTGTGTGTGCATCTGTGTGGATGTGCATCTGTGTGTGTGTGTGTGCATCTGTGTGGATGTGCATCTGTGTGTGTGTGGGTGTGCCTGCCATGTTGTCTGTCTCTCCATCAGCTCTCCATGTCTGTATCCCTGCAGTACTGTGGTGGAAGAACAGAGAGAGAGGGAGGGAGAGATAGAGAGAGAGAGAGAGAGAGTGGCATAGGGGAAGGAGGCCGGGAAGCCAAGCGATAAAGCCAGTCAATTCATTAGCATTCATGGGCTGGCCTGGCTGCCTGTTCTGTGAGGCTGCATTACCTGCAGCCTCAGTCTGATGGAGGTTCTGCAAGAGCATTCAGATAGGACACCCTGTAGAGAGGCAGGCAGACAGGCCGACAGACTGACAGGCAGACAGGCAGACATACAGACATACAGACAGACATACAGACAGACAGACAGACAGACAGACAGACAATTTCCGAGAAGCTGTTGAGCCCAGGGTACTTTGCCTGCTTATATCCATGTAGTTTGAGAGAGAGGCAGAGCCGGAGAGAGAAAGAGGAAAAGAGTGTGTGTGTGTGTGTGTGTCAGTGTGTCTCCTCAGGATGTTGTCCCATCCCCACCCTGTTGATGCATATTCACACTGAGCCTAATGATCCGTGTGGCACCAGGTCTCTACTGGGCGCGCTCCAACAGCAGAGTCACTCCCCCCCCAGCCCTCAGATCAACACACACACACACACACACACACACACACACACACTAGTCTATGTTACTGTAGCACAGACAAGGTCAGTCTCCGACTCTTCCTCTCAAAGGAGAGCTGAGCTCAGCGTTCAGGAGAATACAGCAAACCTGCGCCCTGCACTGCAGGTCAGCCTAGGAGGACTCCCAGCTCAGCAACAGGTGCTGTAGCATACACTATCAGACAACTGCAGTTCTCAACACTGATTCATTGCTAACTTTTGAGCTTTTAAAATTGAGTTTTGAGCCTTGGCCCCTGTAGTGGTTTTGAGTGATAGTTGACGGTTCCCTGTAGAATGGTAGTCAAACGCTCTAGATCATTTTTTTCTCTGTCTCTCTCTATCTGTGTCTCCGTCTCTCTTTCTCTCACTCTGCTTCTCTCTTTTCCTCCAACTTTCTCTCTCACACACCTCCGATTTTTTTGTTGTTGCTTTTCTTTGACTTTCTCCCTCTGCTTTTCTCCCTCTTCCCATCTCTCTCTCCCTCTCCCTCCCCCCTCTCTCTCCCTTTCTGTCTCTCTTGGGAGTTACTGCTTCTTTCAAAATCACCTGCAGCCCAAACATGCCAGAATACTATTATATTTGTGGGGATGCAGTTGATGCAAGAACACACACACACGTGGATAAACACAGACACACTCACACACATTGGTGACATTCATGTGGTATTTATGCCCATGGCACCCGCACACACACACATGCATACATACTCATGCTGTGGATCTGTAGAGTTGGAGATGGATTTTGTGTAGCCTCACAGTCAGCCTCTAGTTCATTCTATCTTATAATGGCAGTTCTGTCTGGGAGCAGCATCAAATGATGTGTGCATGCTAATTACCTAGCTTTATTGGAGCTGACTAGGTTTGGCTTTAAAGTGAAAACTTGCTTATTGAACTCAGTTTTACCATTTGTCTTCCTTTATTTTAATTGGGCCTTGCAATTGTGCCAGTTTGTTAAATAGGTATCACACTGTGTCTCCCTAATAGAAAGCTCCCTGCAGCTAAAGTCAGATGCTTCTTTGTCTTTGATTGCAGATGAACGAGGTTGACTTCCAAGCGTTGGTGATGGCCACATCTTCATCATCGTTCCACTTATTGTTGTCAGCGCCATCATGTCATCGTCGTTGCCATCAGCGCCATCCATGCCACCACCGCCATCAACATTGTCACTATCGGTGTCATTATTGTCATCATATTCATCATATTCATCATTTGAATCTACAATCCCCCATTTTCTTCACTTTCATCATCATTATCATCCCATAATAGATTACTTTAATTGGATCTTACCTGCAAACTTCCAACTCAGTAATAATTCATTCCTTCTTTAGTACTGTGTGAGTCCTCCACCTCCTGTGTTTCGCGGTGGTCATTAGAGACAGGTGGCTCCCCCAGACTCTTACCAGCAGGGTCACTGCTCTTTAGGGAGAAAATACCCTTTCAGTTCTAATTCCAGCATTCTGACCTTTCTACAAGGTTAATTATTTATTTTATACTGTATGTCTGCGCAAACGTGAAAAAAACTTTGTAGCAAGTTAGCTCAACTCAATTAGGTGAGACGGAGATGAAAAACTCTCCTTAGGGAAATTAGAAAGACTTTGTTCCTAACAGCGGGAGTTCGCCTGTTATTGAGAAGTCTGTGGACAGAATATTTACACTACTGGTTAGGAGACAAGTCATAACACACATGTCTGTCAGGTAGGACAGCTTTAGGTATTTTGTCCATTTATTGATGAGCATGTTGCTTTACGCATGCCCACAAGCTCCCTTTTACCCTTTACACTCTGGAAGAGAGAAGGAGAGAGGGAGGGAACCAGAGGGAAGACGAGAATGGGAGGAGGAAGAGGAGTGAAGAAACATTTGGTTGCACAGGTGGAATGTTGATGCTCTTGACAGGCACGGCAACTGAATAAATATTCATACTTCACATGTCCTCGCTAATGCAGTTTAGAACGACGCCTGGCACTCTTCTCTCGGCTACGTTGCTTCCCAGACGCTCGTTAAAGAACTTTCTAGGGCTCCCTCCAATTAGAAATAAAAATGTGAATGTACGGGAGAACATATGGCGTGTATGAGAACACTGTAAGAAGGAACATTTTAATGAGGAAGACTCTGATTCTATCTCACAGGTTGATCCATTAACGCTAACTGTTAGAAACTCCATTATGTTTGGACTAATTAATGTTTGTGCAAGTGCACGTATACTGTGTGTGTGTGTCTATGTACATGTGTGTGTGTGTGGAGGGGGTGTGTGTTGTGTGTGTGTGCACAGGTGTGCGTACTGAGAACAAAAAATAAATAAATCTGCACATTTGAATCTGTCTTTAATACTTAATCCTGTTCTGTGGTTTATGGTTATTATACTGACCCATATTGTCTTAAATGACATGCATGCACTATCTGAAGTGTCTAGGTAATGTTCATTAGATCTCTTCACATCCAATGTGAAACCCTTCACAGGGTGAAGGTTAGTGTTCAAAACGAAGAAAAACCGACAACAAAATGTTTTACTCTCTTACTAATCAATTTCCTCTTTGGACATCATAGTGTGCGTGTGTGTGCACATGCTCGTGTGTGTGTGTGTGTGTGTGTGTGTGACTGCCGGCTGGACTGCTGTCCTACATCCACAGACCTATTTGGGTTACATGGAGCATTTAATAACGTCACAGAAACACATCGTAGAGAGGGAGGTGAAAGAGACAGAGAGAGGGGGGGGGGTACTTGGCAGTGTTGTTGGGGAACTGCAAGAACTAAGCCTTCTAATGCGCCATCTGGATAGCCTGGTCTTGGTGTCACCCTCTGCACCAAGATTACCCTCCATCCCCTCCTCTCTGGTCCCGGCTCTCTCTCCACACACACACACATGCCAACACACACACTCTGACAGTTATTCCTGTGGCTAGGGGCACATACACAAACAACCAGATGCATGTACAAACTAACAGCTAAAACAAACATAAATATACAGAAGCGTTTAAGCACACAACCTCAGGGACTTTTTTTTTTATCTCCTCCTCCCTCCCACCCGCCCAACCGCCCCCCCCCCCCCCCACCTCCCCACCCCACCTCCCCCCCATGCCACAAGGAGCGAGGAAGGGGAAGAGAAATAGAGAGTAAGGAATGGAGATAGACAAGGGAAGGATAGGGTCAGAAAGAGAGAGACCAAAAGAGATAGTTGGAGGGAAAAGTAGAGAGATGTTTGCTGCCCTGGGGTTAGAAGTCAGCAGTGCAGGTGGTCAGCTCCATCGAGACCAGTATAAATCATATAGTAAACTTCACATGGGATAATGTTGCTGGACTGACTGACTGGCTGAGAAAGATTAGGACCAGACGGTCAACTCTTTAATGACTACTCTGTGATGGATTTAGCCAACAGTTTATTTATATTGTGGTCCAGGCAGACCAAAATACAGGCCGAAATAGAGACAGGCAGACAGGCAAGTAGTTTCTGCATTGCAGGGCAGTAATAATACGAATAGTAATAATTCTCAACACTCTAAAATGGACTTTTGCCTCCGCAGAGCTCCCCAGCAGTCCAGGTGGCCAGTTCACCTTCCGGCCGCTTCCGCCACCGCCCCCTCCCCCCCACTCGTGCACCTGTGCCCGTCCGACGCCCTACGCCCAGGTCACCCTGCAGAGGAAGACCATGCCCACGCGCTGCCACACTGGTCAGGGGGGTGGAGAGACCGGCGCGGGCGCAGACCCAACACAGCTCCACAACAGCTGGGCTCTCAACAGCAACATCCCCTTGGAGACCAGGTGGGTCTCCAATATAATTCTAATGGGTCTAGATCCATAGAATTAGAAAAGTCCAGCTATGGGGTGTAATAAAGTGAAGTAGCTAGAATTGATTGTTTAAGGCAAAGGCCAAATGTTCTACTTAGTAGTGTTTCATTGAAAGTTTATTGTAAACAAAAATATATATACATATTTGTACGTTTAGCTTCAGAACAACCTCTCCAAACATTTGGATCGTTTGTGTTCACACAACCTTATCAGAGAATGAAACATTCAGTGCATTTGTAATAACCAATTACAGCATTGTTTCATGGCCAGCATCTGCTTGTGGTTCTCTCCACCCGGAGAAGCGAGAACGTGTTTGCGTGTGTAATGAGGAACATCGGACGACCAGCTGAGGCAGGAGATGGGAGAATGACGGAGGATGAGTCTAGGATACGGCCAGACGAGAAGCTTTTAATAAGAAATGAACCCAGAGATAATGAGATCCTCACCCGTTTGACAGAGGAAGAAAGAATTTGATGTCGATGACGATTTATATTCATCAGACGGTCAGGGATATAAATATCGATGTAGAGACACTTGTAGGACGGGATAGGCTAATTATGAGACTCGTCTATTCCTTAGTCACTGCCTGTCGCTACATGCACACACACACATACTTGAGCGCACACACATTCATTAACCAAATGATGTCTTGTATTGTGTCTTCCTACTGTATTTCTCTGCCACGGCTGCGCACATCATACCGATCTCATCCATGGGTTTCAGGATTACCAGATTATCTCCACATTTAGCATGCTTCAATGGGCAGTTGCTGTCACCCAGGTGGGATTATAAGCGATGCTCCTGATCCAAACTGTATGCATCAGTGAACTCCGCGGGCAAAAACACACGTCTGTGTTTCCACGGCCGTCTTATGTGATGAATCCATATTGAAACGTATTGACATTCCGACAGGGAAGATTAAGATGGTTTGAAGTGTCCATGGATTTTTTGTATCTTGCTGTATATATGGGCTTGGTGGTGTGTGTGTGTGGGGGGGGGGGGGAGGGGGGCGCTGTGAGCAAGCCCTCAGATATGGGGATTCAATACATCTGACAGGACATGGTGGAGGGCGGACAGTTGGACTGTCAACAATGCACACATGTCTCCTTATACGTACACACACAAACAAACAAAATAATCAGCACATAAAACGCACACACGCACACACTGTGTCCCTGTTGAGTAGACAGCCTCGGTTTCTTCCTCTTATTCTTTCTTATTCCTTTTTTCACTCTCTGTCTCTCTCAGGAAATCTGCTGTGGGCCTTATGGGCATAGCCTTTGGCTACTGTCTGGGACAATCAAGGGAAGAGAGGGAGGAGCTAGAGAGGGGTGTGAGGGTTAGACGAGCCTCAGTATTAGACAGTAACGCCAGGGGTGCATGTGGAACCTTGTGGCTGGTCATGCTTTTATGTGTGTGAGTTTCTGTCTTTCTGTGTGAGTGGATTAAGTATTGGTGTTTGTGTTTCACATCCATTACCTTGTAGCTTTCTTTTGTCCTTCCTTCCTTCCTTCTTTCCCCTCTCTCTCTCTCTCTCTCTCTCTCTCTCTCTCTCTCTCTCTCTCTGTCTCTCTCTCTGTCTCTCTCTCTGTCTCTCTCTGTGTGTTTGTTTCCACCATTCTATATGCCTATTACATAGCTCTGTCCTCGTCCAGTTGACTCCTGCGTGGCTCCTGTGTGTGTCCTGACTGCTCTTCTCTGGCTCCCCTGTGACCTCCTGTCAGAGTCATGTGACCTCCTGTCAGAGTCATGTGACCTGTCAGAGTCAGGGCCTCTGTTGCAGAGGATGAGCATAACCCTTCTGTCTCTCATGTTGATCACACAGAACAGTACAGGAACACAGGTCGCAAGGCTGAGAGAAGGGGAGTGGGTGAAAAGAGGTAGGGTGAGAGAGGGAGAATGAGTGGGAGGGAGAAGGAGAGAGACCTGTGTCAAGTGCTACTGTCAGTCTCCTGTCTGCCCCCGTAAACTCTGTTTCCTCCCAGAGCCCCCAAGGGGACCGGATTGCAAAACATGACCCCCACCCCCACCCCCACCCTGCATTTCTCTTCCCACTCATCCTCTTTCTCCATCCTCCCATCCCTTAAATCAACCCTCGGCCAGCCTCCTGGCATCTCATTGCCTAGCCAGGCCAGTCACAGCTGCTCAAAATCATCAGAATCACATCGCATGGAATATTCTAGAAAATATAACTCATACACATTTAATAGGGATGGACAGTGAGAGAGACTGGGGGCAAACACTGCTGTCAGTATATCTAAGAATACTCACAGTTCTGTGTCATAAAAAAGAAAGAAAAGGAGACGGATAGACAGAGACCAAAAAAAAGAGAGAGACAGAAAAACCTTAGATTTGCCTGCATTGTTTTCTCTTAATCTCTTCAATACTTCCCAATGCAAGGTCAGGACTTAGTGTTGGATAACACTCAATGTTTACACTGACATATAAAATGGCAGTGCACTATGGTTCCTGGTTCTCTGCCGGCGTCATGTCACACTAACCTCAATTCTCTCCCGCCTTTCCACAGGCACTTCCTGTTCAAGCAAGGCTCCGGTTCGTCAGCGCTGTTGTCAGGGGCGGGGCAGGGCTACCCCCTGACCTCGGGTACCGTATACTCCCCGCCCCCCCGGCCCCTCCCTCGCGGGACAGTGACCCGGCCCCTGTTCACCTTTAACAAGCCTCACCGCTGCTGCAGCTGGAAGTGCACGGCCCTCTCAGCCTCGCTTCTGACGCTGGCTCTTGGCCTGCTGCTGACCTACGTCATTGGTAGGTCCATTACTGCCCCCCCCCCTTCCTCCCCCCTCCCCCCCCCCTCCCCCCGGGGAGCCATGTGGTAGAGTTATGGAGTGGAAAGGATCAATACACACTGTGTCTTAGCGTTGGCTGAGCCAGTGGAGCCTTGTTAAAGCTAGTGTTCTGTGTGTGTGTGTGTATGTGTGTGTGTGTGTGCACGTCACTGTATCATAAAGTACACTTACGCTCATGAGCACATAGATAGATGCACCCACCCACTGACAAACACACAAACCACCCAGACAGTACATCATGCTGTCCCACCACCACCACCACCACCACCTCCCCACGTCTTGGCTCACCCTGGCTCATCAAGCCCTGCTCCCTCCACCCTCCGGTCCATCTCCCTCCTGTAGGGATGCTCAAGGTCACCAAGAAGCCAGCAGGGGTCTCAATTAATCACACACGCACAGACACACACACACAGATTAATCCCCAGCCAGAACCAAGCTATTCCATTAATGTCCGTGCCCTGGTAATTAGTCTGCACTGGAGCAGCTTGAGTGATGAACCTCAGACGACATCACCTCTTAATTGGTGTTACGCTCTTCCCTGCTCTTCCCTGCTCTTCTCTGCTCTTCCCTGTTTTGCTCTGCTCTGCTCAACCCTTCATTCTGCTTCTTTCTTTGCGGCTTAACGCTTCTCTGCTTCAATCTGCTCTTCACTGCCCTTCTTAATGCATCTCATCGCTTCTCTCTGCTTCTCTCTTCTCATCTCTTCACTGCTGTGCTGTTCTCTGCCCAGCTCCGTGCTTCTTTCTGTCCTCTCTTCTTCTCTCTGCTTCTCTCTGTCCTCTCTTCTTCTCTCTGTTTCTCTCTGTCCTCTCTTCTTCTCTCTGTTTCTCTCTGTTTCTCTCTGTTCTCTCTTCTTCTCTCTGTTTCTCTCTGTCCTCTCTTCTTCTCTCTGCTTCTCTCTGTCCTCTCTGTTTCTCTCTGTTTCTCTCTGTCCTCTCTGTTTCTCTCTGTCCTCTCTTCTTCTTTCTGCTTCTCTCTGTCCTCTCTTCTTCTCTCTGCTTCTTTCTGTCCTCTCTTCTTCTCTCTGTTTCTCTCTGTCCTCTCTGCTCTTCTCTACTTTTCTCTGCTGGTCCTCTTCTCCCATCTGATTTTTCCCTCTCAGCTCCTCTCTGCTCCTCTCCTCCTTTGTGTTCCTCCTTTTCTCCTCTCTGCTCCCTGCTTCTCCTCGCGGCTCCCATGCAATAAGGACCACATTGGCTATACAGTAGTATGACATACTCTTAACACAAATAGGACCTTTGAGGAGAAACAGTGTTGTGAACCCAAGAACAAACCTAATAAAACAAAGGTATCTCAAGTCTATGCAAGTGTTGTGAAGAGCCATGCAGTGTAACATGAAGATTACACCAGAAAAGGACTACAGCAGATCCTGACCAGGAGAACAGAGTGATCGACTATCCTCTGGGATTGGTACAGACCAAATCTGGGACAATCATTGAGCATTTTAAAATCAGTCTGTTAACAAATCAATCAATGGACTCCCAAGGCACCAGGATTCGGTGTCGATGACTTCAGCCTGAGGACATAATTAAAGAACATTGCACAGTATGTGTCTTTGGATGCAGTTACCTAGCTGCAGTTGTATTGACTATGATTCTCTAGTGGTCGTACACACATTGTACACTGACAGCAAACATTTGACATGCCAGATTAGTTTCGGTAAATTGGTGTCTCTTTGTCACACCCGTAATTGCTTTGTACCTCTTACTCTTCATTTCAAATGAAGGTGTATCAGTCCAAACAGTCTTTTTTATTATAGCACTGGGCTGTTTATATACTCCTCATTGTGAAGAAAATCTCCACAGCAAAGAATCTGACCATTATAT
>NC_140361.1:8705000-8790000 GCF_054491055.1 Hypomesus nipponensis
AAGCTGATATGAACTGAATAGAGTCTTCCTCGGTTACAACAAGGGGTGTCTGACTGATGACGGCTGCTTCGAATGTTTCAATGGCCTCTTAGAGATAGAGCCTCTCACACACACACACACACACATCTGGCTGACAGTACAGGATCAATGTGTGACGTAAGAGATCTAACATCCTGTTTAAATAGTGGATCACTGGAGCGTGTGTGTGTTTCCTCAGGAGAGGAAACCTTAGTTATCATATCCTGGTCATGATAATGAGGTTTTATGTTTTTCAAATGGCAATTTGATTGGCAAATCAAATTTCCTTCCTCCTTTTTTCTCACCCTCCTTCTTTTTCTCTTCCTAATCATCTTCTTCGTCCTCTTTCTCCTTCTCCTCGCCATGCTTTTCCTCTCCCTTAATATCTTCCTCCTTCTCATTTGCCACCTGCTTGTCTTCCTCTTCCTCTGCACTCCATCAAGCTGGAGTGGACTCAAATGAGAAGCTGAAACCTTTAGTGTGATTGCTCCTTTTCTCTCCGCCCTGGCTTCACCACTGCAGATGAAGCAGTGAGGAGGAGGAGAGGCGCCAGGGAGGAGGTGCCCATGTAGGCCCCACGCTCAGAGAAGAAAGAGGAAAGGGAGGAGGGGTGCTGGGGGCGACGGGACCGGGTGGGGGGGTGGTGAGAGAAAAATGACAGACACACCAGATGAACTCACCCCCTGATGTTTCTGGCTATGATTAGGGGTCGTCAGATCCCTATGGTTAGTAGTGAGTAATGTTGCCTTCACACACACACACACACACACACACACACTCACACACTGTCACACAAACACTCACACACATACACTCAGAGAACCCGTTCATCTCACAGTCCCTCAGCGCTCATGGCCCAGTGAGGACATGTGACTCCTCACTTTCTCTCCATCCCTCCATCTCTCACTCTGTCTCTTCTGCCCTCTTTCCTAACCTCCAGCATCTGATCGCCAAGGTCGGCCTGCTGGTACTACTGTGTTTGCACCATTGGACAAACACTAAGCAGAAGGTCAAGACAAACGCACACACACACACACGGTGTACACACACAAGACACACGGAAGAAATACACGCACGCTCACATACACAAGCACACCGATGACATGTAAACACACACACACAGACATACAAACAGGATCACACATACACAAGACATACACAGACACACTTCCCTGACAGGCGTGACAGCAGTATTAGTAGCTGTCAGTAGATAGGTGGAGGAGGGTGAGAAAAATGCTTCCTCTCCTCTGTCTGACTGGAGAGAGGAATGGAAGACAGACCCCACAGCTCTCTCACTATTTACTAAGACTTCTCAGGAGACAGTTACTGCATCGTTTTCCCTCCCTTTTTGCTCGGTCTCTCTTCCTTTCTTTCATTCTCTACCCTCTTTCTTTCTTCCTTTCTTACTTTGTATCAATGTATCTATCTTCTCTACCCTGTCCCTTCCTCTCCCTCTCTGTCTTCCCCTCCTCCTCCCTCCCCCCCCCTCTCTCTCCCCCTCACTCGCTTCTTTCTCAGTGAATAGCAAAAAGCTGAGCCCGAGGCTTTGAACACTGTAGCCACCTTGAGACTAGATAACACTGTTTATACCATGTGATTACTGTATATTCCTCCACTTTAAATATATTTAAATGCTTGTTTACAAGAAAAACATGTCTATTTTCACAATATTTAGCATTTTCACAGACATGCATATTATATACTAGGTTGGTTGTTTATTTGCAGATTGTTTCTCCTTTGGTAGAACCAGCTGTTAGTGTTTCAATTTTTTGAGGATTTTTTTTAGATGTTGGAGCCAGAGAGGAAGCCAGAGAGGCTGTCGATGAGACATCTTTAACAGACTATGGTAGCTCTCCAGCTTAGACTGCTATCAATAAGCTGTTCAATACTCTCTCCAGTCATCCATACCATCAACATCATATACAGGGAGCATGCTAGGATCTCACAGTGACAATGGCCATTACAACAGGAGAGATGGTTCATTTGTGCTTAAATTGCCACTTCTGTGAACACACACATGTGCACATAGACCACTGTGGACTCCAATTATGTAGACTTAAATCTTTGGCATCACCTACATATACAAACACTTGAGTACACACACGCCCACACACACACACAAGCACATACCAATCCCCCTCCAGTCGAATCCAATCATAAGACATTGGCCCCCAAAGGCAATCATCTCTCTTCTAATCCATAGAGGCATTCACAGATTCTCACCTAACAGCAGCATCAACAACAGCAAGAACAACAGCAAGAACAACAACAGCCACAGCAGCTTCTATCATTCAGGAACACAGTATCCTCAAAAGTGTCCCTGATATTTATTACAATTGCGCAAAAAAAAAATCTCTTTCCAATAATACTGGAATGAGATGACAAACTGGCTCATTTGTTCCTATCTATCACACTGTAAAGAGACATAGTCCAACAGTAATATCATAAATCATATAGTCTTCTTTACCACCACTCATTTGCAGGCGGAAGAGAAAGAGATTATCTCACATTTCTGATATTAGTGTTATTAATCACTGTACAATTATCAGACCTAGGCATCTCGTAAGGCTAGCGCCGTAGACAGGTATATATGCATTGTATATCACACTCTTTCCTCTCTTTCTCGTCTCTATTCTTGCTCTCACTTTATCTCTCCCATTGGCTCTCTAGCTTGGTCTTCTGTCTGGCTCTCTCTTTCATTCCCTCTCTTTCTCTATCTCATTCACACTCCAGCTCTCTCTCTGTCACTCTATCTCTGTCTCTCTCTCTCACACACACACTCACTCTCTCCATCTCTCTCTCCTCTCACTTTTATAACTGAGGCTGCTTCTGTGTCTGCATCATTATAGTCAAGCTGCTACACATCACTGTTGGGAAGCATAGAGGAGAGAAATCACCAGCGATCCTCCAGTCTGAATATCCTCGTGGACTAGTAGACCTCCACACACACACACACACACACACACACACGCGTGCATACACACACGCTCAGACACACCACTCACACACCACACACTCCTCTCTCCGCTGGGTGATGCAGTGTAGTGGGTCCAGATTCATCCCCTCTCCCAGAGACAGGCAGAGTATTACCTCCAGTCATCTCTCTGTCACACTGATCAATGATTCATGTGTAAGGAGGCTCAGACCTGTTAACTGCTCACCGCCACAGCTCCACTCCTCTGCTGGGGCGCTCTAATAACTAGGCCCTGCCACATTTTGGAGTTCGCAAGTGTTTTTTTCCTTTTGGCGTGTGCTGTGTGTGTGCTGTGTGGGTGTGTGTGTGTCTGAGCTTTTGAGTAAGTTGAACCGCCCACCCTTCACCTCTGTAGTGTTCTCCAGTCTTGCCCACCACTCCCGCGCACACACACACACATACTCGAAAGACTCATCTTAATTCCTTGTAAAGGTCAACAGGCAGGGAGAGGGAGGAGAGGAGAGAAAAGGAGAGGAGAATGAAGGCGGGGGGAGAGGAGAGGCGAGGAGAGAAAAGGAGAGGAAAAGGAACAAGAGGAGAGCTTATTACCAGTGTGCTGTCTCCACTGCCACTTCTGGAGTGGGGCCTCTCCTGAGTTCTGAGAGCGGGAAGGGGGGAGCGGGTCACTGAGAGGGATGGAGGGGGAAGAGGTGGAGGGGAGGAGTGAGGAAACAAGTCATAAAGTCATGTCTATTCACTGTCTTACAGAGAAAAAAACCTCCAAATGGACCTTACATTAAAACCGTAATAGATAAGAGAGATTATAGCAGTTGTTTCTAAGTGAAAGACCTCACCTCTGTTTTCAAATGATCACCGGTTGTCCTTTTCCTCTCACACATTGATAGTTCAATTAGTGAGATTTGAAGGATGCCTAACGTGTCCCTTATGGTTGTAATAAGTGTCTGTGTTCTGCTTTGAAGCTCCCGCTTGCTCGCACGCATGACTGGCTTGATAATCCAACTGAGGCCAGGGCCTGTCAAAAGATAACATGTCGAAGTGGGTGATATGCTGCTCCCAATAGAGACTGTGTGTCTGCTTGTCTTTTAGTGTGTGTTTTATTGGTGTGCATTTATGTGTGTGTGTGTGTGTGTGTGTGTGTGTGTGTGTGATTTAATGCGAGATGGATCTGTGTATACGTGTCAATGTGTGCTTGACAATCCTGTGTTCCTGTGAGTGTTAGAACCAGGGACTGAATCTTTTGTCAACTCTCAGAACTCATCATACATTTACTGTAGTTTTCAAAGAAATAACAGTTTTTTTCTTTTGGCCATCTCTTTGAACTATCTGTATTTTAATTAGGTATTCTTCATCAGTGGGTATCTGAGTGTCTTTGTGTATTTGTGTGTGTGTGTGTGTGCATCAGCTCGCAACAATATGTGCAGATTCAAACAGCTACTGTTTGTGCGTATCTTGTGTATTGTGGGTTTGGGGGGAAAATCAGCCTGCCAGACGACAGACATTGGAGTTGTTTGAAGCTGTTAGAACTTCCATTACCTTGATCTACATGCAATAACCGTCCACTGACTGTCAACGCTCCGTGCTTAACTTTGTGATTTCAGTCTTTGCTCGTGTTTGATCTGGCGGATGTGTCAGGGGAGCGAAAAAAGAGAGAAAAAAACTCTAAATGATGTATTCCTTTTGCTTTGTTCTCCATATCTCCAAAGCTTTTGACCATTTTTTGCATCCTTTTAACTGAGAATCTTTAAAAAAAAACTAAAAGCGGCACAATGACTTGTCCGAGTTCTGAGTGATTTTTTTATGCCACTTTTTGCCGAACGGGCCCGTCAAGCTGCTCATTAATTGTCTTTATCAGCAGGTGTTGGTTGTTTGAATTTAACGGCATGTTTGACTGTTGTCCTAGTAAATATTTTTTTACTGGGGAGGTGGGGGAGTTGGTTGGGGACGCAAGCAATCCTCCCCCATCTTTGTTGTTTAAAAGGGCCATATGGACTCTGAATCCACGACGGCTTTGAAAGGATCATTACTCAAGCATAAAAGAATGTGTTAGCTCTTTAATATCAGCCTTGGGCCCAGCCACCAAAGATCTAACTTAATTGCCCACCTCGGCAATGCTGTGTGTGAGTGTGTGTGTGTGTGTGTGTGATTGCCTGTGTGTGTGTGAGAGAGAGTGAGTGGGTGTGTGCGTGTGTGTGAGACTGTTAATTGCCCAGTGCCTTGCTGGGCACTAATAAGCATATAAACTAGATGAGGGGGTGCTAAGACGAGCATTAAAGAGGAATCAACCACACCTCTTTCTCGTGTATAAATAATGATTTATCTCTCTCCCTCCCCCTCCCTCCCTCCCTCGCTCCCTCCAGCGGTGCACCTGTTTGGTCTGACCTGGCGTCTCCACCAGGGGGGGCAGGGCCAGCTGTATGAGAACGGCCTGAGCAGCGTGGAGCAGCAGGACAACGTTGGGCACAGCGGGCACAGCGGGCACGGTGCCAGCCCCACCAGCCCCATCTTCTCCTCTGACACACACGGCCCTGAACACACGCACATCGGCGACAAGGGTGAGTGCATGGGCGCCACGCATAAACACACACACACACACACACACACGTGCACTGTAAACACAGACACACGGCTCACAGGTTTGTACAGACATATACTCTCACATGCATACACAGACAGTATATTAAAATAGCAAATATTACAACACTAATGCTGAAGTGAACAATAGTTGGAAAAGCCCATTTTTTCCTGTGTATCTGCAAGGGAATGTAATGAAAATATGAATGTTTAAAAGTGACTGATGTCCCCTGACACATCTTTAGACTTCTTCCTATTGGATTAGGGTCCTTCCCAACATGCTGTTCCATGATATGCCCTGGAGAAAATCCCTGCAATCATTAATCATTCATTACGACCAGCAGCTAATTGGCTAATCTGGTTATGATTTATACCGTGTATCATTTTCCCCCTCGACCAATCAAATGCCTCCTTCGAGCAAGGCACAGGAGGAGGGCGTGTCAACAACGTTGCCCTCTCCTAACAAACGTCTAATATGTCCACTATCATTGACCAACACGTTCAAACATCTTCTGGTGCCACTGAGAGACTTTGTTTAGCTGATTGCTCAGGGTCGTTCTCGACAAAGCCTCCTGACAAATTCCTACAGAATCAGAATAAAGTTTAATCGCCAAGTAAGTGGTCACAAACAAGGAATTTACTTTGGTGGGCAGGTGCAAACAGTGAACATTTAAACATAAGTAGAAAATAAAATATTACTGCCAATATCGTGGGAGGTTTTCAGTTTCCCCCCATAAAGGATCCAAATGGGACGGTCCAGAGCACCTCGGGCCTTATCGCGTCGCTACATCAATGACATCACCCATCAAACGGCTTTCACATTCAGTCAAATCCCCAAACAAAACTGATGCAGACTATAATCTGATCCAGTGTTTTCAGATAACCTGCGGTGGTCATGGTAGCAGGAGGTTGGCAGGGGAGATGAGGGATTAAGTCCATCCCGTGCCAGGATTATCACACTCTCAAAGCCACCCCCATCACCTCCCACAGTGAGAGAGAGTGACATCATCTGTCAGATTAAAGAGAGGAATAGAGAAATAAATTGAAAAGGAGATAGGGAAATGGGTGCCATGACGTCAAGGAGGAGAAAGAATGTGGAGTTCAGTTTATCTAGTTTAATTGAAGCATTGAGGCATGTTGTACAATGCTGAAGCTGTGTTTTTGTTTTGATATGATTCCATCCAGTCAGACGTTAGCTAAACTGGAATGCTGTACCAAGTTATGGTTATAATGCATGATGACATCATTGATTACTATGAATGAGTTCCATGCAATAACATTTTTAATGATCTAAATTCTTTGAAAACATATTTTCTTGAGAGCGTCCTTATCTGACGCAAGGACATGCACACAAAAGATATCAATGAAAATGACTGAAACAATGCCTCAAAAAAGTAGGACTTCGACAATTTAGCCAGCCAGTTTTACTTGACAAGCATTGTCAGATGTGTCTGTTCCTGTGTCTGTGTCTGTTCCTGTAAATGTGTCTGTTCCTGTGTCTGTGTCTGTTCCTGTAGATGTGTCTGTTCCTGTGTCTGTTCCTGTAGATGTGTCTGTTCCTGTGTCTGTTCCTGTGTCTGTGTCTGTTCCTGTAGATGTGTCTGTTCCTGTGTCTGTTCCTGTGTCTGTGTCTGTTCCTGTAGATGTGGCTGTTCCTGTAGATGTGTCTGTTCCTGTAGATGTGGCTGTTCCTGTAGATGTGGCTGTTCCTGTAGATGTGTCTGTTCCTGTGTCTGTTCCTGTAGATGTGGCTGTTCCTGTAGATGTGGCTGTTCCTGTAGATGTGTCTGTTCCTGTAGATGTGTCTGTTCCTGTGTCTGTTCCTGTGTCTGTTCCTGTGTCTGTTCATGTGTCTGTTCCTGTGTCTGTTCCTGTAGATGTGTCTGTTCCTGTGTCTGTTCCTGTAGATGTGTCTGTTCCTGTAGATGAGTCTGTTCCTGTAGATGAGTCTGTTCCTGTAGATGTGTCTGTTCCTGTAGATGTGGCTGTTCCTGTAGATGTGTCTTCGTGGCATATCCAGCCCTTCCTGGGGGAGCTTAACAGTCCTATGCAGATGAAAGGTTTCTTAATTAGTACGACTCTAATTGCAGTGTGCCCCCTCAATAACCACCCCCAGGCTGAGGCATGAGGGAGCAGCAGGAATGCACACACACACACACACACGCACGCCCGTGCACGGACACACACACTTACACGACTCCCTGCATGCACACACACACGTTTTTTCATTTACTGGCAACCCCTTTACTCTGTGTCATCCACACACACATGCAGTTCCACACTCGCACACTGGATGTGAAAGACGTCCCCTGCAGCACATGAAAGCACTTGATGCACTGTGGAGAGTTGGCTGCCAGAGACGTTCATTCCTTAATAAACTCCCATTGAGTTGTGCAGTAATGCTACTTGGGGAATGGCCACTACACAGAGGAAGGGCGTGCGGCCCAGAGTGGAATACTCCCTCATTCTAATTCATAGAAGATGATGAAACACCCTACAGTCTGCTCACTCCTAGTTTGTGTGTGTGTGTGTGCGTCTGCTCAAGTGTGTGTGGCTGGTTGGCTGTATGTGTGTGTGCTTGGTTGTGCTTTGCTTAATGTGTTTGTGTGGCTGGTTGTGTGCGTGTGTGTGTGTGTGCGTGACTGTGGTTGGTTTGGTGTGCGTGCGTGCGTGTTTGTGTCAGTCAGCCGTCAGGCGGTCTCTTGTGTACTCAGTCGGCTTGAAGTCCTCCACAGACGAGTGAGATATGGAGCCAGAGCCATAGAGAGGAGGCTTCCTAAAGACCACATCAATAATCTGCACTATGACTGTGTGTGTGTGTGTGCACTAGACAGGTCTCTGCTACATCGGTTTCATTGATCGGCACATGCTGTGATACATGCTCTGACGCTCACACACACACACACACACATCAGAGCGGTAGACAGCCACAAGACAGTGATGACAATCCCCGACCCTCACAAAGCAACAAAGCCAATATCTTAATGGTTTATCTAAGTGTCTCTCAAAATCTCAATATTTTAACTCGCATCCGTCGTCAAAATCAAATAATAAAATACATAAAAAATGTCCCAGGATCAGTTTTTAAGCCCCTCCATCAATCCATTCAAATCAACACGCTGGTTGAAATTATTCAGTTTAAGCATATATGTAGGGTGACATTGACATCGTTAACTCAGTAAGGGGGAGGGGGTAGGGGTATGTTGCTGGAAGGGGTGGAGGGTTTCTATGGAGGAAGGAGAGTTCTAGAAGACCAATAAGATGATCTCCTTCCTAGCTCTGGGGGACATTCATTGGTCCATCAAACACAGAAGGTGTCTTAATAAGACACCTGCCTCCAAAAAGCCTTTTAATTGAATTCCCTTAATTATGGTGACCTGGCCCGCTGTGATATTTTTATCTGTCCTAAGGCGAGCTCTTTTAGAAAACCATTAATGTTGTCAGCTCCGCACTGTGGGGAGTTTTAGACACACTCACACACACAAACTCGCATACAGACAATTGTACACAGACACACACGTGCATTTGCTCGTCTTGCACTCACACACACTCTTTTCACACAAATATGTGTCCATGCAACCACACATACACACTCATAGCAAACACGCACACACAGACACACACTCTCACAAAGTCAGTCCTGCGGCGTATCCTGTCCGACTAGCCTCTTGCTCAACACCAGTATCCTGTTGGCAGCTTCATTAGAATCTGAGGAATAATAACATTAATTGAAAGGACAGTTTAGTTCCTTTGAAAATAGATTACAGGTGTAATTGTTTTACCCGTGAAACCCTAAGGCGAGAGACATTAATCAGGCCTGGTGTCAAGTTACTCTCTCATCTCATCTGTGCCTCACCACGCACGCGCGCACACACACACACACACGGCCCAGTGCATTAGTACTGTAACGGACTGATGTGAATATCTCCTTGTCACCCTGTATAGTAATTAGTAGGTGGTAATGTGTGTGTGTGCACGTGGTAGAGTGTGTTACACCCGGAGGTGAAGATAAGATATATGTGTGTGCGTGTGTGTGTGTGCATGGGTGTGTGTATGTTGCATGATGTAAAAACATTATGACAATATGTTTTTGGTGCATATTCAACCTGATACTATGTTTCTTCATCAGCCTAACACTGGGAACTGCACAATATGTTGGTGTGCATGTGTGTAAGTGCATGTTATGCGGGATGCATTTCTTTGGCATCATTAAAACCAACTATGTCCACCTATTTTTCTTATTCTCTCTTTACCTCTCTCTCCTTTTCTCCCTCTCTCATCTCCCTCTCTACTTCTCTCCCCCTCTCCTTCTCCCCCTCTCGTTAAATCCGAGCAGGACAGATAGCACACCATTTATCATCCTATCACAGCGTTGCTGTGATGACAGAGATAAGCTAACCATTAGTATCGCTGCCTGCTTCTAAAACAAACAGGCATTTTACATATTGTCCCCAATCCACCTCCGATGAAAAGCACTGATACTGTCCCCTACAATCTCTGGCGCACCTTCAACATATCCACTCTGAAGAGACAAACGGGAAGTCCATGATTATGTTATTGGACCATTTCATCACAGCCCCAAGTTCCATCTGGTGTTCTTTGGAGTAGAATATGTGTAGATGTTGACAGCTGTCTGTGAACTATCAGACAGAATGCCTTGAGGTCTCCTCTGACATGTTAAGGCTGCTGTGTTAGTGTTGCCCCATTCATTATGTTGATTGGCATCTGTAATCTGAGCTAATGGGAGAGGTGGTTGGGAGCCTGGGAGTACACACTCTGGTGTATACTACACCTGGTGTATACTACACCTGGTGTATACTACACTCTGATACACACTACACTCTGGTGTATACTACACCTGGTGTATACTACACTCTGATACACACTACACTCTGGTGTATACTACACCTGGTGTATACTACACCTGGTGTATACTACACTCTGATACACACTACACTCTGGTGTATACTACACCTGGTGTATACTACACCTGGTGTATACTACACTCTGATACACACTACACTCTGGTGTATACTACACCTGGTGTATACTACACTCTGATACACACTACACTCTGGTGTATACTACACCTGGTGTATACTACACCTGGTGTATACTACACTCTGATACACACTACACTCTGGTGTATACTACACCTGGTGTATACTACACCTGGTGTATACTACACTCTGATACACACTACACTCTGGTGTATACTACACCTGGTGTATACTACACCTGGTGTATACTACACCTGGTGTATACTACACTCTGATACACACTACATTCTGGTGTATACTACACCTGGTGTATACTACAGGCTGATACACACTACACACTAGTGTATACTACACTCTGATACACACTACACCTGGTGTATACTACACTCTGGTGTATACTACACTCTGATACACACTACACACTCTGATACACACTACACTCTAATGTATACTATACTCTGATACACACTACACACTCTGATACACACTACACACTCTGATACACACTGTGACACACACTGCTACATCACTTCCATACAAAAAAAACGTCCCAGCCAACACCATTTACTGGAAACCCCCACCCTCCATTCCTGTCTCTCTCTTTCGCCTTTAACTCACTCTCCTGCCTTTCCTGCCCATTCTTCATCTTTTTATTACTTTCTCTCTACCTTTATAACACTCTCTTTATCTCCTCTCTCACCTTCCTCTCTTCAATATGAGATGATTGTTCTCTGTTATTGTATATTCCAAGCAGATAATGAGAGAAAGAAAACTGGGGATGTAGAGAATGTGCAGGAGGCACAGGGTTAGATGTGCATGTTGATGGTATTTTTCCGGCGTTTGCATCAGCAACCTTGGCGCGGCCTCGCAACCCCTAGCGCTCCTCTCCCCCTTCGTCAACCCTCCAGTTTCTGAGCGGGGGGTCGGGGCCGCTGGGTTGACCTGAGCGCTTGTTTCTGTCCCTCCATTGCGTCAGACGCGGGGAGGAAGTAGAGAATAATTAGCATCAGAGGGACCTGGATGCTGGTCTGCTCGCCTGCAGCCTGCCATGTCCTATTCATCTGGCTCTGGACTGCAGCCCGCCATCCTCACAATATGGACTGGATCTCCTTAGACTGTTTCTCTATTTTGTGGCATGGGGCCAAAGGGTTACCAGGGAGACTGGCAGCATATTATGGGCTGGGCAGAGGCTTCTCTGCTATAATTGGAGACCAGAGGGGTAGATCTCACTCTTTGTTGCATTGAGGACACCTCACTCTCTCTGCCTGCCTAACCCCCTCCTTTCCTCTCTCTCTTTCACAAAATGTTCTTTTTTTCACTCCACCTCTCTTCATTTTCCTCCTCTCTTCCTTCATCCCTCTGTTGCTCTCAGTCTCCCTTCCTCTCTCCTTCCCTCTCTCCCTCCCTCTGCAAGAGCACATTGCCGTGGGGGTTATGGATCGGGAGAGACCGGGCCCCGTAAATCAGGTCCCCTAACTGTTCTTCTGTATTTGTCTGATAACAATCTCACCCTCGCTCTCTTCTTGTCACTGGATTGCCTCCATCTTAGTTTAGGAGCCAGAATGCATACCTCACTGTGATGCCTGGCTCAAAGAGTAGTGAGAGGACCCCCCTGCACCAGCAACAATGAACCTGGCAACCACATAAAGCACACATGAAGGCACCGCAGAGGAGAGCAGACTGGAGCTAAGGGACCTTCACCATCGATAGCTATTCTCTTCCGAGCACAAAGAGCTGGGCGCACACAGACACACACACACACAGACAGACACACACAGACAGACACACACACACAGACACACACACACAGACAGACACACACGCAGACAGACACACACACACAGACACACACACAGACAGACACACACACACAGACACACACACACACAGACAGACACACACACACAGCCACACGTCTGACAGCGTAACTCTGTCTCCCTCTTCCTCTCTTTTTCTCTCTGTGTCTGTCTGCGGAGTGGATGCTAATGTGGACCAGGACAAAGAGATGGGCATGTGCTGGTCGACACACAATGCAGATAAACACACACTCAGATGCTGCACACACTGCTGCACGCACGGCAACACACACTTCACACACAATGCCGCTCTCCATCGAGCCGCGTTGCCTCTCAAAGTGATTGACAAAAGAATGACCTTTGGAGAGGCTGTTTTGCTTCTCAATGTGCTATCTTATTGAGTGGATGGAAACATGAAGCTAAAATGACAGAATAATACATTTAAATAATTACACAATTTGTGTGCGTGTATTTGTGTGTGTGTCGGTGCATTCTGTGTGTGTGTGTGTGTGTGTGGCTGTCTCCTGTAGATAAGTGGGTGCGTGGCCGTTCCATAGACAGAGGGGAGGTGGACATTGGGACCCAGCAGACTCAAGCCATCCCTCCTGGTCTGTTCTGGAGGTTCCACCTGACAGTGCACCACCCCACCTATATCAAGTTCAACCTCTCTCTGTCCCACAATGCACTGCTGGGGGTCTACGGGCGCCGAAACGTACCGCCCACTCATACGCAGGTGAGTCATTTGTAACGAGAGACGCGCACACACACACATGCGCACGTGCACACACATAAACATACTCCTGTTGACCTGGTGGCCTGGTAGAATTAGTTGTGGTCATTGAGGTCATATGAGCTTGTGTAGCATTAATCATGTTCTGCACGCACGGGCACACACACACACACACGACCCAGTACGGAGTACTCGGTGGCAAAGTTTTTTCACTGGCAAAGGACACACAGACCCGCACACACACACATCCTGAGTCATGTGCTGTTTAACATCGGCACAGCCCTGCTCCCTCCTGCATGAAGAGGTCTAATTAGCTGTTTTTGACACCAGTGTGACACACAGCCCTCAAGGGGGAATGCGACACACACGCCGCTTCTAGTTCAAGGAGGTTTGGAGAGAGGGAGACAAGAAGAGGGAGGAGGGCAAGAGACAAGGAGGGGGGTGAAAGAGGAGCGGAGAAGGAGGGGGGGAATGAGGGGAGGAGGAGAAAGCACATGGGAAGGAGCACATGGGGAGTTTGAAGCTGAAATATAGCCATGATCCGTCTGACTGGCTGGTTCTGTACCTGAGTGATGTGTTTTAGGTAAGAGAAAGTGTTCTAGAGAACGTGTTGAGGAACTGGCTGGCTGGCGTAGAGTTTCACAGGGAAGTGTGTTAGCAGCCAGATGAACTTCACATCCTTCATTGAATCGGTCACATCCTTGGCCCATGGATCTCCACTAACAAGACGGATTCATAAATGTTTCCGAAAAGATTGCTCACTGACTAACACCCGCAACTATTCCAAGGGATGTCGGAAAGCAGGAAGCTCGGTCATTAGTATCGCATCTACTCAACACAACTGCAGCACCCAGAAGCCATGGATATAGAATCCCATCCAAGCAGCTCCATGTGCTGCCCCGAGCTTCAGGAAGGGCTTCTGTCACTTCCTCCTTGATGCTCTTCTGGGGCAGAACATGAATGTGAATATCCTGTCTATTCATTCTAACTGTTGACTATTGCACTCCCTGTGGGCTCTCTCTGCATGCTGTCCTGGGCTCAGTTTGACTTTGTCAAGCTGCTGGATGGGAAGCAGCTGCCCCGAAGCATGGCTGATCCAGGGTCTGCCCCTAGGGGCCTCCTGCTCAGCGCTCTGCAGGAGACGGGCTTCATCGAGTACATGGACCCCGGCACCTGGCACCTTGCTGTCTACAACGACGGCCGCAGCTTGGAGCCTGTGCTGCTGCACAGCACCCCTATAGGTGAGGAGGCAACACTGCACCTTGCACCGCATCACTGTGTTTTTCCCCTCAAATTCATCACACCCATTAGAGACTCGATTACCGGAAAAGATGAAAAGTATTCCATGAATGTGTTCTGCCGGATCTTTCACTGGAAATATCTTCAAAATACCTTTGAAACTATACATTAGCGAGAACCGGTACACACAAGGTATCACACACTACACCACACTGCATAACCATACACCATAGCCTATTGAAAGGGGAAGACAGCAATGCTAGACCTGTGTGAAGATATGAAACTGGTAGCAAGTTGCCATGGCACCTAGATGACAATGCAAATTGAGGAGTGTGCTGAATACAGTGGTTGGTGCTGAACATAGACAGGTAGGTAATTACTGGGGCACTGTCCCTGCTCCACCTTGTCCTTTCAGAGGAGGGACCCCATGGCTCCAGCCTGTCTTTGTGGAATCTCTCAGCTCAGTGTGTGAGGGAGTTGTGTGTCTGACATTGGGCTGTGTGTGTGTGTGTGTGTGTGTGCCTGCGTACCTGAAAAAAGAAGTGAGCGGGAGGAGGAGGAGGAGGAGAGGCCGCTGAAGAAAGAGAGCGTGTGAGACTGAGATAGGTGCGTGTGCGTGCGTGTGTGAAATAGGTACGAGTGTGCGAGGTGATTGCCATTCACCCCTTTCCATCAGTGTGACAGTGACAGGTGATGGAGGTGAAAATTGCTGCGGGTTTCCGTCGTGACGCGTTGCCGCGGAGACCGGGAGGCTGCATGTCACCAGCTGGTGGAAGGGCCTGTCTCATTAGCATGTGTCATTTGTGCCTCAGGGCGGTGGCTGCTGTCATGCCAGTGTGTCAGGGCTGTGAGGCATGTGGCATGTGGCTGGCTGGGCCAGGACACACATGGTGAAGAGGATCAGTCCTGATACCGTGGTGAATTTAGAAGAGAAGATGCTGAGGTTGACTCCCATTGTTGCAGCAAGCATTGGTTGAAAGATGATGTATACATTACAGTAGGTTGTTCCCGTGGTTACTGGAAGTCACTGAGCTGCTGCTCTGGGACTTGGTGTAGGAGTTAGAGTCTCTCTGCTTGCAAGTACAATAAATATTCAATAAATATATTTTGTCTCCTGGTTCCACCTTTGTGTGTATCCAACAGGTGGATCATTTTTGTCAGCAAAGTATTGGTGAGAGACATGATGAAGAAGGTTGTACTGTATCCCATAGAAGATGGATATGTTGTATCCTATTGTCACAATACGTGTTAGTGACAGAGAGTATTGCAGAAATGGTCTCCTCTATTAATTATGAAGATGGGTTGCAGAGGTTAAATTGTGTTGGTACTTAAACCTAATTAAGAGAAAACAGCAATATGATATAGAGATAAAACCCATAGACAGGACAGATATAGGATCCAGACCTGGTTTCAGTTCTGGACCGCCGCAATTACGGCAATTCTATTTGAAGGAGATCTTGATTTAGGGCCTGCCAGTGCAATATCAAATAGTGTGACTCTTTCAAACACTCCCTCTCTCTCTTTGTGAAGGAGAGATCCTAGATGAAGGACAGAGGAGTGAAAGAAGATAGGATCGTCAAAGAACAGTCTTTACTCATCCTCAAGGGAAATGCTTGATGAAAAAGCTTCTGTTCATTACATTGGCTGTAACAAGTCCTTACATTGATCTCCTCTGCCTTGTGTACTGAGGTACCCTTGATATAACTCACTACTGCCTCTGCCAATATTGTTCATCAGCTCCAATGGCTTTTATGACTATGTCTCTCCATAGACTTTGTTTGTTCATGAAGTGTTGATGTTTTGTGAATTACACAGGGTTTGTTTAGGCACTAATGTTCTCTAATGTGTTTAGGGTCGCTGAGTGGAAGGGAATGCTCGGTTGTTCCCAAGAGTGCCATTGCGGCATGATCAGCCTAATCTAATATGGGCCCTGTCTCCTGGGAAGAAGCCATCGCTTATCAGATCTCTGATTCAATAACAGACCCCTCTGCCAGAGGATGAAGCTGTATCTGATGTCTATCCTTTGTGTGTGCCTGTGTGTGTGTTCCTCTGGCTGTGTGTGGGTGTGTGTGTGTGTGTGTGTGTAGATACTATGGACGGGTGCTCCACCAGCTGTAATGGGAATGGGGAGTGCGTGGCAGGACACTGTCACTGTTTCGCTGGCTTCCTGGGACCTGACTGTGCCAAAGGTCAGTGTGTGTATGTGTGTGTGTGTGTGTGTGTCTTTTGGCCATGTGTTCTATGCTGCACTATCTTGTCTATTTGTACCTGTGTGTACGTGCATGCATGTGTGTGTGTGTGTGTGTGTGTGTACATGCGTGTGTGTGTGTACCTACGTGTGCGGACTGATTTCCAAACTAGGTTAGGGGAAAGCTCTGCGCCGGGATTCTCTCTGTGAGTAACTGCTCTGATGCCACACCCATGACTTATTCATCTCTCTCTTCATTTATTCATGCTCGCTTCTCTTCCTGCCTCGTTTAGCGCTCCGCTGTTCATTTCATCCGTCTGCAAAGTTCGACGGATGTTTCTGAAACACTCTCGAAAAGGATTATGTGATAACATGCTGGCGTATAAGGCTATAGACTAGAGGCTTTCCACCCCAAATTGGGAATGAACACACTCACAATCACACACGCATACACAGAGTTAAAGTAATAGACCCGGACTGATTCTGTTCTACAGAGTTAAAGTAATAGTCCCGGACTGATTCTGTTCTACAGAGTTTTGGATCTAGTCTTGTTCTTCGTCCCCCCGTGGTGCACGCTGCTTTGGGAACGTTGTTTACCTTTTACAGCCGTGCTAAAAATAGCAGATTGACTTGAAATGAAAATTGACAATCAGCAGCCGCAGCACGATGGTGTCTCCTGCTGCTGCCTCGGGGTTGGTTGCTGCTCTCTCCTGCTGTTCTCCCAGAAAGCAGCATACCTCATCTCCTACGGTACCTGTTCTAGTTCCTCTCGCAGTCCCACAGACAGCTCCACAGTTCATTTCTTTTGTAGACGTTCTTGCGGTAGAAGTACCCCTTTCGCTCACTGGCGAGCTCCTGTCTCTGGCTGTCATTACCTCAGCTACGCCCTTTCCTTCCGACATGGAGATATCGCTGTCTCTCTCTCTTCTCTTCCACTCTAATCTGTCATTTTCACGATTGTTTTCACACCCGCACCAAGCCAGGGGACAGGGATTTTCTGCGAGGTTCGGGTTGCCGTGGTAGCCAGGCTCAGGTGGTGCTTCAGTAAATTGAAACAGCAAGAGGATAAGCTGGAGTGTGTGTTGTGTATTGTGTGTGTGTGTGTGTGTCAGCTTTAGGATTTGCTGAATTTGCACACTGGTTGAGATAAGAAAGCGTAGCCCTACTCACATCACAGTCACTGACTGTGCTCTCTGTGGTAATATACTGCAGTCCTGTGTGTGTGTGTGTGTGTGTGTGTGTATGTGTGTGTGTGCATGTGAGTGTGTCCACGTGGGTGTGTGCACGTGAGTGTGTGTATGTGCCAGCATGCGTAAGAACATATGTAATTGTGTGTCAAAATGCTGTGAGAATGTGTATATTTGTTCCAGTATCTTTTTCGGTGTGTTTTGTGTGTGTGTGTGTTCTGCGAATGTATGTGTCTGTGGGTGTAGGTTTGTATGCAGCATGTGTATCTACATGTGTGCATGTATACACATGCGTGTGCGTGTGGATGCCTATGTGAATGAGGGTTGGGGTTCATGTTCCTGACGGGTGTGTGTCCTGGGGCAGACTCGTGCCCGGTGCTGTGCAGTGGCAACGGCGTGTACGAGAAGGGTCGCTGCGCCTGCCTGGAAGGCTGGAAGGGGGCGGAGTGTAACGTGGAAGAGGGGCAGTGCATCGACCCCACCTGCTCCAATCACGGCTCCTGCATCCAGGGAATTTGCATATGTAACCAAGCCTACAAGGGAGTCAACTGTGAACAAGGTAGGGTAGCAGATGAACACTCTGCTACGTCTGTATACCGGTGGGACTTTACATGTGTGGCCATTAGAATCCTTCAGTCTGTGTTTTCAACTGGCCTAAGAAAAAGGAAGCGCAGCTGATGACACAGACACACTTAGCTTGACATCCATCTCTGCAGCAACACTGACCTTGAGTCTAGGAGACTCCAAATAGAGCTGTAATTACACACACACACTCAAGCAGAAACACACATATGGACAGGCAAACACACAAACACACACCCTCACACGCACACACAGGCACACATAGAAACACAAACAAACAGGCGCACTTGTATAAACACACATGCAGGCACACACACACAACAGACAGACACAGACACACACAGACAGACACAGACAGACACACACACACACACACACACACACAGACACACACAGACAGACACAGACACAGACAGACAGACACAGACACACACAGACACACACAGACAGACACACACAGACACACACAGACACACACAGACACACACAGACACAGACAGACACACACAGACACACACAGACAGACACAGACAGACACACACACACAGACACACACAGACAGACACAGACACAGACAGACAGACACAGACACACACAGACACACACACACAGACACACACAGACAGACACACACAGACAGACACACACAGACACACACAGACACACACAGACACACACAAACACACACAGACAGACACACACAGACACACACAGACAGACAGACACACACAGACACACACAGACACACACAGACACACACAGACACAGATCCCAGCTTATCCCAGCTCAGCCAAGCCCAAAGGGGCCAGAGTGCTGAAGCACAGTGTGTATCCTAGCCTAGTCCTTTCTAGGAGTAGGGGACGCTGGAAACAGCACACACACACACATGCACACACACACACACATGCACACACATACACCCACACAGCTACAGTAGCATATCTAATGTCCTGGAAGCACTACAGCGCTGCTAGGCTGGTTAGCTGCTGAGTTCTAGGCAAAGAACACAGTTCATACAATGTTAGCTGATGGGATTAATGAGTGTCACTCTCTTGCTCTCTCTGCCTCCCTCTCTTTCCGCAGTGGACTGTGTGGACCCCCAGTGTGCGGGGAACGGGGTGTGTGTGCGTGGAGAGTGTGTGTGCTCTGCAGGCTGGGTGGGTGTGAGTTGTGATGAGCCCTTGCCTGCGTGCCAGGACCAGTGTTCTGGTCATGGAACATACTTGCTGGACACAGACACCTGCTCATGCCAACCCAACTGGACCGGACCAGACTGCTACATAGGTGAGCGATCCCAGACACACATGTAAACAAAGTGTGAGGTATTCGTTGAATTTGTGTCGGGTTTTTGTGTGTGTGTGTGCGGGTGAGCTGTGTTCATACAAGCATGGTCTTGCTTGTTTCACGGGCATCTATTAATAAGAAGGACAAATGTTGGAAGGGTGCTGAATGGAGTGTGTGTGTGTGTGTGTGTGTTGTGTGTGCTCCATGCTGGGTGTAAATTAGATTTCTCTTGCCAGCAGACTAGAGTCTGCCTCGCCTTGACATCCACACACACACACTCACTCACGCATCCACAAGCACTGTCAGTCTACGCCCAGATATACCATGCTTAAACCTAGTCTGGAAGAGGTCAACAAACCTACTATTGTCGAGCTTTTAGCTGTAAGGCCTTTTGAAGAAGGCGTGTGAGAAGCTGTAAGGAGGTTTTATTAAGAAGTACCTTCCATTCAGATAGACCAGGGAAGCCAGCGGAAGCAGCACTGCTGAAGCCTGTTTCTCCTCTGAGCACGCAGGATTACTGCATGGATATTAGCTTCCGGAAGGAACTTTTTTAGTTTCATGTGTATTTTCCCATTTAAATTTCCCAAAAGACTCTCTATATTAATTACAGTAGCTGAAATCTGCACTGCTACGGTATTAAGCATCTCTCCACCCAAGAAATGATGAAAGTGAATTCAACCTACATACATATTTTCTAGGGTCATTCACATCCTTGGGGTTTGTGTCGGGCCAAGCAGTGGAACGGTGTACTTAGTTTGCTGGCAGGGTTAGAGAGGTGTGTGTGGGGTGGCAGGGGTGGTGGTGATGGTGGTGGGGGGGTGAAAGTGTTAAGGTATGAGGTGTGTCTCTGTCCTTGACTGCTGTGTGAATGCTGACTGGAGGGAAAAGGGTCATTATAGAGATGGCACACAGCTACTCTCTTTGTACCGGGCATACACACTTCTCTCACACCGCGTGCTGTATATAAATCTTTTCTGACCCACAGATATCTGCTGACCACACACACACACCCATGCAGTCACTCGCACACACACAAATGCCTACACACATGCTCACACACAAACTTTTCTGTCACTTTCAGGCAGAGAGAGCAGAGAGTGACACACACACACACACACACACACACACGCCTACATGAGCACAGCGACTGCCTCCGCACACACAGGCCCACTTCAGGGAGTTTATGGGTTTAACATGAGAGCCTGCCACGCTAAGCAGAGAATTAGCTCCTGTGCTCGACTACAGAGCTCTCTATCTGAGATTGAAGAGTTTCACCTTGAGATTAGGTCCTCAGGTTTTAATCAAACCTTCCCTTCACAGGCAGAAATGATTCATCCACCTCTTGTAGAGCCAGAACTTAGCTAATGTAATTCTAATCGAGAGCGTAAAACTCACCAACCTTAATCCACCCCCCCCCCACCACCACCTCACACACCCCCTCCTCTCTCTCTATGTATATTTAAATTGAAATAACTTTTTTTTCTTTTTTTGCTCGCTGGATAAGTAGTCTGAGAAGGGAGCCTGCAGCAGTTGGGGTTCTTGTTCTGATGGATGGGGCTCTGTTCTGTAGAGGAGAACCAGAGAGGGAGCGAGAGAGGGAGCGAGAGAGAAAGAGAGAGAGAGAGAGAGAGAGGAGGAGGGTAGGGGGAAGGTGGTGCAACTCAAGAGAAAAAGGTGGTAATATCGGACGAGAGGGAGAAACGACACAGAGATTTGATTAGGCAGAGGAGGAGAGAGAAGATGAGATATTAAGATACTCTCCAAATCTGATCAAACGTCTGGAAAGAGTGTCAGTGTGGAGCGTTTAAATACGCAGTGCAAATTTGAGGCGTTTGCCTACTGTAATAGATGTTGTCTCTCTCTCTCTCTCTCTCTCTCTCTCTCTCTCTCTCTCTCTCTCTCTCTCTCTCTCTCTCTCTCTCTCTCTCTCTCTCTCTCTCTCTCTCTCTCTCTCTCTCTCTCTCTCTCTCTCTCTCTCTCTCTCTCTCTCTCTCTATATCTTTCCCTCTCAATCTCTTTGTCTCTCTCTTTCTCTCTTTTGCGCTCTCTCTCCCTCTTTCACTCTCTCCCTGTTTCACTCTCTGCCTGCGTCTGAAAGCTTAACTATTACAGGTGAGAAAGAGACGCCTTCGTCTGCAGTACTTAAAGTGACTGCAGGATAGGCTTTAATCTCTTCTCTCTCTTTTTTCCAATTCGGTTTTTGCTCTGCCTTTTTTCACCCTCTCCTCAAATCCCCCCTCCTTCATTACCACTTCCCCTGACACAAACACACACACACATTGCTCCTCTCCCCCCCCCCCCCCCCTCCACACACACACACATCACTCCCCCCACCCCCGCAGAGCTGTGCCCGGTGCCGTGTAGCAGTCATGGCGTGTGTACCGCGGGCCAGTGCCAGTGTGAGGAGGGCTGGCTTGGTGCGGCTTGTGACCAGAGGGCGTGCCACGCCCGCTGTGAGGAGCATGGAGACTGCCACGACGGGACCTGTGTGTGCCAGCCTGGATGGGAGGGAGAACACTGCACACTGGGTGAGTGGGTGTGTTTGGGTGTGTGTGTGTGTGTGTGTGGGTGTGTGGGCGTGGGTGTGTGGGTGTGGGTGTGTGGGTGTGGGTGTGGGTGTGTGTGAGGTTTTTTATGTGTGGGTTATTATCCCTCTGGGAAAGGTGTGAAGCACAAACTGTACTGCACTGTTTGCTACCTGTTCGCCACAACTAACAGTCAAGACACACTCTAACTGTGCCTATTAAATACTAGACACATCTCAGCCCTTCGCTCTCCTGTCTCTCTCCCTCCATCTCTCCGTTTCCCTCTCTGTTTCTCTCTCTCTCACCTCTTTTTCTTGCTAGGAAGCTTGTTAGATTAACACTGTCTTCTATTCCCCCTGTTCTCCCACAGTCACTCATGACTTGGATGTGGTTGTGAAAGGCAAGTTACTTTTCTCTCATTAACTTTCACACACATGCTCACACACACACACACACACACACAAAGACGTTGAAACACACAAACATCACGGCACTCTCCTCTTCATGCCCTTCATCGCTGCCTGAAACACACTTTACAGATTAAAAACACACCCACCTGGCAATACATAATGTAAAATGGTGTGTTGTTGTGTGTGTGTGTGTGCGTGTGTGTGTGTGTTGCAGATGGCTGCCCGGGGCTGTGTAGCGGGCATGGCCGGTGTACCCTGGAGCAGAGTGGTTGGCGCTGCATCTGCCAATCAGGGTGGAGTGGACCCGGATGCAGTGTCGTCATGGAGACTGAGTGCAGCGACGGAACGGACAATGACGGAGGTACGGGAACAAAGTATAGATTATAATGATGTTCCTGTGTGTGTGTGTGTGTCGCTGTAGGTGTGTAAAGGGACAGCTTGTGTATAATTGTGTGTATACCCACCCACTAATCACCCCTATCTGGGCTAATGTCTTTGATATCTACAACCCTGCTGGGATGAAAGACTCCTGAATGCGTCCTCAGGAACATGAATGCAACAATTTCACATGCGCCACCAGAAAGGATCTTTCCACATTAAACTAGAGCAGACACACATCTTATATTTGCGTAGCTCATCAGTGATATTTCTTGCTGTAAAAACATGTGTAAGAGAAACAACAAAACACAATTTAAGTTATGGTTACTGAAAAGCCTCAAAGGAATGGAAATCAAAACCTCAGAAACGTACCAAAAGTACCTACCTCACAAACAAGGTTGCTCCCAGCACACAGCCAGTGCACCTGTTACTGGAATGGAGCTACTGTGTGAGTTTGTTTCAAAGGACCGGCACTCAAAATGTCTTTTGAGTCACAATGTATCTGTGTGTCTTTAGTAGGCAGAGAGGGTCTCATCTAATCCCACACAAACCGAGTCGAATAAGTTAAACTCACTCAGTGTAAATACCTCCCACACTCACCATGGAAGAGCTAGATTTCTGGTGGCTGGTGCAGAGGGTGTGGCTGGTGCATGTTGGGTCAGTGGACCCCAGTTTGAAGCCCGGTGTAGGAGGAAGCCATACTGATGGGTGCCTTTGATACCCCTGTCACAAATGCACACGTACACTTCCTCTCTTATTTTACCTCTCACTACTTCATTGTTCCACCCTTTCCATCAGGCCTTTGTGTTCATTACAAAACGGCCAAAAGAGAGCTGGGCCCTGGTAATGACTTTGTTTTGGTCCTGAAAGCAGTATGCAGTGTAATTATGGATGGACATTCACACAGATCAGTCCTGCTAAATAGAGTCCTCTCACCCATCCTCCTGCTCTGTAACTGGGGCTCAACTAGCTGTGTAGAGACCCATTAGATCTAATCTGCCTTCAGTCATCTATCACAACACATTACAACAACCAGCTTCAACCACTGATTAAATTGTCAGGTGCACTATTGTCCTTTTTTACTCTTTCTTTCTTTCTCTCTCTCTCTCTCTCTCTCTCTCTCTCTCTCTCTCTCTCTCTCTCTCTCTCTCTCTCTCTCTCAGTCCCTTGTGTGTTTTACCTTCCTCTTTTATCTCTCTCCACACATCTGTCCGTATGTCTCTCATCCTCTCATTGTATCGCTCCTTATCTCTCTGTCTCTCTCTGTCTTTTTCTCTGTCTTTGTCTCTCTCTCTGAGGGTGGAAATGGAGATGGTAGATGTTGTCAGCAGTGATGAGAGGATGATCTCATCTGTTCCAGTCAGACATAGCCCTCAGCCTGCAGGCTTCATTTAGAAGCCCCCTGTATTCATTAGGACTCACTACAGAGGAAATAAATAGGACAGACATACACACAAAAAGACACATGGGATTTTTTTTAAATGCAAATACGTTTCAAAAGATCTAAGATGTATGCTTGCTTTGATCTTATAGATAAAAAAAAAATCTTTATTTTTCGTGGAATCCACATTTTTTTGTAGCATCTCTGTGAAGTTGCCATTTTCTGAGGACTGAAACAAAAGCGTTTGACCGTTGGAACGGAGGCCATTACAAAATGATTTGGCCTTTTTACTGCAGTACGGAATGCTTCCGCTGTAAATGTCAACACAGTTTTCTCGCCTTTCTCCCCGAAAACACGCCTGAAATAGGAAATCTGGAGCCTGGTCTGTTTTCTTCTATAGGGTTCGTTTCTGGGTCTTAATTCCGTAGAGGTGCTGTGTAGTTCTACATTAAGGTGTCTGTATATTGAGCAGATGACAGGGTTGTCGCATGCTCTCCTCGATGCCCCTGTAGACAGCTACATGTGAGCAGATTGTTGCTAGCCCGGCAGGCATAAATACTGTCCCCGCCGACAATCAGAGAGGGGCTTCAAAGGATTAGGCGGGATGAAGCTTGTGAAGTACTTAATGACGATATGTGTGTGTGTGTACCCATGTGTGCTTGAATGTGTCTGTCTGACCGTCTCTAACCTTTACCGTGTGTTTGTGTATGAGTGTGTGATTGATTGGTCGTGCCTGTCCAAGCATCTGTAACCTTTACCTGATTATACTGTATGTGTGCAGCGCGTGTGTGTTTACAGCTCTGTACCTACATGTGTCCTTGATTGTGCCTGTCTACTCATCCTTAACCTTTATGTGATAATATGTTGTGTGGGTGCTTGTGTGTGTGTGTGCTTGGATGCGTGTGCCTGTGTTGCAGATGGGCTGGTGGACTGTGTCGACCCAGACTGCTGTGTGCAGGTGAGCTGTGCGTCTGACCCGCTGTGCCAGGGCTCGCCAGACCCCCTGGCGCTCCTCCAGAGGACCGGCCCGGCCTCTCCACCCCCGCCCGCCCTCCCCCCCTCGCACACGCACGGTTTCTTCCAGCGTGTGGGCTTCCTCCTGGGCAGGACCGCAACACACACTCTCCCGGGGGAGCTGCCCTTTGACCGCAGGTGTGTTGTGCCTTTTCCTATATCGACGCTCGCGGATACGGGCGAGAGAGGGCGCATTTGAGCCACGTTGCGGTCCAACATGACTGGCACACTAAAGAGTTCAATCTTCTGTATTGACCCCAAGATGTGTGGGTTGTACGCAGTTGTATGTGTGCGTCGCTAAAGTGGACAGGCTGATGTCGGTGGATATTAGATCAGAGTGCGTGTGTATGTTTGCGCACTGTATATTTGTACATGCGAGTTTATCTTTCAGTATCTTTGTGTGTGTGTGTGTGTGTGCATGATCTGCGTATCCATCCGCAGGTCACCCAGAGCGGCCCCCGGGTCATTTCCCCCTGTCTGTCTGAGTCTGTGTCAGGCACCTGTTTGTTTGTTACATATTTATGCCTCGTGCGTCGTCCTGTTACAGCGCTCGTAAAAGTGTCGCCATCAATATTTCACGGGGCGCCAGAAGCCTCAGGGGAGAGCAATCCATCTCCACGCCGTTGTGACCTAGAAAGTTTGGAGTGGAAACAACCTGAAGTGATTCCTCCCTGACAAATGACCCCCTTTATGTTTTTTCTCACCCCCCCCTTCCCTCTATTACTGGCTTTTAGAATAAACAGATGGATTAATTATGGGGGAGCAGGATATCGATGGCTTTCAGGGCTGAGAGAACAAACGTCTCTGGCGGTGGGAGAAACTCGGCCCTCCTTCATTCATCCCTTCCTCCCCCAGCGTCGGAGAGCAGGCTCAAATGATCCCTCATTGTGTTTGTGTGAGGTTGTTTTGTGGATGTGTGTGTTTGTGTGCGTGTGTATGTACAGTGTGTGGGTCTGCTCTGGATGTGTGTGTATGTATATTATGTATTTGTGTGTATGTGCCTCCAGGTTTGTGATCATGCGTCCTCTGTGACTGTATGAGTGTGTGTGGGTGTGTGTGTGTCAGTCTGAATCCATTAGTCTGTACTCAACCAAGCCTGCTGCTTTTTCAGCAGTAAACAGCCTATTTCACACTTTGCCAGCAATAGTCAGTACCTCGATGTGCTCTACATAGCTTCTGTAATCAGATTTGTAATTACATCAGATTCAATCAGATTACCTACATGACATTACAATAATTGCTTCTGTCACATTACTGAGGAGGGTATTGTTCCATGTGGCTTTGATGGATGTTCCTTCAAGACACCTCTCCAGAGCTCAACGTCATCTCCCTTTCTTATGGTGGTAACCAAGGCAGCGAGACGTTCCGCTGGTTTGGATCTGTAGTATGTTCTATTGGAACGTTCTCTGCCAGGTGAGCTGGAACTCTGAGGGACGCTAGAAGAGCGAGAGGACAGGGAGCAGGGGAGGCTGGGCGTGGTGGAAGCTGGGCTTTCTTTCCCTTCCTCCCTCTCTCCGTCTCCCTCTTCCTCTTTCTTAATACCTCTCTCTCTCTCTCTCTCTCCCTCTCCAGTCGGGTAGCTGTGATCAGGGGTAATGTTGTGCTGGAGGACGGGTCACCTCTGGTTGGAGTGAACATCACCTTTTTACAACATCCGGAATATGGATACACCGTCACTCGACAGGATGGCAGGTACAAACACACACACACACACACACACACACAAGCACACACAGCCACCCACACATACATACATACATACACTCGCACCCACATATACATTAATACATAGACATGTACCTCAATCTCTCTCTCTGTGTGTGTGTGGTTTTCTGTCTGTCTCTCTCTCTCTCTCTTTATCTCTCTCTCTTTCTCTCTCTCTCTTTATCTCTCTCTCTCTCTTTATCTCTCTCTCTCTCTCTTTATCTCTCTCTCTCTCTCTCTCTCTCTCTCTCTCTCTCTCTAGTTTTGACCTGGTGACCTTGGGGGCAGTGTCTGTGAACCTGCTGTTCCAGCGCCCGCCCTTCCTCTCTCAGACACACCCCATATGGACACCAAGCAACGACTTCCTGGTCCTGGACCAGGTGACCATGGCAAGGGAAGAGTCTCAGCCCACTAAGTGTGACATCAGGAGTGTTCTGAGCCCATACCCCTTGGTCCTGTCCTCCCCCCTCCCCAGACACACTGGAGCATGTGCAGAGAGGGGTCCGGTCATACCTGAGCTACAGGTAGCTGTAGTTTGTGCACATCTTGTTTGGTGACACCGCTATTTCCAATGTAACTTATACTTATCTTTTTAGTACTTACTGGTAGCAAGCACACTAACTGGACTTGACTCACCAAATGTCACTCTCTTCTTCCCTCTGTTTTTCCTCTCCCCCCTTCTCCTCCCAGGTGGTGCAGGAGGAGGTAGCTATCCCAGGGTCCTTTGTGAAGCTGAACTACCTTAGCACACGCGCCGCGGGCTACCTCTCCCTGCTGCGCGTCCTCCTCACCCCTCCCCTAGCCTCCTCCCCTGTCTCCCCTCTGGCAGGCCTGTCAAGGGTGCACGTTCGGGCCTGGGTCCAGGGACGGCTCTTCCAACGCTGGTACCCAGCTGGACCTGGCCTGGTACACAGACTGGTCTGGAACAAGACTGACGTCTACGGACAGGAGGTCTGGGGGCTGACGCAAGCTACCGGTAAAACCTGCTTGTTTCTTCTTTACCTTCTCCCTTCTCCACTTCTTCCTTCTTTCTTCTATTCTCTTTTCCCTGCTCTACTCGAGCTCTTTGGTTGCCTTCTCTCTCCTCACTTGCCTGCTCTGGTCTCTCTCGCTCCCTGTTGTTGTGTCCTGGCATGCACTCTCTCTGTTTCCTCAGGTCCTATCCATTTCTGTCAGTGTTTTCCTCCCGTCTGCTCATAGAAGGCTGCTCTTGCCCTCTCACGCTCCGTCTCTCACCTCCTCCTCTACCCTTCCATGCTCTCTGTTCTCCTGGCCTCACATGATGTCTCAGTACCCCTCTGCTTCCTGTCATAGCTGGGTTTCTCTTCTGTCTTTTCTTGTATTTTTAATTCCTTTTCTTGTCTGAATCTCTGCCCTTCGGTCTCTCTCTCTCTCTCTCTCTCTCTCTCTCTCTCTCTCTCTCTCTCTCTCTCTCTCTCTCTCTCTCTCTCTCTCTCTCTCTCTCTCTCTCTCTCTCTCTCTCTCTCTCTCTCTCTCTCTCTCTCTCTCTCTCTCTCTCTCTCTCTCTCTCTCTCTCTCTCTCTCTCTCTCTCTCTCTCTCTCTCTCTCTCTCTCTCTCTCTCTCTCTCTCTCTGTGTCTCTCTGTGTCTCTCTGTGTCTCTCTCCGACTGTTGGTTCTCTTTTAAAGGCCTTGCCATCGTCCTCTTCCCTCCTCTGTGTTCTGTGTCTCTGTTGGCCACGACCAGGAGACCTGTTTCCAGAAACAGCTTCCTTTGTGGTTGGAGTTCACCACACAGCCCCAGGCTGCTTTATAGCAGACAGGAAGGAAACACAGCACATTTACCCCTTGTGATAGGCCTAGCACATTCTGGTATGTGTGGGCGTGTGTGTGCCACATCCCTATACATCTGTAAAGCAGCTCTGGTTATTCACATCAGGGTGTGAACAGCACTGATCTCTCTCTCTCTCTCTGTCTGTCTCTCTGTCTGTCTCCTCTCTCTTTTAGTAAATGCAGTATCTCTGCCTCTCTCTTTCTCTTATTTTGTGTGTGTTTGTTAGTAGCTTTCAGCCTGTTTAGGGACGGAAGAGGTAAAGGGCTGTTGGTTGTAGCTTGTTGAACAGAAGTCTGGCGTAGCCGGCTGTTTGTCTTTGTGGAGCGCTCAGCACTGTCATTACAGCACCGAGGCCAAGGAGCTAATTCTGGGTGCTTCAGAGAAAATGTCGCCTGATTACGTGGACTCTTCTCTTGACTCTCCTCACACACTGAATGCGTGCGTGTGTGTATGCCTGTGTGTGGGTGCGGATGCATGCCTGTGTGTGTGTGTGTGTCTCTGTGGGTGTGTGTACGTACAGTGTCAGTGGGATATGAGTATGAGGCCTGTCCAGGTGCCATCCAATGGGAGCGGAGGACGGCCATGATGCAAGGCTTTGAGATGGTACCATCTGACCTGGGCGGCTGGTCTTTGGACAAACACCACTCTCTCAATATACACAGCGGTGAGCACACACACACACCACACACACACACACACACAAACACACAACACACACATACCCACACACACATGATCCAGCTCTAATATATCTCCTAACTCTGTCCAGGAATCCTCCATAAAGGGAACGGGGAGAACGTGTTTCTCTCCCAACAACCCCCCGTCATCTCCACGGTGATGGGGAATGGTTTGTTCCGGAGCGTCCCCTGTGGTCCGAGCTGCAGTGGTCAGGCCCGGGACATGATGCTGTATGGGCCTGTGGCACTGGCCTGTGGCCCAGACGGGTCTCTCTACGTGGGGGACTTCAACCTGATCCGCAGGGTGCACCCTGATGGATACACCACCACCGTGCTGGAACTCAAGTGAGGAACCGGAGGGTCTGAGGGATGAGGAGGAGGTGGCTGAGGTTGGGGTTGGCTTTGGACCTGGGCTGGGTTTGGATGGGTTTAGGTCATGGTTGGTCTGGACTGGAATGCATTGAATGATCCAGAATGTGCTTTGTTCTGATCTGTGTGGGGTATGATGTGTTTATAGAATAACACATTATAGAATACAAGATGAATATAGCATCTTGACATACTCTTTGACTGACTGACTGAGAGGGTGAGGTGTGTGTTTATTGTCTGTTTATTGTCTGTTTGTTTCTGTGTGTGCCTTTAATTTGCAGCTAGCGTTATTTTAGAATTCATCCCTCATGGGATAAATATAACCCATCTCCCTGGCTAGGTAAGAGAGGGGGTAAGGTGGTACAGACATTACTCAGTAGATCATTATCATACCACCTGCTGTGTTACAGGCTTTGTCTAGTTTGTCAGTTTTTGAAGTAAGACACCACAATGGACCTCCTACAGTCTTGTCAAGGGGACGCTTACGCAATGGTTCTTTCTGCATAGTCTCACAGAACATCTCCAGGTTCTGATGTCTGTTCTCAACTGTCTGCTTTTGACACACTAGCACCCTTAGGGAGGAAGTGTATAGGAAAACTTCTTGTCTTGAGTGCATATTTCATGTGGAATGGCAGAAGGGTTGTTGAATCCATTTTCTTTTGTTGCTGAATCAAACATCAGCAATTTTTGGAGGAGAGAAATTGACTAATGTTCATTGTGGAGCTCTGGGCTACAGATGTTAATTCTTGTTCAGATTCAAAATTCATGCTTTCTAATCGATGTTGTTTTGTCACTCCATCTTTTTCTCTTTCCCTCTTTCTTTTTCTAACTCTCTCTTTTTTCCCCAAATGCTCCACGACAAATGATATCAGGAACCGGGATAGCAGACACAGGTGGGAGTCAGGAGACCTCTTTACTTACTACACGTTACACTACTCACTACTCACTACTCACTACTCACTACACACTACTCACTACACACTACACACTACACACTACTCACTACACACTACTCACTACACACTACACACTACTCACTACACACTACACACTACACACTACACACTACACACTACTCACTACACACTACACACTACTCACTACTCACTACACACTACTGACTACTCACTACTCACTACACACTACTCACTACACACTACACACTACTCACTACTCACTACACACTACACACTACTCACTACTCACTACACACTACTCACTACTCACTACACACTACTCACTACACACTACACACTACTCACTACACACTACTCACTACACACTACACACTACTCACTACTCACTACACACTACTCACTACTCACTACACACTACTCACCACACGCTTCATACCGTACGACCCACAAGGCACGCCACACACTCCAGCTGTTTGGCAATGACTCACAAATCCACCTCGCTGCGCAAAGCTTCCATCAACAAAGCTTGAGGTCAGTCTCATTAAGGCCCACTCCTCATTTCATGAGATTAAGAACCGTGCGTGTGTGTGTGGACCTCCCTATGCGTGTCTCTGGTAGGTGTTGTGTTTGTCAGGGATTACAGCTCTGGGTTTTCCAGCGGGTGTCAGTTTCTTGGCTCTCTGAGCCAGGGTTAAACTGGCACCCCCCAGGCGGCCACGCTGGCAGCCAGCCCCAGGTGACGGGGTTGATGTGGCCAATCCTCACTGTGTCAGGGAGAGGATTAGACTGATGTAGTACGAGCTGTGTGTGTGTGTGTGTGTGTGTGTGGACAGGGTTGCTATCGGGGTTTATATCGAGCCGAGGGGTGGTTGTTGGCGTGCGTGCAGTTGGGTGTGCTTGCATGTGTGTGTGTGCGAGAGCATCGACAGGGTTGCTATCAGGTTGTATATGGTGGTGAATGTGTGTGAGTGTGAGATCAGGGTTTTATTCAACAGGAAAGGGGATTTGTTGAGATGCCATCTTTAAACACGCCAAAAGGTTCACATCGAACCTCAGCGATGACCTGGTCAGACAGTATGTGTGTGTGTGTTCTTCACACGATTCACAAATCGTATTCGAACACAGAAGGTTATGAAAAACCTTTTTCTTAAGGCACTTCATGCCCCCACACCCTGCCTCCCTCTCTCCCTATCTCCCCCTCTCTCCTTCCCTCTCTCTCCCTCTCCCCTCTCCTTCTCTCCCCTTTCCCTCTCCCCCTCTCCCTCCCTCTCCCCCCCTTTCACTCTTGCCCCCTCTCTCCCCCTCTCCCTCTCTCCTCTCCCTCTCTCCCCCTCTCCCTCCCTCTCCCCCCTTTCACTCTTGCCCCCTCTCTCCCTCTCTCCTCTCCCTCTCTCCCCCTCTCCCTCAGTGTCCCCGGGCTCCTAGCCTAGCATGTTGTCGTTTCAGCTCCCTTTTTCTCCAAACCATTGTTCTCTCAAGTCAAACGCATTCATTATTCATTGTTAGCAGGCTTTCAAAGGGCCTTCCCTTCCACTCTCCCTCCCCGGGCAGAATGCCTGCGAGCCCACAGCAGCGAGGGGAGCCCGGGCTCACACCCCTCGTGAACCTCCTTCTACTGTTTCACTTTAAGGGTTTCCTGCCAGATACTCTGAGGGGGGGTGGTGGTGGTGGGGGTGGTGGTGGTGGGGGGTTCGGGGGGATATGAGCAAAGCAAAATGGAGAGGGACTGCCGACTCGGATGCCTCAAAGACAAAACCCTGTGGGGAAGAGAGTTGATAATAGCGTGGTAACGGCAAGCTTTTCCGTCTGATCACTGTGGCGTTTCATTATGGGTTGTGGAGAGAGTGTGAGACGAGTCGAGGGTGTTGATGTTGTTGTGTGTTTATGCTGTTCGCGCTGCAGGGGGTCTGTTTTGTTAGCCGCGAGTCTTTAATTGAGATCTAGACAGGTACATTTGTACTTAATTAACACCAATTGCGCTGGATGAGGGAGTACAGTCGACTGATATTAGAATAGAAACAGGCAGTGCTGATAAGAAACCAATGAACATGACACACACCTACACCCGCCTGCGCACACCTATTTTCACTTCGACCTCCCCCACAACACCACTCCTGAACAGGAACACAAACACAGATATACGAACACACAGTAAATGCACACGCACACCCGCACACACACACACACACACACACAAGTAACCCCTTCCCTTCCTGTCCTGTACCCAGCACCAGCCCAGCCCATAAGTACTACCTGGCGATGGATCCAGTGGGGGAGGTTCTGTACGTGTCCGACACCAGCAGCCGGAGGGTGTACCGGGTCAGGAACCTGGGCCCCACCAAGGACCCAGCCCGGAACCTGGAGGTAGTGGCAGGCACTGGGGAGCAGTGTCTGCCCTTCGACCAGAGCCACTGTGGAGAGGGGGGCAAGGCCACGGAGGCTGCCCTCAACAACCCACGGGGTAGGAGACTCCCCCACACGCACACATTCACACACACACATTGGATCAATTAGAATGCACACTTTTGTCGTTCAGACCTCCCTCGCCAATCGCACCCACACACTTGTCAGTCACATGCGATCCCACACACACACACAGAAGTACTCACATTCTAACCGAGTCGCACATCCATGCCTGTCAATCATACTCCTCCTCCCACGGTCCTTCCCAGCTGCCAGTCAAGCTTAGCCCACAGTAGAACAACCTAGCGTTAAAGAACAGGTCTAATTTTAGGCCATGCTTGCATGGCTTCTCTCATTTGTCTTTCTCTCTTTGTCACTAATGTTGCAGGACTCTCTCTGTCTCTCCCTCTTGGTAACTCAAACTCCATCTTTCCATTTTCTCTCATTCTAACTTTTTCTCTCATTCTTTTTCTTCCCACTATCTCTTCTGTTCTCTTTTGTTTCTATTTTTATCGCTGTATTAGTTGGGCAGCTCTCTCTGTCTTTCTATTGTTACTCTCTCCACCATCACCTCTCTCTCTTTCTCCCTCCCTCTCTCTCTTTCTCCCTCTCTCTCTGTCTGTCTCTCTCCTTCAGTCTCATTCTCTCCTGCTGTATTCTCTCTCTCTCTCTCTCTCTCTCTGTCTCTCTCTCTCTCTCTCTCTCTCTCTCTCATCCTCTCCTACTGTACTTCAGGGAGACTATTCATCCAAGGAACCTTCAGGCAGATGTTCTGAAGGTTGTTACCCCTCCTCTCTCTCTCCTTCTCTATCCCCCCTCCCTGTCTCTCCTTATCCTTCACACCTCTGACCATCCAGGTTTTGTCTGGGGTCTCTGGGGTATATGATGCCGAGTCAGTGTCTTTCTCCCTGTCCTGGCACTTATCTACCAGGGACATGTCTGTAGGGTGACTAGGGCCTCCTCAGATGGGACTTGAATGCTGTCGGTGTGTTGGGTGGATGGTCCTTCTGTTGTGTAGTATGGACTTTTTTTGTTGGATCTTCATAGAAAGTTGCCTTGACCCAAATGTCTCGCTCATCCTCTTAGACCCTGAACATCATCATTAAGCCGATTTCAGCCGACCAGGTCACAAACACATACACAGGCTATGGAAACACACACATTGTCTGCACACTTACACACACGACACAGCCACACACACATGACACATGACACACACACGCCCTTTGAGGTTTGTTGTAATGAGTGGTCAGAGGACTTCAAAGTGACATGAGAGAGCTTGCCGCTAGTCAATCTGTCAGGCCCTCCTCACGAGTCGCAACTGTCTGATTGGCGACCATTGATCTTTGTTGATGTCCTCCGGTGTTTTCCTTAGAACCCTCGTTTTCTTGCTTTCCCCTTTTCCCTCCGCTCTCGTCCTTTCTTCTCCCAAGCTATCCCTCACTTCCTCTCCTCTCCTGAGTCAAGCTCTCATTTTCTCCCTTTTCCCCCAGTGTCTATCCTTTTCATTCTCTTTCTTCACCAGTCTATTCCTCTCTTCTGCCTGGTTCCCTTATTCACTTCCCCAGAGAATCTCTCTCACTTCCCAAGTGCATGTATGCTTCTATCCCTCCCTCTCCCTCTCCTCCCTGGTGTCCAACCGTCTGTTTCTCGCCCATTTTGTATTTTTTTTTAATTGTTCTCGGAAACAACCCTGGGAGTCATTGTTGGGCCCCTGCCACGTGTTTCACCAGCGCTCCTCCTGTACAACACTAATCCACGAGGCTTATCCCAACGCTCACACGTGGAGGCGAGATCTGACGTATTGTTTAGCGCCTGCACCATGGGCCTCTCCTCCACACTCAATTATCCTGGTAAATAAAGGATCCTCGCTCCATTTAGGATGGATCTCATGTCGGACATGAAAGGGGCTGGTGGATCCCTGAGGAGACAGAGGCCTTGGCAGCATCTCCAGATTCTTTGGGTTGGATTGGATGAATCACCTACTTATCATCATCTCTCAGACAAACTTTTTTTTTCTTTTTTAGTTTGGTCTCTTTTTACCCCAAAAAGCTTGTTTATGTTGTGGATGTGCGTGTGTGTGTGTGTGTGTGCGTGTGCGTGTGCGTGTGCGTGTGCAATGCTCAGCTCAGTCGGTGACAGTAGACAGGCTTGTTTATTGTGGGGCTGTCTTATCTGCTGTTTGGTCTCAGAGCTTTTTAGCTGCTGTTTGCAAAGCTGACATCCAAAGAGACCCGTGTGTGTGTGTGTGTGTGCATGCGTATGTATGTGTGTGTGCCCGCAGTGCCAGCCTCCCTCTGACCCACAGGGGGCAGGCTAATACTCTTATCAGTAGCTGACACACTACCACATCCCTCTCTGTCTCTCTCTCACACACACACACACATACACACATCTCCCAGGGCCTCTGTGACTCATATTATCAGTCGGTGCCGATGGAGCATTCACAGCTCCAGTCAGGTTAGAGCCGCCTCAGCTCGCCACATGGTGGGAGGAGCCACAGAACTCTGAGAATGCATCTTTTCACCACCTTGGAGCCCATCTTACCATATCCTCAGTTTACCTTGCAGTTTCCTGCATCCGGCCCACAAGGAACATAACTTCCTCCCCAGATTAGTTAATAGCTCAACTCTTCAATATGCTCAGTATCAGTACTAAACCTTTGTTATCATTACAATCTGAACATTGAATGCTACATAGCCTGGTATATAACACCTGTCAGCCCCAACCTACCTGCCCCTGCCCCCCACCCTCCCCCCCTCATGGTGTCAGGCTGAGGATACTCTGGGCCTCATGTACATTCACAAATGTAACGTTATTAGCCCCATGGCCAACCCGCAGAATGCGCACGCTGTGATACTTCAGTTTACGTCGTATTTACAAAAAATGCAGGTCATCGGGTAATCAGCGCCTTTCTCCGCCCACTGTACCGTAAATTGCAGCATTTAAACGCGCAATTGAATGGGCCTCCTTCTCTCTTTCTATCATGGATTAGCCACCGAAGTCGAAACAGCGATGACTGTTTGAAATGATCCTGATGCCAATGTAGCGAGGAGTTTAACAATTGCTGGAAGAATGGAATGTGAACGCTGAGTCAGAGATTCGATGTAATCTTTGATTTCTTCCAGTGACTGTAATATTGCATGGCTGCTTAATCTGTAACGCGTATAATTTCGTGTTCACTCAATTCGAAAAGTGTGATCCTTGTGGCAAAAATTATTTGACCTATGTCTTCGTCTTGCTCGGGTTACGGCTGCCATTTCACCAGGAGGCCTATGCGCATCCTGGTTTACGCCTGCTTTTAAAAAGCGGAGAATTTTCACCGCAAAATAGAGGTGCGCTTTCACAGGCGGTTTTTGTACATACCGCCGAATACATACTTCGGCGTACTTTATGCATCCCCTCCCATCTCTTTATGGGAAACTTCCCTTTCCCATTGACCCTCCCGTGAATGCATATGCATGACACGGAAAAGCGCAATTTGCCATTTCAGTACCTGCAACAGGCAGTCTGCGCTTTTACCTCAGTGCGGCATGTTTGTACATACCTCGCCTTGCTTTTACGCGCAAATTGCGAAACAAATACGCCTTAAGTGGGCGCCTCCGTTTCTCGCTTTCTGCCATCTCTCTCTCCCTCTTTTATGTATCAACTCTATCCCTCCCACTCTCTCGCTAACTCTACCTTTCTATCTCTCCCCCTTTCTTTCTCTCTTCCCATCTTTTTCCCCCTTTTCCCTCTCTCTGTCGGTCTCTCCATCTCCCAATGTTGTGCAGAAGAACAGAAGAGTAGTTGTGGGGTTAGTTCCGATAGGCAAGGTCATCAGATACACTCCTGCCTCTTCTGATATGCTCTGTGTAGTATGTGTGTGTGTGTTTGCGTGCGCACATATTTGTTTGTATGTCTGTGTTTGCGTGCAGCTGTGGGTGTTTGTTTGTGTGTGTGTGTGTGTGTGTGCCTGGGTATATAAAAAATCCCACTTTTACTAAACCTGAATGCTGGCAAGATTGAACTTTGATTATGTTTGCCGATGGAGAGAATTCTACATTAATGATACCAGCCATGAATTAACCAGACTGGTCTAGCAGAACCCAACATATTCTGTTTTCACACTGTAAAATAAAAGGGCTAGAAGGTCATAGTGATTCTAGCCCTTTTTATTTTAGTGTGTGAAATCCACAGCCATGGAATTACAGAGGCATAATAAAGAGGTTGTTCTGAGTCCAGAAGTCAGTTGTGGTCTCTCAGGCTTTAGCTTGTAGGGATAACCTAGCCTTGGTGTCGACCTCAGTTTGATTCTGGGTCAGCTACACAGTGGGGTCTCTGTGGGATCTCTCCTGCCCTGTGTTGTTCAGAGATGAACCAGAGTAGTCTAGGGTCATCCCGTCTTCTCTTGCACGCACACACACACACACACACACACACACACACACACACACAACTGTCGGTCTGTGTGGTTGACCGTGAGCTGTTCAGTAGTCTGAGGTGCGGGAGCTTGAGAGAGATTACTGATAACTCACTGTGTACCTAATGAAGGCCACAGTCAATACAACATCCAGGCTCAAGGCCAAAGGCTCCAATTGTGTCTGAAAGATTGGGTGTCAGCAAGAAAAACAAGTGTGGTTATGTTTTTGTGGCATTACATAGATGAGCCCCGCCGTGTGTGTGTGTACGTGTGAATGACAGATCTCTCCTTGCATAATGTAAAACCTATGGCCTCTTGTTTTCTCACTGTCTGAGCGAGGTCCTTGTTATCTGTGTCTTCTTCTACGCAGTGTGTCAGTGTGACATGATCATCAGGGGTGTGACATGTGTGTGTTTCCGATGCTCTGAGTCAGCCTTATCTGGTGGCTGTCCCACCGTGACAAACTGCAGGGAGCGAGGGAGGAGTGGGAAGAAAGAAGGAAGGAGGGAGGGAGGGAGGAGTGGGAAGAAAGAAGGAAGGAGGGAGCGAGGGAGGGAGGGGTGGAAGGGAGAGGGGAAAGAGGGGATGAGGGATGTTGAGAGGCAGCAAAGGAATATATTACATACATTATGCTACTGTAGGTGATTCCCCTGACACAGGGGTTTGGAGAGATAGAGAGATTTGTGTTTCTCCTTTTTCTACTCTTTTTTTGTCTCTTCCTCTTTCTCTTTCCCTTTTGTTTTTCTAAATCTCTAACTCAATTTTCTTGTTGTCTCTTTATATCAATATATCTCTCTCTTTTTACCTATCGCTGTTTCTCTGACTCTGTCTTTGTCTCTCCATCTCTCTTTTTCTCAAACTCTTTTTGTCTCTAAGTGTCTTCACCTGTGTTACATTAACTTCTGTGGTTCACAGAGTAGAGATCAAAATAAATAATCCCAAAGGTTTAAGCATGACAGTATCCACCTACTTGAAGATGACTAAATAATAAATAAATACATGCAATCTAGCTAAATGTGAATCTGTGACCATAGCACGCCCCTTTGTCCTATCATTTGAACAAATATCAGGATCCAGACCAACCCTAACCAAGCCCTTCCCCTTCCTCTAGTGATCTACTCAAACTCCATCAGACACATTCATTTTATAAAGCCAAGAGTCATCTAAAGTGCTTTATAGTCAAATCCAATCAAAAACAAGTAGCTGGACCATACACAAATACTTTGTTATATACTGTAGTAATGTCATCCATCTGTTATTTCATCTAGTTTGTAATCGTGTTGTGTGGTTTTTAGATTTTAAGATCAAATTGGTGTTTATTAACTTTGGAGGATAATATAAAAACAATTCACTAAAAGAATGCCTAGGGTCTGACTTTAGTTGATTCACTGGCCAAGCCTAACACAGTGGTCCCAATAAAACTAAGAACTCATTTACGAAATAACACATTTTGATAATAAAATATTATTTGGAAAATCTGTGTTGTTGTTGTTAATTAATGTTGTTGTGAAAATAATTATTTGAACACATTTTATGTCATGAAACGTTATTTGGGTGCCAAAATCCCCAAATCTCTTCACTTAGCCTCACCAAACACAATCTTGGTATTCCTCTCATTTTAACATTTGGTAGATGCAATTTGAACTGCTATTTACAGTGATAACGCAGAGAATAATAAGTAGAGCAAAAGTAAGAGTACTATCTAAAAGTGTTATTTTTTATACTTTGTGATTAGTTATATGTATCCGGTGTGGGTGTTCTCTAAACACTTCGGTCGGAGATACCGAAGCTACGCGAGCGGGCCAGACGCACGCTTCTTTGATAAAGTTTTCTACTCCGAAGCGTTTCAATTGCTTTTATAATTGAGTGTGTGCGGTTCTTTCGTGATTGCTTTGGATCGCTCCTTTTGATATCAAACAAGCCAATTATTCTGTTAGCTGCATACTCACCCAAGGATGTTTATGTGCTAGAAAATTAGCATCGCATATTTCAGAATATCCTCACTCGCGAAACTTCTTAAATTTGCAGGCAATGTCCCTTTTCCCCTCACTTTCTGTTGCGTTTTTCAACGAGCTGTCTGTTAATGATAAATTAAGTGGGGTTAATGTGTTAACAAACTTGAGCAGGAACTAATGAGTTCAGTACTCGTCATCTACGCAGCAGACTTTAATTACAGATCTTGATTTCTGCTCTGTGGGACTCTTTTTTAAATAATTGATTAAAACCCTAAATTATTGATGTGATTTCTAAGATCTAGGCTACTGCAAATTGATGGAATATCACATTGGAAGGGGTATCAAGTATTGACAATTGAAGTTTTGTATGGAAGTGTCAGGAAGCGTGTCGCATTTTTAAACAGACCAGCAAATGTAGCGCTGACTATGTGTACTTGAGTGAGATAGGGTTTATTCCAAGCAGGTGTTACATTCCAGTACTGATGGATCCTGTTTGGCTGAAGTTTCATCAGACAGGAAGACAAGAATGACTGAACAGATTTAAATTGTCAGATTAAACATGGGCACAGTTGGCAACAACGTGTGTGTGTGTGTGTGTGTGTGTAGGAGGGTGTGGGGATCTCTACCATCTAGAAAGACTGCGGTTCAAGCAAGCTACACAATGAACCTCGGTCTGATTCCCCTGCACTGCCTTTACATATGCACACAACCAGATTAACTGCCATGCCTCATCTCATCAGCTACCTACTCAGCCACAGACAAACCCACGTGGACGCCGTCGCATCCATACACACACACGAGCACACACCCACACATCTACAGGCACAGACACACACACACCGACTCACCCTATTGAATCTAACCACACACACACACACACCTCTCCACCACAGTGAGGGGGAGCCTGATGTTATCATGGAACAAGTATCCACATCTTCATATCAACTTTCAAAGTCACACGCTGTGAGGGGGGCGGGGGGTCGAAGTTAATCTACTCGATTTGTGGTTGAATTCAATGCGATTTACAGGTATTTTATTGGTTAAAACAACTGTTGCTACCTGACTACAGAGCATATATAGAACTTCAGAACCATAGAGGCTGACAAGGTGATGCACCAATCCTTTCGTTGCTAGGATGAGAGTTATGTCACACACACACACACACACACACACACTTGTGTAACCTCAATGCAGAACATTCATTGGAATAAGTTTGACCTAAACTGAGTTGAAAATAATATATAAATATATAACAGCACAATAGTATTAGCCTAGACAAGGGTGTGTCTTCGCAGGTGCGTGTGTGGGTTCTTTGGCCTCAGAACACCTCTTAAATCAACCCCAAGGTGTGGGTTGTGTGTGGACTTCCTCACAGCATGGTTGTAGTTAAGCTGATAGTCGCCCATACAATCCACGACCCGCAGGTTATCACAGAAGCACCAAACCTCCAATTGTAAGCCAACCACCTGACTGATGCAATTAGTGTATGCACGCTTGTCAAACACACCTGCTAGCAACTGGAGTACGGTTACATCTGATTCCAGTGGTTATATATTCAGTTGGTATGATTATCACCCATGGTGACCGTGTGGGGTAAGGGAGTTTTCCCGTAGGGTGACTGACGGGCTCAGTAGGGGTTAGTCATTCCAGAATGAGGCAGCTGCTCTTTGTGTGTGTGTGTGTGTGTGTGTTTACCGGTGTGCATATATGTGTGGCTGAAAGTGTGTGTGTTTGCATACACGTGTGTATATGTACATGTGTGAGTGTGAGTGTCCATGAAATGACCTCGCCTGTGTCCCTGCAGATGTGAGGGTATAAGGGGCTGTTGTCCCCGCTCCCCAGAAGGATGCAGGGCAGCATGAGGTGAACACTGGAGAGGAACGGTTACAACAGTTGTGGTTAGACTTCCTCTGCTGTCAAAGACACACACGGGTGTGCGCACGCAAACACACACACACACACACAAAGATTTACACACATTTGCAAGTCCTGAAAAACCGTGCCAGCTCTCTTTCCTTCTCTGTCTCACTCTCTCCTTCACTGACATCTAAGCAGAATGTGAAGTGACGCAGTGAATTAGTCCCCCCCCTCCTCTCCTCCTCTTCTCCTCCTCCTCCTCTTCTCCTCCTCCTCCTCTTCTCCTCCTCCTCGTCCTGCTCCTCTCGTCCAAGGTCAGTCTGACTGTGTGTCTAATTCTCTTCTCTTTGATGATAAAAATCCAGTCCCGGAACTTTCAGGGAAACGTCAGTTTCTGTGCGGAGTATAGATTTATCTCAATTATCTTCTCCCACCGTCCTGTTGCCTCTCTTCCTGCACCCCCCTCCCTTACCCCCCCCCCCCCCCAGTCTTACTGCCAGCCACTAAACAGGAGTGTCAGACCGCTCCTGGCTAGTGTGTGTGGGGGGGGGTTGGCTGGCGCTCATAAATCTTTTGAAGTCCTGTGAATACCGGGCGGGTGCTGGCATTACGCAGGCGGTAAATTCCCCCGACACCGCAGCACTCTATTGGGCTCCCACCCCACCACCCTTCCTCCTTCAGAGGAAAGTTATGCGTCTGACAGTTGGGAATCTCGACTAATCTTCACAGGATTACGGATACTTCAGGAACAATGGAGACTATCTCTTTCCTGGAAGTGTAAATGGGTAAACGGTGGGTCTATTTAGCTCTGAGAGGAAGCCCTATAAACACAGATATCATATAGTCCTGTTTTATCACTCCAGGATGTAATAATTCCCCCCAGAAGCCCCATGGCTCTTAATGTAAATTTGATTTGATCACCACATTGAGCAAACTTAAAAATAACGATGGAGAGAGACAGAATGGATTGAGGGTGACTAGAAGGGGAAAGTTAGTGACAGTTTCTCCACCCATTTGCAGGATTTACAAGTGACAGGATCAGGGACAGGGTGAGGGTATGCGTGTATGGAGGAGCGAGCGAGGGAGGGAGGGAGGGCAGAGGAGTGCAGCATGTGAAAGTAGGATGGATGGATGGGGGACAGAGTTGTGTGAAGGTTGGGGGGGGGTCGAATGGGGGGGTGGCGGTCATAAGTGCAGGCTCGGTTTGTGCTGAGAGAGGTGACACAACCCATATAATAGAGAGTGACAGGAAGAGGAATGAAGGGCAGGAGAACGGGAGACGAAGAAAGGAGGTGAGTGGTTGGAAATAGACCCCATAGCATGGTTCAGGGTTAAAGGCTGCCATCTGATTAGCTCTGAGATATGGAACTGGGGAGAGATGGAGTGAGTGAGTGAGTGAGTGAGTGAGTGAGTGAGTGAGTGAGTGAGAGGATGGACGGATAGGTGGAGGGACGGAGGGTGTATGTGTGCGGTGGGGGACTGGGGGGTGTGCACCTGTCTGTGTGTGTGTTGTGTGTTTGTGTGGTCAGGCATCTGCACACACCCGTGTGAAAGTGTGTGTGTGTGTGTGTGCATGTGATCCATCTGTGTCAGTGAGAGGATGAGTGTGGTAGTAGGGAAGGAAATGCAGTTCACCTTCTGCCCCCACCCCCCAACTCCAACAGGAAACACCGTGACCCTGGCCTGCCACCCCTCTCCGCCCCTGCCCCCTTCAGCCGCAATTTACAATCCCAGGCCCTGGAGGACAGTAGGAGGGGGCGGGGGGGGGGGGGGGGTGTACAGAGGAGGAGAGGGTTGTCCTAGAGAAGGGAAAATAGTGTGAGTATAAAGGTTTGGGGGGGAGGGGGGGGGGTATACCTATACATAACCCAACTTGACAAGGCCAGAGAGAGAAAACAAAGGAGGGAAAAGAGAGAGACAGAGACAGACAGAGACAGAGAGAGACAGAGAGAGACAGAGAGAGACAGAGAGAGACAGAGAGAGACAGAGAGAGAGAGAGAGAGAGACAGAGAGAGAGAGAGAGAGCAATACGTTTAACGTGACACACACTTGAGTGTTCCCTTCTGTGTACAGCGTTCTCAAATTCAAGATTCTACGATTAAACTGGTTAGATTAAAATTTCCCACTAAAACAGGATTGTATAACATGTACAGGGAAGAGTAGAATGACGAGAAGATAAATGAAAATAAATGAAAAATGTAACTATAAGCCCTTAAAAAGAGATCAAAAGAAGGGCTTGCACCATATTTTCTCTCTGTTTACTTAACAGGATTATCTCGTTTGAGGAGATATTCATGAGTCATCTCCTTTTTTTCTTTCACAAGATCAAATAATTATTTCACAGCTGAGCATGATGGGAGACTTCTGATTCGATTAAACCACAGCACTATGGTAAAATAACACCCCCTGTGTACAGTGTGTATTCTAGTGAGGGTGGTGGCAACAGAGTAAATCATGTTTGCTTTGTGAGATGGTGGAGGCCTAGAGAGAGACATAGCAGGAGAACAGACTCGGTACCCGTATGGATATCAGGCAGGAATGAGGACGGGAGGAGGATGGGATGAAGGTCGCTCCTCGTCCCCAACCAGCCCATGATTCATCACCCTCCCTGACCTTTCCGCCGAAAGACCATGGTGTATTGCAGCGCCGTGCTCTCTTCATATGAGGTGGCCTTCCTTGCCGCACTGCACTGCATTGCTGTAATAGGGGTTTGAGAACACGACACATACACACACACACTCTGACATGAGAGAGAGGAGTGCACAGCAGCTCTGCTCCTGCTTGCCATCTAATGTGACAAATACGTTTTCCCTCCTGTTGCGTGGCTCTAATCCCTTCAGAAAGTTCTGGAATGGTGTTATAATTACATTTCTACGCTGGAGTGCTTTTGATAAGACTGATGCCTGGTTCAACTGAATGTATAAGTTGAGTAGGAGCTCTCTCTCCCCCCCCCCCTCTCTGTATTTCTCTCTCACACACACACACACATTATCTCTTCTCTCATTATTTTTTCTTGTGTCTCTCCTTATTCCTGTCCAGGTATTGCCATTGATAAAAGGGGTGTGGTCTATTTTGTGGATGGAACCACCATTAAAAAGATCAACAAGAGGGGCGTGCTCTCGACTGTGATTGGCTCCAACGGCCTGATGTCAACGCAACCCCTGAGCTGTGATTCGCGCATGGACATCACCCAGGTAACCAGATGGCATGTAATACTGTCGTTTGACCAGGCATCAATGTGATGAATGTACCTAGAGTTCTATATGGTGTTGACTAGTGTGTGTTCTGTCTGAATAGTGGAGAGAAGGTTTTGACCCTCAGACTACGGCTGCACACTCTGGCCTTTGCCTCAGGCCTGTGTGTGTGTGTTCTCAGGAACACACACACACACAGCTCCAGTCCGCTGACCCAGTGATCACTGACCCATCAGATCACACAGCTCAGAGATATCAGAGCTATTAGAGTTTCACATGAATTATAGATGAACCACAGACTCTACTCTCGTCTGTGTGTGTTGATGTGTGTGTCTTGGTGTGTGTGTGGATGTGTGTGTCTTACAAATGTGTTTGTGTGTATATATGCACATACCATCATGTGTGTGTTGTGTGAGTGCATGTATATGCCAACAAATTTGTATGTGTGTGCTTGGATGCACATAGTACCAGCATGTGTGTGTGTGTCGGTGTGTCTGTGTAACTACCCAGGTGAAGACCCCGACGTCCTCTTGTAGTCCTTTTAAGAGTTCTCTTAAAACCTAATCCATCTGTTTGTCCTGCCCAGCGGACCACACACACGCGGTCACACGCTCACACACACACAACCACACATACAGGTTGAACTCCACATCCTCCGTCTGTGTCTCAGCTTGTATACATAACTCTTTAACCTTTACCTGACCAACACGGTTAACAACCATCTCTGGGAATTCCAACACAAACATTTTCACAAGCTCGCTGCCATTTAAGCTGAATAAAAGACAAATACACGTGTTCTCTGTGTGAAAATATCATTTAGGCAGTCAACGTTCTCAGATCATCTAAATTTAGCTGTAGGAGTGCGTTAGGAGCAGAGTGTGTTAGGAGCGGAGGTTGAACGCCTGTCAAGTAGGTGTGAGTGTGTGTGTGACAGGGTAACAGGTGATGGATCTGGGCTAAAATAGGATTTCAGTGTGAAAACCACTGCTCTGTCATTTGACAGCGCCTGTAATTGGACATGTCACTCGCAATTTAACATGATCCATTTATTTACCAATCTATTCCCCCCGGGTCATCAATCACTGGAGTGTATGCAGATTGCATGTCTCAATCGCAAGTCTGCATTTACAGTATATACTATGTCCAAACACACTAACAGTAGATAAGTTCACATCAGACTTTATTGATTGTCACGTGGGGGACTCTGGGGATGTGCCCCACTGCCCCAGCCTGGGTGTGTACAGCTGTCCTTGACACGCGCGCACACGCTTGCAGTGTCAGTGTGTCATGTATGCGCATGTATTTCACGTGTGCACGTCCCAACGACCCCCCCCCCCCCAGTGGGGTGTGTTATCCGTGCTGGGCCGTCGTTATTGCCTGACATTTGGAGCGTGGCGTCGTTGCCCGCTCCGCCGTAAGCCCTGTATAAACACAGGAAGTACTCCCCGTTCTCCCCTCGCTCGCCCCCGCGCTGCTGCTGACCTTTGCATGGGCGTCTGGGGGTCGGCAGGGGGTAATGCCATGTTATTGAGAGGGCTTTATGTATCCCCTACATGCACACATCCACCTCTCCACACCAGCTCTCTGTGTCCTCCATGGAACTAGGGTTTTTTTAACGCTTGTGTGCTTTGTGCTTCAGTGTTTCATTGTGGCCTAAATAAAGACAAGTATTAAAGGTTGATTGGTGTGTGTGTGTTCTCATCCGCTAGGTGCGTCTGGAGTGGCCAACAGATGTGGCTATCAACCCTCTGGATAACTCTCTCTACATCTTAGACAACAACATCGTGCTCCAGGTAGGCACACACACATGAACATACACACACAAACCAGAACGCACTCCTCCCCACACATGCCTACCCCCCCCCCCCCCACACACACACACGCACACATGAAAACCAGGTCCAGTCCTAGCAGCATCTCTGTGTCTGTAGCTGGCAGAGAGCCTGCAGGTGCGCATGGTGGCGGGCAGACCCATCCACTGCCAGGTGCCGGGTCTGGAGCAGCGTCTGCTGGGCCGGGCCGCCATGCGGACCACCCTGGAGGGCGCCAAGGCCATCGCCCTGTCGCACCACGGGACGCTGTTCATCGCCGAGACGGACGAGAGGAGGATCAACCGCATCCAACAGGTCGCCATGCCGCCGATGAACTCATCTGATTGGTCACAGGAACCACCAATGGTTTCGAATCCAATTTGTTGTGTACAGCGTGTGATAGGCTAATAATGCATATCAGAATGAGAATGTATTTTTGAGTTTAAAATATTTGACATGAATTCACGTTTGTGTTTTAAATTGCTAGCTTTATATCATCAATATCATTTTGGGGGGCAGAGAATGGGAAACTTTAAACTTGGGCAGAGTTTTGTAGTGTGTAGTGTAGTGTGTGTCTCGTGTGTTAATGATAACAGTGTATGTGTGTGCGTGTGGGTGTGCCATGCTGTGTGTTATTGACCGCCTGGCAGGTGTCTTCCAACGGAGAGATCTCCGTCATCTCCGGAGCCCCCACCGACTGCGACTGCAAGATAGACTCCAACTGTGACTGTTTCTCTGGTAGGGCTTCAGACACAGACACACACACACACTTTCTCTCATACACAGACCCCTGACAGCTTGTTCCGGTGCTGTATTAGAGATGGAATTCTGGGGGGTGTCTAGAAGGATGGTGGTGGTGGTGGGGAGGGGGTCTGGCAGAGGGGAGGGGCGGGGGGGCGATCGACAGAGAGAGAAGAACAACGGGGTGGCATGAGTGTGGAGCAGAGAGAGAGAAAGAGAAAGAGAGTAGATCATAGCAGGGTGGCACACTATGGTGGTTCCACTCACGCAGTGTGTGTGTGTGGATGCATGTCAGAGAGCGTGCGCGTGCTTGTGTGCGCGCGCCTACACGTGTCTAGTGTGCAGGGGAGGCGAGAGGTCAGTGTGTGCACTATGCCTTTTAAAAGTCACCCGGTCACATTTTTCAATAGGAATCCTATTCCCTGCACCCTCCCCAGATCAGGAAGGAAACATCTCATCAAATGTCAGCTGCTGATTCAGCCTCTAGATTGTGGCCTGAAATGACAGCACTGCCCGCACTGTGTGTTCTTCCTTCGGCTTGGCCCTTTTCTAGGTCTTAATCTCCCAGGATAAGGCTTCATATCTCTGTTCCATTCCTAAGATGAATTGTCGTTCCTCCTGGAAACCCGGAGGAAGTGCAAGGTGTCCGCTGAAAGCCGAAGGGCTGGAACCGTTCCTGTTTCTCCAGCGATGCTTTGCATATTTCTTCTCATGCACTCATTTCACACTAGAACATTGGAAGTCACTTCAGAGGCATGGAGCCTTCTGTCCTTGCCTGCCTCTGAGTCATTTTGTGTTCCTGTGCGTGTATATGCAGCGCATGCAGGGGGGGGTCCAGGAAGTGGGCATGTGTTGCTGAGCATGATTTCCGGTCTCCGCAGGTGATGGGGGCTATGCCCGCGACGCTCGTCTCAAATCGCCCTCCTCCCTGGCCGTGGCGCCCAATGGGACGCTGTACATCGCTGACCTGGGGAACATCCGAGTCAGGGCGGTCAGCCCCAACCAGCCCCAGCCCGGTCCAGCCGGACTGCTGGAGATCAGCTCCCCTCTGGACCAGGAACTCTACCTCTTCAGCCAGGTAGTCATGTATACCGGCCTGCTTAGTTCCTCTTGGTACAACATCAGTTCTTTTCTGGCCCTCTCATCTGATGGCCTCACCATCTCCTCTCCTCTGGCCTCCTCTCTTTCCCCCCTCTAGAATGGCTCACATCTGTCCACCAAACACCTTATAACAGGTCATTTCCTGTATAACTTCTCCTACTCGGCGGACAGCTTCCTGTCAGGGGTGTTGGGCCGGGATGGGCGGGGCCTGCAGGTGAGGAGGGATGCCCGCGGCGTGCCCCTCTGGCTGGCCCTGCCTGGCGGACAGGTGTACTGGCTGTCTCTCAGCAACAGCGGAATGCTAAGGAAGGTGTCTGCCCAAAGCCACGACATCGCCCACCTCACTTACCACGGTAACACTGGTCTCCTAGCAACCAAGAGTAACGAGAATAGCTGGACCACCGTCTACGAGTGAGGATACTTTCTTTCTGTCTTTCTGTGTCTTTCTGTGTGTGTGTGTGTGTGTGTGTGTGTGTGTGTGTGTGTGTCTACAGTACGCCTGCAGTGAGATGTATATTGTGTGAGCGCCATCTAGTGGTTGGGTGTATCTGCCACCACTTAAGTTCACTGCATGGATCACTGGCTTAATTTTTTACTGAGACGCTGAATACACACAAGCACACACAACCTCGCTTACACAACCTATCTCTCTGGCTTAATCAGTATTACCAGCCTGTAGTCTTTGTCAAAAAATCCACAGATGGGTAATTACATGTATAAATCACTTGTGACATCTCCCCTGTGTGTGTGTGTGTGTCTACTCTCTCAGGTACAACAGCGAAGGACATATCATCAACATCACCTTGCCCACAGGCGAGGTCAGTGGTTTCCACGGCAACACGGAGCAGCCGTCCCGAGTGGAGGTGGAGGCGTCGAGCAGGGAGAACTTTGTCACCACCACCAACCTGTCTGCCAGCGACACCATCTACACCTTCAGACAGGGTACAGCCTCCCTGTTCCAGCCTCTCTGTTCCAGCCTCCCTGTTCCAGCCTCCCTGTTCCAGCCTCCCTGTTCCAGCCTCCCTGTTCCAGCCTCCCTGTTCCAGCCTCCCTATCCCCCTGGCTCTGCTTCTACACCTTTATCTACCCTTCACCCCTCACCTACCAATCATATCCCCCTGTTCTTTCACCTTCAACCCCCCATCTCTTTCTGGCCCCATCACCAACTCTTCCATCACTCTCTGCCCCCTTACATATCTAAATACCCCCCCCCCCGCACCCCCATCACCTACCTCTCCATGTAACCCTTGAACCATCAACAAAAAAAATCACATGATATATGTATGCATTAATGTAAATGTCTGCATCTCCCTGCCACTGGGGGAGGGGGGCGCCCCCTCTTTGAAGGTTGGCCCCGGCCACATGTCGCTCAGCATGTTTCTCCTACCCACAGACAGATTTCACTTCCACCACTCTGAAGAGTTTTCATTGCTCAACTCTCGGTTTCACTGGCAATTATTCCTTCCTAGTCATACACAACCAAACCAAATCACTGTTGTTTGACACCTCCTGTTTATTGGTTCAAGACTAAATGTTTCAAAAATGCACATGTTGTTTATTTCAAAGTGGTGGTTTTGTTTGATGGTTTTGAGGGAGCTTGACTGTGACAAAGGAGGAGGGGATGAAAGGATGGATGAAGAGGATGGAAGAGGTGCCTAAAACAGTGGAGGGGCGGAGGAAAGATGAGGAGGGAGGGGCCGATTTTTCTATGGAACGGTTTTCAAACTCTTATTACAATGACAGGACTGCAGTTAAAGTGAAACTGCGCTCTAATCACAGATGTGAAAACACACTCTCTCCCCTTTGTCACTCTATCACTCCCTCTCTCTCCCTCTCTAACTGTCTTTCTTTCCACACATGCACACACATTTACATTTTGTCTTTTAGCAGACGCTCTTATCCAGAGCGACTTACAGTAAATACATTCTGCCAGAGGCAAGTAGGGTGAAGTGCCTTGCACAAAGACACAACGTCATTTGGCATGGCTGGGAATTGAACCAGCAACCTTCTGATTACTAGCCCAATTCCCTAACCGCTCAGCCACCTGACTCCCACACACAGACTGCTTTAAATATGCAGACCAGTTTCCAATCCTCCCTGTAACAGTCTAGCACGGCATGTCTCCCTGCCAAACAAAGATACCAAACACCTTTTATTGTAGACAGCAACAACCACTCTTAGTTTACATTAGACTGTTACAAAACTGTTCCTGAACTTATAATAAACCTTAACATTTCTGAGAAACTGAAACTTGGAGAGGCATCTGTTTTGCTGTTTGGTGTTGACGCGTCTTCATACAAAACAGGCAGACCAACAGCCACACCTTTGCATGCATGTGAAGGCTGTGACCACAGAAGGGTCCCCCCCCCCCCCCCCCCCCATACACACACACGTTCACAAACCATCAGTCATCACTCAATCCATCGCAAAAATCCCTTTTGACATTTTAAATAGGTATGAAACCCAAAAGGTGTAAGCGGTTTGTTTTGAGCACCAAGAGCAGCACCTCAGTATGGTCCACCGCTTTTAGTCAGAGGCTCTTACAGCCCCCAAATAATCACCCAAGTCTTTTGATCGGATCTCCTCCCCAGGGTGATCACACTTTTGGACGCCCACTCTGTCCCATACTGTTTGGGTGGAGCACGTTGTTCAGGCGTCGCTTGGGGAACAGGCTGAGCTGATAACAGAACAGGACAGCTGCAGGCGTCGCTTGTGGGAAACTTCTGCAGACTTGTGAACAGCTCAGCAATGGGTGCAGAGACAGGAAATAAAGCAGAACGTCAAATCTCATCCTCCCTCCTCTGTTTTCTCTCTGACTGGGCTGTCACTCGTGCTTGTTTTCACTTGTATGTTGCCTTGTTTTCGCTTCCGCTTGGTTTGTACATTTTTGGGTGTTTTGGTGCTGGAGTGTGGGTCTTTCATAGACCTGAGCGCACCTGACCTGTTTCCTCCTGTGTGTGTGCGTGTGCCGGCTTACATGTGAAAAAAAAAAAAAACTTTTATTTGTCTGTTGGTTTTTGTTTATGTGGTTAAATGTGTGTGTATCCATATATGTATATGGATATACACATAACAAGTCTCACACGTGTCTGTATCTGTCTGTGTGTGTGTGTGTGTGTGTGTGTGTGTGTATGCCACCAGACCATGCTCAGAGTTCATACCGGGTCAGTGCAGACGGCTCCTTCCTGGTCCTGCTAGCCAGCGGCATGGAGCTGTCCCTCACCACCGAGCCCCTCCTCCCTGCCACCTCAGGGGGCGGGGTCAGCCCCACCGCCAGCCGCTGCAACATCAGCCTTCCAGGAGACCACACCCCCAGCCTGGTGGAGTGGCGGCAGAGGAAGGAGCAGGCCAGGAGCAACTACAGCACCTACGAGCGCAGACTCAGGGTAACAGCCAAGCCTACCTTAACCCCCTCGGCCACCACCAAGCCTCACCTTCCATGGCACGTCACACCTGGATCCATGTACCTCACTGCAACACGCTGTTACACGCAGACCCAGAGCAGTGTTGGTGTTCAAAAATAATCATCATTAAGTATGTGGTGAGGGTTTGTGAAAAGTCTCAAAGGACAGGACATTCTTAAGACCACCTCAGTTCTGACTAACAATGCACCACTAAAATGAATGAATAAAATCTAGAATAAGACTGTTTTTCCAGCATACAGCCACTAGTATTATACAAATTACAGTTATGTAGTTACACAATATAGCATCCTCATCACAGGACAGTATATGGTATACAGTGCAGGTCTTCTTGTTTTACTGGTCACTGTTTTGTCCTTGATTAAACTCTGTGGAGGGCCATTTAGAATTATTGGGAGTTGTCGTTTTATTTTTGTCATGTTCAAGAAGATGCTAGCTCATATTCAATAACTATCTTTTTGCATAACATGACGACAGTGTCCCTAATAAAGAGCACACACCCAGCAACACTTATCTAAGCTGGCCTTCACCCAAGGCACAGAGTCAGCTGGATGTGGCTGTTACCAACAGACTTTTCGTAGTCATATGTTTAGTAACATCTTTATCAGGTTGCGTGTGCTCATTCAGTCTGGTTTAGCAGTTGGTGTCATGGTTAGAGTGATCTATTTTCCTGAGAGGGGGAGGGGGCAAAAGCGTCAACGGTGGTTGTCCACAGTTTGATCACCATGCGGTGAGAACAAGAAGACTACACATTTACCCTGATATCAGCCCTCCACCTATAGAAAGGAAAGCAACCTACTCAAGCCATGATCCAGTATCACTTCACACCTTCCAGAGAACCACAACTTGGCCTGAAGCAACAACGCTAAACTAGGCTTTGCATTAACAGGACATTGTTAACTCGATTTGACATGACTTCCAATGGAAAGAATATTGCCTTACCCTGTCCCTTCCATCCTTTTCTCCACTTGGTCTCTAGGCTCACAACAGGAATCTGCTCTCCATAGACTTTGACCCGAGCACCATGATGGGGAAGATCTACGATGACCACCGCAAGTTCACACTGCGGATCCAGTACGACGCGTTGGGCCGGCCCCTGGTCTGGTCCCCCAGCAGCAAGTACACCCAGGTCAACGTCAGCTACGCCCCCGGGGGGCTCCTGGGCGCCATCCACAGGGGGGAGTGGGCTGAGAGGCTGGAGTACGACGGGGGGAGGGTGGTCTCCAGGGCCTGGGTCAACGGGAAGATCTGGACTTATACCTACGTGGACAAGGTAAGGCCTGATGTTCTGGGGCCTTCCGCTGGTTTTGGTGGCTTCCTGCCCTCAATGGAGATCTTTTCAAAGAAGCCACTGTTGTGTCAAAGTCATGTGTTCATTGTAGTTGTGTGTTTGTGTGTGTGTCCAGTCCATCATGCTGCTTCTGCACAGCCAGAGGCGCTACGTGTTCGACTACGACCAGACGGACCGCCTGGTTGCTGTGACGATGCCCAGCATGGTGCGCCACACTCTCCAATCCCTCCTCTCCATTGGCTACTACCGGAACATCTACACGCCCCCCGACAGCCACGCCTCCTTCCTGCAGGACTTCAGTCTGGATGGACGACTGCTGAGGACTCAGTACTTGGGCACTGGGCGCAGCGCCATCTATAGGTCAGGATCCTTCATCTTTTTATAAAACTTCAAAAAGTGAATAAAATGTGACATTATGTTAGAAATAATTGTAAGAAATGCAATGATCAGTTGATGAGTGTGCATAGGAGTGTGGGAGTGAGTGTGAGAGATCCTGTCCTGTCTTGTCACAGGTACACGGCGGCTGGCCGTCTGTTTGAGGTGGTGTATGACTCCACGCTGGTCACCTTCACCTACGACGAGGCCTCCGGGACGGTCAAGACCATCCACCTGACCCACGACGGCTTCATGAGCTCCATACGCTACCGGCAGACAGGTACGCACAGGCACACACACACACTCGCACAGCTAACACACACACACACACACACAAGCAGTCGCAAAAACACGTACACACACATACACATATACATCATGTTACACATTCTCAAATTTACAGGCCACAAGAGCACTTTTTTGTGGCATAAAATATTCAACAAAGTGTTTTTAATGGGTTACTGTGCTTGTGCTTACTACACTATTGAGTGTGACGGTGGTCGACAAGCCAGACTGAGAAACACTCAATATTCTGCTTTTGAGTCATCAGCGGAGTCTATGAGCTGTTTTATCAGCTGCATTTCGATGTGTGTGTTGTCTGTGGGGACGAGGCGGAGGAGGGTGCGGTTTACCACACAATGTTACTTTTGAGACCCCCCCCGCCTACACACCCATAAACACACACACACACACACATGCACACGGTGCAATCAAGAGCCCTGATATAATTTCCTTGCCATGGCAATGAGTCAAACACAGACCCCAAAAATCCTACGCAAACACACTCCTGAACGTGAACCATGATGCTTATCTCTTATCACCTGCTAGTATCTGCTCTTTTTATAAACCACCCTTCTTAGTTTTACAGACCTCCAATTGAAATTGATATGGAACCTTTGTCATCCAAAATTTCAGAATATATTCAGTGGGAACGAGTTGAACATGATGACATTCTAACAGTATAATATGATGCGCAGCTGCTATTAAAAAGGATGGGTTGCTGCTCTGTGGAGGAGCTCTGTCCTTGCTGTCCATAGAGTGGAATCATTCCCCTGAAACCTTCGCACTCTCAACTCCCTCTGAGCCATCCTTCACAAACTGAGTTCTGGGATTGGTTCCCCTGCAGTATGGTGGTCCTAATCTGCCTGCCCTAGCTGTGTGTGTGTGTGTGTGTGTGTGTGCGGGTGCATGTGTGTGTGTGTGTGTGTGTGCTCGTGCGCAGACCTGTGGGTGTTATCACTTTGCCCTTACAGTGAATGGACTCTCACCTTGCTTTAACTGATCTCATTTCAGCAGAACAAACACTGCTGGAGAGAGAGGGGAGATAGGGGGAGAGGTGGGTGGGTGGGAGAGGTTGACTGAAGAGGTGACGGAAGATGTCAGGAGCAGAGAAAACTTGTTTTATACACCCACGCAGGGCTGCCCTCGTGTATCGAGTTAAAGAAAGCACTACCCGGGAACAAGTGCTGGCAAAATCCATAAACTGCATGTTTACACACCGTGGAAACTGTGGCAAACATGTCACAGCAGAGCATGCGTTTTGGGCCCAAAATACTTGAACTCTGAACTGTGCCTCATTCCCGCCTCATCCGTTCTGACAGTATAATAACCATCGATCTCCATAATATTGTGAGTTCCGCATCTCCCGTTAGGGGGTCGTAATAAAGTAATATGGGAATGACTCACCCTAATGCCGTTTTGAGTCCTTTCTACAGCGCCGTGATAGCATTCTAATAGTCCTTCATCAGAGTAACACCTCGTTAATGGTGAAGATGGCTCTGGAGACTGGCTAGCAGCCATGGTGATTGATGGTGTTGTTAAAGTTGATGGGCTCACATTAAGTAGCCCATTGGCTATATCGTTGCTATTGTCTTTAGCTCCTTTCATGATGACGCCTTGTGAAAGGTCACTGAGCTGTAGAAACCATAAAGGATGGGGGAGGAGTCAGATGGGGGGGATGGCGGGATAAAGGATGCTGAGAGGTGTTGATGTGTGTGTGTGTGTGTGTGTGTGTGTATGTCTGGATAGGCCCCCTGACCAGTCGTCAGATCTTCAGGTTCAGCGAGGAGGGTCTGGTCAACGCCAGGTTTGACTACAGCTACAACAACTTCCGGGTGACCAGCATGCAGGCGGTCATCAACGAGACGCCGCTGCCCATCGACCTGTATCGCTACGTGGACGTGTCCGGCCGTGTGGAGCAGTTTGGCAAATTCAGCGTCATCAACTACGACCTCAACCAGGTGAGGGGCGCACTGGGGACATGTGTGTGCAGTGTGTTGTCTGCTAGTTCTGTCTGGTTCTGGATGAACACTCTACCTGTGGAGTCTGTGTTCCATGTTAGAGTGTTCAAAGAAAAGCGAAAAGGGAGTTCGTGTTTAAACCCCCAGCACCCTGTTACTGTCTGTCGCTCAAGCATTTGGTGGTCTTTTGTGGTATTCTCTTCTTTCAATGTCTCTTCCTCTCTTTCATGTTCTCCTGCTGGCTTGCTGTTTGTCCCCCCCCACACCACACGGCCTCAGGTGATCACCACTCACGTGATGAAACACACCAAGGTGTTCAGCTCCTACGGCCAGGTGGTCGAGGTCCAGTATGAGATCCTCAAGTCCATCGCCTACTGGATGACTGTCCAGTACGACGCGGCCGGACGCACCACGTCCTGTGACATCAGGGTGGGCGTGGATAGCAACGTGACGCGCTACTCTTACGAGTACGATGCCGACAGCCAGCTGCAGAGTGCCTCGGTCAACGAGCGTCCACAGTGGCGCTACAGTTACGACCTGAACGGCAACATCAACCTGCTCAGCCACGGCACCAGTGCCCGGTGTGTGTGTGTGTGTGTGTGTGTGTGCGTGTATGTGTGTGTAATGGCCAACATAATGGCCTAAACATCATGTACAAAAAATCTATGCAGTACAACTTTATTGATCCATTTTTTAATAGAAGTAATTTTGCTGTACACATAACTCATCATGTAAATACATATAAGTACTTGCACTGATACTTAATACAATGTACATTGTAATTATATTATGTCCTGTGTATTCAATAACATTGCTTTCACTTATGCAATTAAAATGATCTTTCTCAGAATAATCTGTAACCCGATGATGAACTAAAATCTATTATATCACATCATCTTAAATCTCACTCATAATAATCAAATGACTAATACTGACTTGTAATCTCACTTATAATAGTCTTCAATCGTACTCATATTCATCTGTGATCTCGTTGTAATAATCAGCCTGACCATCTCTGTTGGCAGGTTGACTCCGCTGCGCTACGACCAGCGTGACCGGATCTCCCGCCTGGGGGAGCTGCAGTACTCCCTGGACGAGGACGGCTTCCTGCGCCAGCGGGGCAACGACCTCTTCACCTACAACTCCAACGGCCTGCTGACCCACGTCTACAACCGCGTGTCGGAGCGCGGCGTGTGGTACCGCTACGACGGGCTGGGCCGCCGCGTGGCCTCCAGAAGCAGCCTGGGCCAGCAGCTGCAGCTGTTCTACGCCGACCTGTCCCACCCCACGCGGGTCACGCACCTGTACAACCACTCCAGCTCGCTCATCACCTCGCTGTACTACGACCTCCAGGGCCACCTCATCGCCATGGAGCTGAGCAGCGGGGAGGAGTTCTACGTGGCGTGCGACGGCACGGCCACGCCCAGGGCGGTGTTCTCCAGCAGGGGGCGCCTGGTCAAGGAGATCCTGTACACGCCCTACGGAGAGATCTACCAGGACACCAACCCCGACTTCCAGCTGGTCGTCGGGTTCCACGGCGGGTTGTACGATCCCCTCACCCGATTGGTCCATCTGGGGAGGCGGGACTACGACACGCTGGCAGGGAGATGGACGTCACCCAATCATGAGCTGTGGGAGGAGCTTAGTAAGGAGCCAAAGCCGTTCAACTTGTATGCCTTCAAGAACAACTGTCCTGTGGGGAAGGTGGAGAGGGTCACCCAGTTCACTACAGGTGAGGCACACACAAGCACACAAAAAAAAACATAATTGAGGGGACATCAATAAGTGTGAAAAGAGCATATTACAAACTCAAACGCACACACAGACGAAAACCGGCGGAGGCTTTCTGTTGTGGATTCCGCACGCGCACACCGACACACCCACGCTCCAGTAGGAGTAATAGAGCTCTGGAGCAGGTAAGACGTGGCGGCCGTTGAGTAGGAACAGCATCTGAGAGACCAAAAAGGTTTAGTCACAGACGGCTGTAGCTCTTCCTCCTCCTCCACCCAACTCCTGCCGTTCCTTCCATTATCGCTCTCCATCAGACGCACGCAACCTGACAGAGAGGAAAATGGGAGTGAGGGATGAGGGAGGAGAGGAATGGAGTGGTGGGAGTTGAAAAGCAGAGGGTGGCAGGCCAGCAGAGTTTCTAGAGACAAATGGAAGGCTTGCGTGAGCCATCAGGTTCCTCTGAATGTTTACTGAAAAGACAGTCTCCCTTTTGGGGTTTATATGCTTAGCAAAAATAGTCTCAATAGTGTGGGTGTAATGCAGATTGTTTGTGGGCTTGTGAGATCTTACGTGTTATGGCTTATTGTACTGTTTTGTACCTTTGAAAGATTCTTAATTTCCTGTTTTCCCAAATTCTGTTAATGTAGATTTGTTTTCAAAAATTATTGTGCCCTTGTGTGCGTTGGTGTATGGGCCTGTGCATAATCGTAAAAACGCCTGCACATATTTGTGTGCATTTGTGTGTGTGTGAACAGATATCGGCAGCTGGCTGCAGCTGTTTGGCTTCCAGCTCCATAACGTGGTGCCTGGCTTCCCCAAGCCAGAGGTGGGAAGCCTGGAGCAGGCTTACGAGCTGATGAAGACCCAAACCAGGACCCAGGACTGGGATTCCAGCAAGGTGAGACACCCACCCTTCCCTCCCACTACCCAGGAAACCCACCTAGCTACTCAACCCTCATATACTGCTGGAATACACACTGCTCTCGTTGTTGGATCCAGTAGGTTTGAGCTCCTCCCAAAACCCTTCCCTTTCTTACCTCTCCCCATCCCTTCCTCTTCTCTCGTTGCCCTCCTCCCCTTCGTTCCCCACCCACCCTCTCTATCCGTCCCCTCCCCTCTCTGTGGTCCTGCATGGGCGTGCCCCCCGCCCCCAGGTGGTGCTAGGTATCCAGTGTGAGCTCCAGAGACAGCTGCGGAGCTTCATCTCGCTGGACCGCCTCCCGCTGATCCCCGACCCCGTAGGCTCCGCCTGCCGACGACCCCTCACCCCTCCCCCCTTCTCCACCCGCCCTTCCCTCCTCGGCCCCAGCATCCGATTGGCTGTCTCGCGGGGCCGTGTCAGCGCCGAGGTCATCGGCGTGGCCGGCGAGGACAGCCGGCGCCTGGCGGCCATCTTGAATGGGGCGGCCTACCTGAGCGGCCTGAGCTTCACCGTGAGCGGCCGTGACACGCATCACTTCCTGCAGTCCCGGCCCATCGAGGAGGACCTCGAGCTGGGTCTGGGGGTGGGCGGGCGCGTCCTGGATAACGGCGTGAACGTCAGCGTGTCCCAGATGAGCGCCACGGTCAACGGCAGGACTCGGCGCTTCGCCGACATCACCCTCCAACAGGGGGCGCTGTGCCTGTGCGTGCGCTACGGAGGCAGCGAGGAAGAGGAGAGGAGCCGGGTGCGAGAGGAGGCGAGGAAGAGGGCGGTGGAGGGGGCCTGGGAGCGGGAGAAGAGGAGGGTGGAGGAGGGCGAGGGCGGCAGCCGTGCGTGGAGCGAGGGGGAGAAGCAGCAGCTGCTGGCAGGGGGGCGGGTCCAGGGCTACGACGGCTTCTACGCCCTGGCCATCGAGCAGCACCCAGAGCTGTCAGACTGCGCCTCCAACATCCACTTCATGAAACTGAGCGAGGTGGGGCGCAGGTAACAGACACAGACGCCACCCCGTCCACCGCACGCCCCCCCCCCCCTTCTCCACCCCCGTCCAGGAGCTTGCCCCCCCCCTCCCCTCACCAAAGACTGCCTGTTTCTACACAAACAAAACGATTTGTTGTACTGTTTCTATATCAAAACAAATTCAAAAGTTAAATGGGAAGATGGGGGAGAAAAGATTTCCAAATGCCTTTAATTGTGACAAAATGATGGTATTTTATTATTATTATCATTATTATTATTAGTATTAATGTACAGTAGATGTACAGTAGAGTTTCTAATGGTGGCACAAGCATTGTGGTCTCCCTGTGGCTTTGCTTTTCTATCCAGAGGCTGTCTCTCTTTCTCTTTATCTCTCTCTTTCTCCCCCTCTTTCTCTATCTCTTAGTTTCAGCATAGGAACTGTGGAACCCCAGTCAAGACTTGTGGTGGGCGTTGTGTGACCCTCAGAATGGACTCACATTAGATAGAAACGATTTCTCCCCCCTTTCTTTGAGTTTCCTACATGGTTTACCTCCAAATGATGCTGTTTACATATCGTGCAAGAGAGGCCTTGTCTGTGCTGACACACTCACACACACCTTTAGCCAATTCATCCCCAAGCTTCTTGTTGGTATACTAGCCCTGTATACTACACTAGCCTGACACACTGTGTGTATACTCAACAGACTGAGGTCAAATACTATTTGAGATTACTGTAAAATACTAGGGCTGTGCAATGGATTCAGTTGGCTATTAACAAAGACCAGATGGAAATGTACCAGCATGACGAGCTGGGAAACGCACCTCTAATGCTTTCCGTTTTTTGCAAATAGTATTTGATTTGGTTGGTAATTCTCAGAACAAGAATGTACATAACCCATGCTTTCATAATGAGAAGTGCTCAACTGGAAAGCCCCACTGTTTATAATTAAATGTCAGTATTGTTAATCAATAGAAAAACAATCACTTTTTTTGCAAAGAATTATACTGTACATTGCTATAGTATTCTCGCTGAAAATCAGACTTTATTGGGTTACAATGGTAATTAAAGGTATTATGTGACATAAGGATTAGTATGTGGGACTGGGACTCATTTGTTTTCATAAATGTCTCTCTCTCGCGCTCTCTGTGTGTCAATTCTTCTCCTACTCCACTCTTCACTAACAACCCCACTCTTACCCTAACCCTCCCTTCGCAAATGTACTTTCCCAACATTTGGAGCTCTTTAACCGGTGTGCTCATTCATTTCTCGCTTAAACAAGCTCAATCCTTTTGATGAGTAGGTTGACAGCTGAGCCTCTGTGTGTGTGTGTGTGTGTGTGTTTGTGTGTGTGTGTGTGTGCTTGTGTGTGTGTGTGTGTGTGTGCCTGTGTCTGTGTGTGTGGGTTGACAGAGCAGAGGGGGAAGAACCTGGAGTTGGCAGCATTGTCCTCATTAGTGAATGCAAATCCATGTGTTCACAGAACATTTCCAAGTCAATCAAGAAATTGCCACCATGGTACAGCTATATCTTTTTTATCCGCTGTTTATCTCTCGCCTGCAGTCTTTCTCTCCGTCTCTCTCTCCGTCTTGCTCACCTTTCCTCTCTCCCTTCCATCTTCTGCTATACCATCTGTCCATCATTTGTGGCATGTGTTTGTCTCCAGAGTTGAATAACGCACAGCAGCTGCTTAAATGATGCTAAGAACAGGTGAGCGCCGCTCCACTCTTGACGGCGCCAGGAGCTGCCTCTTGCTGCCTCTCGCTGCCTCTCGCTGCCTCTCGCTGCCTCTCGCTGCCTCTCGCTGCCTCTCGCTGCCTCTCGCTGCCTCTCGCTGCCTCTCTTCCTTCCTGCCTTCGAAAACCATATGCTGCGCTTGATTCTGTCCATAGCCCTTCACCACAGCAAGCAGATTGAGGGTGTGGTTGCTAGGCGACAGCTGCTCTTCCTCAGGAAGAACTGTGGGTGTGTGGATGTGGGGCGTGAATCTCTCTCTTTCTCTCTCACTATCTTTCTCCCTTTTCTTTCTCTCTTTCACTCTTTCAATCTATCCCTCCCTCTCTGTCTATCTCGAGGAAGGGCTGCAGGATGGTGATAGTGTGTGGAGAATGCCCTGTCCATCTTCCCTAAGGTTTCTCTCCTCTCTGGCAGCCAGCATTCTCTCTCTGGAATCCAGTCAAATATGTCCAAATGAATTCCCATTTCTATAATGTATCAGTGTGATTGGGGTTCATGTATGTGTGTGTGTGTGTGTGTGTGTGTGTGTGTGTTGAGATAAGTTGAGATAGAGGGTGAACTAAATCATTGTATTATGTCACACAGACCTGTTGTGGTGAAACAACACGATTCATTTGCTTGTCATTTACAATTTAATTACCTGAACAAAGCCATATATGTGATATTTAGTTCTCTATAAACAACTATAAAAACATGTTTTAAATTAATAATGTGCTAATGTATGCAGCTCCTTCACAGAAAATGTGACTTTCAAAAATAGTTTTTCGTTTTACATACATATTCACAAATGTCACACTTATTGACTTCTCTCTAAACGACATTTTGTAAAATCTAAACAAAAAGTGTGATATACATTATAATGTTAATCAGTAAAAATGCAGTTGTAGGAAACCAAAGCAGAGGGATTTCAATCAGGATTTCAATGCCTTTTAGACTACGTTCCTAGTCTGGAGATCTTGTTTCAGTCATGGGATGGGGTCTGTCTGTCTAGGGTGCCGCTTTCTGAGCATGCTTCCTACTCGACTTGTTCTTCTGTCCTTGGACAGTTGTCTGGATCGGGTTACTGAGAGCAGTCAGTGTGTTTCCAGAGGGAGTGTGTGTGTACGTGTGTGTATTAGCCCGCGCCTGGGCTGTAACAGGGTACATCAGGGGCATGACGATTCCTTGTTCGGGGTGCTGGAAGGCTGCTATCAAGTTCTTGATTTTACGGAAAAATCGCTTCTGCACGCCGGGAGCAGTCTAAAAGAAGGAGAGTCCAGAGAAATATATTTCCATCTCTTCCAATGAGAAGGAGTGCATAGAGCTCACCTTTCACTCTCTCACTATCTTACTGTCTCGCTCTCGCTTAGCATACAAAGCCACCAGATACAACCAGGACTACACTCCCCAAGACTTACACATTCTATGAAATATAATCTTTCATGGAATATACTCTTTCTGTGAAATGCACATTCACAGATATACCCTCAACATCGCCTCATTTGAAAACATTTTTGCGCACTCACATCAAAATAGAGTACATATATTATTGTAATAAAGAAATAATGTAATAAATATATTATTGCATGTAATTAAGCAATAAATGGTTCATTTTAATATAATGTTGACATTTTTGGGTCTTACATCTGCCGTCCAAGAACCGCTTTCATCAAGGAAGATCCTGTAAGTGTAGACAGATCCTGTACACCTGTGTCACACACAAACACCAAAAATACAAAATAAGTCTTGATAATATTAATACTTAGCAATGTTTGGCACATGAAACAAAATGTCAAAAACAAATATAAAACTCTCTCTTTTAGGCATTTAGATCAGTACTTGTTTTTGGGATGTTATTTGAATCCCGTGATGCAGGGCCTTTCCAGCCCACTATACGGTACAATGGTTTGGTCATCTTTAACCACTTGTGCTCACTTCAGTTTTTTTTGCAGGGATCTTACTGAAGTAACCTGAGGTAGTTTGTTTCCCAGCCCAAAAAAACCACAGGCCACACTTCTGCTTATGTTTTGTGTCAACATCTATAAAAAGTTTGTGAACTTCCACTTCCAATGAAGCTTTAACACTGTGAATACTTGCTGATGGAGTGTGTGCAGTATGATTTTTTCAAAGAGAGTGTGCCAATTAAATTCTGTACAGTAGAATTGAACTCAGATACAAAATTATTCCAAATGACTTAAACTGAGTACCTGCCACCAGCTGCACATATTTAGAGGCATGGTTGCAGGTCCAGGCTTCTTAGTGCTGATATTTTGCAACTTGGGACGTACACAATTTGACTATTAGAGGTCTGCAGATCCGTGCCCAAGACAGAAGCTACGCAGCTTGCTGATAATCCTCTCTTTTAGAATACAGGTCATGTGGAGTAGTGCATGCTATGTGAACTCTTCAGATTTCTCAGAACATTTGATATGCAAATTCATGTAATTGGTGGATTCAAATAAAGCAGTGTGTGTGTGCGTCTATGTACTCACAGCACACAGAGGCAGTATACTCCCGGCACAGAATCGCTGTTACGGATGAGGTAGCTGCCATCTTTTCCCGAATAACACAGTCTTCTCTCCCCCTCCTCTTTACCAATATCACCATGATACACAGACAGACTTTCCATATGGCTGGTTGGCTACTTGGCTGCCTGGTTTTCTTTCTGACTGGCTTCCTGACGGGAGGGTCGGATGGCCTCTCCTCAATCTGAACAGGTTTGATTCCCAATGTCAAAGTCTTGAATACTTGACCTTTTAGCCAGCTCAGGTGAATCTCTGGTCTCTCTCTGTGACTGGCTTACAGGTAAGACGTATGGTTTTGAACTTCTTTCTCAAGCTGCAGAGAAAAAAACTCCTGTGTCAGTCTCACCTCTAACCTTTGAGAATAGGCACGTCAGTTATCCTGCCCCTCTCGCTCTCTCTCTGTCTCGCTCTCTCTCTCGTTACAAATTTGTAGTATTTGTCAGGAAGTGTTCAGCAGGAAATAACAACAGATTTTAAATGGAACATTCCACAACATGGGGTTGGGGAGTAAGATAAGGTTGGGGGTTGATGTCATTTTCACACATTTGTTGCTTAGCGTAGATTTTACCTTTGCACATTCATGGTATCCTTCGCATACTCAAGTGTTTTCAAAAAGATAAACATGTGTTATCAGCCAGCCTTTGTTTCCAGTTCCTCTGCTGCTACGATGTACGATGAGAATGTCATGTTGTCGTTAAAACAGGTTGTGATGCAGGTCTCCATTTTTCCATATACATCGGCAATGATTGGTACTGTTAACTTTTTTGGATTGCCCACATCCAATTTTCCCCCAGATACTGAAGTTTACCTCATTTTGATTGATATGCCCCACATTTGAGTCATGTTTGAACTTTCCCACTGTTAAATACTGCAGCACAAAACATCATAACAGCAAACCCGAAACCATCCATGCAGCTCTGGACTCAGTACACAGTAACTTCCAAGTGATCACAATGTTAGGTAGTACAAGAGAGACAACCACTGTATGAGGTGATTACTTTGCTTCTGGCCTCCATCATGTGGACCTTGCAGACATTTCTCACATGGTATTGTCAAACCAGTCTTACACCCAACCTGTCTGGTCAGCGATACTTGCCACTATAACTACCACTTAAAACTATGTTTATGGTCATGGATACTTAGACATAAACTCCCTATCTGTTAAGTTCTGGAAGATGTGTTGATTTGACAAGCTTGACTCATCATATAGCAGTGGGGATGGGACCTGGCACATGTGCTGAAGTCTGACCTTCTGAAAAGTGGTAGTGGTGTTGAACTGCTGCTGTGCTATAGCCCCATCCGGTGGCATCAAATGAGACCTGCACCAAGGCACAGCCGGTATGAGGTTGGGGCTTGCCTTGGTGCTTGTATTCCATGTCTTACAGTGAAAAGCCACTGGATCTCTTCTGCAACCCATGTCATGCATTCAATTATTGTCCAATAACTCCACCGTATGTACAAACCATGTCAGATCTCCCAGAACTCAACTTTCCTGGGCCAAAGTAACTGCAATCTATGGTGGTATCAACAACATAGAAAACATAAACTGTATATACATTTTTTATTTCAAATAAAAATTCAGAAGAACAGGTAACAATGTGTGTCAAGGAGCTATACCAAATAATACATCATACTTTTAAATACACGGTGAATGTGACACAGTCAATCTTTACAATCAGCCCAGCTTCATAGCTGGGTTCTTTGCTGGGTACAAAGAAAGTGTTTATGTGTGTGTGCTCACAGCTCAGTGCCATAGAGAGAGGTTCATTCGGTGGTCCTGTAGGGGGCAAAGTTTAAGAGGCAGAGCTAGATAGGTTATGGTTTTATCTGGACAGTCTGTTCTGCAGGTTCACCTTCCCTGTCAAGGAGGGTGGGGTCTCTATGTGGGGCCAGAGGTCTCACTCTGCTTCCTGGAGAAGGAGCTGAGTCTGGTGCTGAAGGAGCCCCTCTTCTGCATGCGGGCCTTCCCCTGGGCCGTCACACGCACACACAAGCCCTCCCACATCCCCCCCAGGCGGCCCCGGAAGTGGTTCCCCAGGAAGCAGTAGAGGACGGGGTTGATGGCTGAGTTGGAGAAGCCCAGGCTGAGGCTGAGGGGCAGCAGGGTGGCGAGGGCCCAGTGAGCCCAGCACTCCTCCACCACACCCAGGCTCTGCAGCACGTCCAGCAGGGTCAGCAGGTGGAAGGGGAACCAGCACAAGAAGAAGGCCAGGACCACGGCCGCCACCGTCCACAGGACCCGCTCCAGCCCCCGGCCTTCCAGGGGCCTGACGGAGCATGGGATGGAGGGCCTGCGCTCGGAGCTCACTGGGGGCTCCTGGCCAAGGCTTGTGACAGGCAGTCGTGGTGAGGAGTCTGCTTTAGTCAGGTTGTCTGTGGACTGTTGTGCTTTACTGCCTGCCCCACGTTTGGCAACCAGGCCGGGGGCCCCCAGCATCAGGTGCCTAGCGATGGCGCAGTAGCAAGACGTGATGATCGCCATGGGCAACAGGAAGCCCAGAAGCATTTTCATCCAGGCCAGGCTGAGAAACCAGCCGTGATGGGGGTACAGGATCACGCACGCCTCCACCCCCAACTCCTCCACGTGGCGGGTGTCCCTCAGCACCAGGGTGGGGGCTGAGCTGGCGAACGCCAGCACCCACACCAGCACGCACGCCAGCTGGGCGCGGCGCGGGTCCCGGTTGCCCTGGGCGTGGAGTGGACGCACGATGGCCAGGTAGCGATCCACGCTCATGCACGTGATGAAGAAGATGGAGGCGTACAGGTTGAGGGACAGAAGGCCACCACAGAGCTTGCACGCCAGCCAGCCAAACGGCCAATGGTAGCCCAGGGAGTAGTACACCGCCCACAGAGGAAGGGAGAAGAGGAAGAGGAGGTCGGACACACACAGGTTCAACATGAAGCTGTTGGCCATCGTCCTCCTGCCTCCTCCGGTCTGAGCCAGCAAACACACGGCCAGAGTGTTGCCCACGATGCCCAGGGCACAGATGATGCCGTAGAGGGAGGGGATGAGGATGTTCTGGGGCAGGGAGGGCCAGGTTGGGCAGGGGGGCGATGACGTTGGAGAGGAGGGGAGGTCAGTTGTGGGCGTGTAGAATGAGTGGGTGGCATTCAGGAGAGAGAAGTTGTTCTCCATGGTTATAGTTTGGGTGGTTGCTTCTCCAACAGTTGCCCAGCTGCATTAAAACAACCAGTGACATTCATAAGAGCCTTATATACAGTAAGACAACTAGTTCTCCCCATCCTTGTCTCCTGTCGTATGTGTCGTTCTGGTATGCTTTGGAATCACATCCTCTACGCACCCAGAAAACTCTCAATTGTTTTAGGACATTCTATCATCAACATAATTACCATAAAGAATATCTAAACTAAAAGCCTACTAAAGATATCTATATGCTCAAGAAAGGCAAAACATAAAAAACTAATAACATTAAAAAATGTGTTATGATTTAATTAATCAAGCAAGTATTTTCAACCCATTTAAAATCATATTTCCTGCTGTAGCAAAGTACATTTCAACTAATCTCCAAAACTCATATGTCAATGAACAACCCTCTATACTGTATACTTCAAAGTCAGCCTGTGTCCAAAAATCCCAGTTTACCTTCAGTGTTGCGCTTCGAGACCCTATCCCCAGGGGATGTAAGCTAAAGTCTGTTCCGCTCTTCCCAGGAGTGGTGCTGCTGTCCTGGCTGAACAGGTTCTGGCTGAGCTCCCTTCTTCCAGACTGTCTCTGGAGGCTGAGAGGCACTGTGGAGGGCTGAGGCTGGACTGTGGGGTCTTATAGGCCCTGGACTGAGCTGGTGGGGTGGGCTGAGCAGCAGAAGGAGATGGGATGGACAACGGCTCTCACTTTTTCTCTGTCTCTCTCTCCCTGTCTCTCTCTGTCTCTCTCTCTCACACACACACACACACACACTGTCTCATTCTCTCTCCCTCTCTTTTCCTCTGTCTTTTTTAACAACGGGTTAAAAGCCCCCACCATCTGTACCTCAACATTCCACAAGAATGAAAGAGAGAGGAAGTGTTAAATTAGATCAAGATGTGTTAGTTTTCCCAAATTGAGGGGGATCTAACCTTCAGATTCAAATCAATGTCCGCCTGGAATCTCAGGAGGGTGGAGTGACTTATTCCGGTACCATTCCATTGGTTGCGTCCTGCTTCCAGCCAGGTCTGGGCACTGTATGACCCTGTGAGTTAAAGCCCCCTTAATGGTCCCCTTACTGGAGGAGCAGAGACTGTGTTCATTGGAGCCACCTCTGAGTTTGTTATGAATGTGTCATATACATTTACAGATTGTCAGCGGTCAGATAAGTCATGGGAAATATTTACACTGGCAAAGTACAGGAGCAGAGGAGTGGAGAGGGAGAGAAATAGGGTAAAAACTGACAGAGGGAGAGACAGAGAAAGTGCCACAGGAATATAAAGATGGAGGGGGAGAGAGGAAATGAGAAAGGGAGAGGTGGAGAAGAGGGAAAGGAAATGGTGGGAGGAAAAGAGAAGAAATGGAGGAGAAGATGGCGACAGAGAGATGGAACTGACAGAAGTGGGAGGAGGAAAAAAAGGAAGAGGGAGAAAGAGAGGAGATTCCCTCCAGTGGTTTTTCATTAAAAACCTTCAGTGAAATTTAATGAGGGTTGTGTTTACCACTGTGAGCCAGGTTACATCATGGTTCCTTTGATCAATATGGATGGAGTAGGGGGGTTTGTGGATGTTTCCGTGTGTTGGCAAAGTGTGTATGCGTGTGTGTTTGTGTTTGCGTGGTGTGTATGTGTGTTTGTGGAGTGTGTATGTGTGTACCTTGCCATCATTTGTCTGTGTGTACTTTCTCAGTCCTTGAGAAATCAGCAAATACAAGGCCAAGCTATCATCAGGGATTCTCCCCTGCAAGGTTACTGAAGGGAGCGAGAGGATTGGCCGAGATCCGGGTACGACTGAGATGTTACCGATGACGACCGAGGCCGTTCACATGGCTAAGGTGGTGATGTCTCACACCAACATGCAGTTGCTGCAGTTTAGAAACACAGTTTCCTGTTTTGTTCACTGTGGTTCCCACATCTGAAGCGTTTTGGGATGGGCTGCGTCTCTCTGGCGACAGAGAGAGTTATTTGTAGTTTTTCTTTTAACACATTCCCCATGAGCATTTCTTCTAAGTGGCTGACTGTAGAGAGCCAGTGTTGCTGAGTAGCAGAGGGGTGGGGGGGGGGGGGTGAAGGGATGAGGAGATTGGGCCTGAGATTGAGGGGATACTGTTGGTTTACAGACAAAGGGAGGTTAAGGCTTAAGGATTTGAAACTTGAATAGGTATGCATGACTGGTCAGGCATGCATGCGCACAGGCACCCACACACCCACAGGTCTCACACACCCACACACACACACACACACACCCACAGGTCACACACCCTGACCAGAAGCACACTTCTCACAGCCAATGACCTGGAGCAGACATTTACGATGTGAGGCCACAGAGGCCAGCAACAACAGGAAGGCAGGACACACAATACCACGCCTCACCAGTGACTCTCTTCTTTCTCCTCAGAACTTTCCCTTAGCTCCAAACAGTCAGAGGAACAGTACATTTGTCTCAAGGCCTTTCTCGCTCACACCCACATATAACACACTCGATACAAATCGGGAGGTATCACATACTGTACCGTGTCATGACAACTTAACACCCATCCATATCAACACCCTTCAGAGTAGCTAGGCCTGGCTGTCACACGTGGGGATTTATCCTCGAACAAGTATCACCCAGTGGCTGAATCTCTGTCCAGACACAGTCCGACACCGACTGGGTTAGAGTCTCTGGGCATCTGTCAGGACAAGTTGAGGCTGTGGACACAGCCAATGACATCCATCAAATAATGAATTTGGCCATGAGTAAAAGAGTAGGTCAAGAATATTAGGTTACACTGCCTTAGAAAGTAATTCCATAAACACCTAGACAAACAGTCGAGAGAAATGCAGAATATGGCTTTGCTTCTCTGTAGAGGGACACTTCACTTTGATGTGTGTGTGTGTGTCTTCCAGTCGCTCACAGCACAGTCACCAATGCTAATCAGTTGACCTCATCTAAAAGCCTGGGAAAACCAGACTCCATGGGCAGCATGTGCACGCAAGCACACACACGCACACACGCGAACATACAGTATCATGCTTCTTATGTCTTGTGTTTAGGGTTATGATGATAATCATTCTGAGTTTGTTTCATGGGAGGGCTCTCCCACTGTCTGAACTATCAGCAGATAACGAGCAGACCGTCCTCACCCCACTACACACCACCCTCTCAGAGGAAACCCAGGTTAAAGGTTCAGGGTTCGGGGTTTTATGTCCCAGCTTCCTCCCTCGGTCTCAGCATGGTTACTTGAGGTTACGCAAATGAGTCAAACTGAGACACTCAGAAGAAGAAAGGAACACCAGAACTTTGTCCCCGTGCTAGGCAAGCTGACGGCTGGAGGCTACCCCTAGTGAGGAACCACATTTCCCAACCTCCCTCAGTCCGTACAGGCCCTGAAGGATGACTAAACCAGTACCGCAAGAGTTCATTAGCATTGTGAGAAGTCAGATAAAGACTTGAGGAACATCTTGTGGTCTGAGCCAGACTGTTTCCAGGAACGCTGGAGTTAGACGTGTCTAAAAACAGACTGGTCAGAGGGGGCAGCCCTGGAGGTCCCTCAACTCCACATAGCGACAAAGGCTCCACCAATCACAGACAGGAAAAAGAGACTGAGACGCACAGGAAGGAAGTTCAGTCTGATCTGGTCTTGGCAGACAGTTTGTTTTGTTGGTCCTCCTGTCACGCACAGAGATGCTTTGAACACAACTAGAGCGAGAAAGGGAGAGCAAGAGCTGGTCACAGTGACACACGCACAGTTTCTCCCTCTCACATCATGCTGGCCAGATGCCCAACTCTGGGTTAATGAGGTACAGACATCCTCTGGACCACCGGTAACACCATGACAAAGCAGTAAAGATAAGGAGAGATACTGTTACTTTGTGAGTGCATCAGAGCTGAGGCAGGTTTAAGTAAAGGCATGTGGGACTGTGGTCTGAATCTTTTCTTCCAGAAAAACAGAACAATGACTGAATGTGTGGCTTTTTAGTTCATTTTAAATGAAATACGTATTGAACTAATCAGTGAAACTCAATATCCAATGATCCAACAGAGTGTGTGTGGGTGTTCATCAAAACAGAAGTGCATTTTCTTTAGAAATATAGATTTATTCAAGATACATTGGAAATATTTCTCTCTACAAGTGCAAAAATGTGTATGCAATCACAGATACATATATTTTGGAATTTGCATATCAGTATGATATAAAACATACTTGTATCATTCTTAAGCTGCCCACAAATCCCTAAGCCTTGAAGTCAAAAGTAGACAGGACATGATGTCACCCCGTCCTGTGCGGTACAGCCGTACGCAGTAGTCAACAGTCGTGTGTTCACCTGACCTGCCATGTCTCCTGTCACTGTGGCGGTCTGTAGCCGCCCATACACTCACATACTGCACCCAACTCACTGATAACACACTGATAACACTGAGAGAAAGCATTGCTGCAGTTATTGGATTATGCTGTCTCTTGGCAGGATAAACATATATTAGGACATACAGATTACTGTGTGACTTGATTGAACCTGATTGTGCCACTGTAGGGCCATTGATCCCTTTCCTCTCCTCTCCCCATGTCTCCTCTCCTCTCTCCTTCTCTCCTCTCCTCACGTCTCCTGTCCTCTCTCCTTCTCTCCTCTCCTCATGTCTCCTCTCCTCTCAGCTACGTGTGCTGTACAGGTCTGCGTCCTCAGGGTCAGACTGGCCAAAGTCCATCAGGGACTGTTCAGGGCTGACCTCTGGATGTTCTGGAAAAGAGCAAAAGAGTCAAAGAACCACCAGAGAAATCTAAAGAAACACAGAGAGATACATAAAGAGAAAAACACAAACAGAAAGACAGAGCCAAAGAGAGGTCAGTCAAACAGCGAAAATCATTTAGAACATGGTTTAGCTACTATGTGGTCGGACAGATTGGCTGATCACGCAAATAGGTGTGACAGCTGTATATGTAACAGAGTTTGTTATTGCATAGATGGTGATGGTGTGTTCAGCGGTACCTGTGTGTGTGTCAGCCTGTGTCAGGACTGGCGTGTGTGTGTGCCCTGTAGCTGGGGGCTTCCCAGTTCCAGTGATGGGTGTGGCCGCCAGCACAAACGCCGCCACCAGCTCAGCATCAGAGGGGGGCGTGGCCGAGGTGGGGCTGACTTGGGAATGGGCGGAGTCCGGGGAGGGGCCGGGGACAGGAGGCCCCTCCCCAGGGGCCTCTGGCTTTGGTACATTGTCAATCTGTCAGAAACAAACAGGGATGGATAAACAGACAAGAACGTAGCTTCAGTGATATTTGCAAGTATGTGGAAACGCTCCAGTGTCTGGTGTGACTCTGTACCTGGGTTTTGGAGCTGGGTTCTTTGGGGCTGACAGTGGTCAGGAGCGAGGAGACTGTGGTTGTGCTCCACTGACCGGCTGCATACAGCTGCTTGCCCATCACCTAGGAAACACGTGGTGGAGTTCTGTGATGTCAGTTTGGAGTGGGTGTGGCCCTAGAACCTGGGAAGTGGTGATTAGTTCTCTCACCTTGAGCAGAGCTACAGATTGGGCAGGGTAGCACACTGATGCTCCAGCACTCATAAAGACCAGGGGGACTGCTAGTTTCCTTAGACGAGAGTCTATTGCATGCAAAAACAAATGTACACACACACCCACATATATATATATATATAAATAAGAGAAAGGCAATTTCTTCAATGAGGCATGGACATTGCGAGAGTGTGGAGTGATTATAGGACTGTGTGTTACCCTGCCTGGTGACGAGCATGCCCACCAGACCAGCCATGTAGATGGAGCCCAGTCTGGGAAGGAAGCCTGGTGGAGGGTCTTTCAGATAGTGGTACACATCTGTACACACACACACACAATGATGCAAACACTGACAACTGGGCACAACTAACCACAACTGAGAATAAAACGATAAGATAACATGTTTGGGCTAACCTTGACTCGCATGGTACAGGTGCACACTTCCAACTTGCACGGAGACACAAGCACCCTGTAAACAGTTGATGATGTACAGTAGGATCTATTCATTTAGCAGAGACAACTCATAAATTGGAAATACTGTAGAATGGATGCAGAAAGCCACGCTAAATAGATTTCTATATGTTGCCCATACAGCATATTTGTTCCAGGAATTCATGACCTTGCTTGATATGTGCTACTTCAGTAAGTGTTCCCCTAGATGCCCTATGCACAGTACCAGCATTCCATGCTCCGCAAATCAGTTTTACACCTAGCCCTACATCCTGTCTGACAGCTTAAGGTTAACTAACTGACTGACTAACTGAAAGACTAGGCTGCAGTTGCTGCTGTACAGAATGTGTCGCCTACAGACCATGGTAACAGTGACTCATAGGAATATGACAGAGAAGGTTACGGAACAAATAACCGTGAATACCGGTTGAGACTGTTTTTCAGTTAACAGACAAGTGACTTCTCAAATAAGCATCTAGTTTACCTAATTACATCTGTGTCTATGAGTATATTGGGGTTTTCTAGAGTATATGGTAATCTAAAAGTATAAAGTATTACCTGTGCAGCTTGGATGTAGGGCTGTAATGTGGCTCTGAGAGAGGTCACGCTCTTCTGCAGCGCCCCTGGCTGCTCAGCGACAAACTGGAGCTGATAGTTTTGGGGCAGAGGTGTGTAGACGGACAGCTAACACAGGAACAGGAACACAGGTTAGGCTGTGATAGGACAGGGCAGCAAAACACTTCAAGGTAGACACCCCAATGTGAGGTCATATCTGTACAGATGTAAAAAGTATGGAAGATATCCCACTTTGTTTAAACGTTTAAAAACATAAAATGTGCTTACAGTTATGTTGGTACTTTATCTACTGGCATAAACATGAGATTAACTCTGGCATGGGTCACTTTCCTAATTTTAATTGCAATATCAGTCAGTTTGAGTGTCTGGTCTGCTACTTATTCTTTTAAAGTTGTAGCCATGACCAACTGTAGAGTTATGCCTACACTGACAGGGTTTCAGTCTGAAACCGTACCTGTTGTGGTGAGAAGATGCCATCCAATTCAGTCTCCATAGAGCACACCCGGAAAGATGCTATGCCCAGGACGGTTGGCACGGCAACCATCACAACCTGAACAGACACACATCAGCTGAATACTGCTACTACTGTTAATGTAATAACCGCTGACGATGTGGAGACCTCCATAACATACTATTCCACTTGGGCAAGTCGAGGGGAACTGGAACTTCATTAAAGTGACTGGATAGTGACCATAGCATAATTCGCTAGCTAATATAAGGATTAAAGCAGCTGTAAAATAAGTTGCATATTCACACTACAATATCAAGATAGAAAGGTCCACAGGTCGTGCAAGCCAAAGACAGTAGATGATAGTGTCTGCCTAATAATTCCAAGCTAGCTACAAGGCTAGCAGCCGCTCATTTTCTTATGTTTTCAAATTACAGATATTGTAATATTTTTTTGACATGGCAATGACAGCGTGCAAGCAGTTGTAGTCTAATAAAAGCAAACGATAAACGTAACCTAACGATCATATACAATGCATACTGCAGTGTTGCTTGTTTGTGAGCGCCAGCTGCTACAGTACTTCGCAAGAAGACAGTGTATTCGGTTGAGTTTCCATAGCTCAGTGGAGTTGAAAATGCATATTTGTGTAATTGTGCTGCAACTGTATGAAATGTATTACTAAAACACCAAAATGTAGAACTGTACAAAACATTTTAACACTGTTGTTGAAAACAATCACCTTGGCCGCCATGACAGCTTTCTTCTTAAATCGATGAGAAAACAGTGATACGCTGCTGCATTCACAGGTGTGTACCGCCACCTACTGGCTGGAGTATTACAGCATGCGGTGAACAAATGATTTTTCAAGAAGCAACATGACGAATAAGGGTAGGGGTAATTCATAGTGCAGAGGATTCAGTTTATTGAATTCAAAGTTTTACAACTTAGGTTTACAATCTGTATGTTTTGTAATATATATTAATATATATGAAACCAAAAAAGGCTACTTTAGGAAGAATAAATGTAATTTTCTTTCTTTTGCTTTAATAGCATCTTTAGTCAGTTAATTTACAGAATAACAGTTAGCTAATATCCTTGAAAAAGAGCAATATGTTCCTTTTTTCAATGTCGCAGTGCAACTTACATCTTATACACCTGTGCAATGTACCGTGAGGTGGACACCCCTGAAAGAACACACAGTGGAATCTCCCATTGGCTTGGGCTGTTGCGGTGGGTCTACTCACACGGAGAGCTGGGAGGAATTAACACAGTCTGTGCCCTACAAATGATAACATAACACCTCTAGATCTACAGTAAATGACCTGCTTCAAAGAGCGGGCAGTTGTGAAATAATGATAACAATATCAGATATGAACAGAAGTTTAGAGACTAAAGCAAAGTGGTTAGTCCCCTCTTTAGTAGAATGTGTGTAGGAAATGGATACCACCCTGACCAGTCTGTATGTTGCAGAAAGGGCTGGGGAGGCACAGAGAAAGTAGTTGCATCATTTTATAGTTTTTTTTGTGGTAAACTTTCCTTTGAAAAAAAAAAACATAACATTTTGACAATGTTTCTTTGTGGGTCTATGTTAAACAGTTATGTGAGATAAAAGTTAGAGCTACTTGAGATGATAAATGATAAGACATGAGATACAGAGTAAAATGCATATGGTCAGATACAGTATGTGCTGGTCGTAGTGTATTTCTGTTCAGGTTTTGGGACACCAGGGGACACTGGTAAATTAGTGGCCTCTTTGGCCGACTCTGAAACAAGAGAATGTAGCCTACTGTACCAAAGGCGTGACTAGATAAAACCTACAGAAATAATGATATGACTAAGAAAAATGCATCAATATCAATAGTGTGATCAGTACGAACTGCAGATATTCTCTTTGTAGTCTGTCACTGAATTATATTATTTTGATTTAGAAAAAAACATGAATACTTAAATAAGTGAACATATAAAGACTCCTTTAACAGTACTTTTGCATTTTTCATGCGCTACAAATCTAATATCTTGCGACCATGAGAGTTAAGAAAAAACAACACAATTGATCCACAACATGACCCTGTCTTTTCAAATTAGTCTGGGGCCTTTTCTCATGCAAAACTCAGTCAGGAGAATATTCTGAACTTTAACGTGGTGTCAACCAGAATAACCATTGATGTTTACCCTTTGCTGACTGTAACTCCTCACTAGAAAAACCCTGCATCTATGTGAATCGGGGGATACTGCAAAACCTTGGCATAGAATACATAGGGCTATTTTGTACATCATACCTATGACACAAAACATAAATAGCTTTATATCTTCTATGTTAAATATATTTGTTGACTGTACACAAATCTTTAGAAAAACGAAACGGCAAATGCTTTACCTGATATTCTGAACATTAATGACAGGCCATTGAGACGTGTGACCCTGTGATGCAGCCAATGAGATATAGAGATATAGAAAGTGCATTCTTTGTGGTGATTTCTTTGAAATACTCTCTAGCTCTTTGCATTCGCTGAAGAAGGAGAAAAAAAGTTTGCACACTCACGCGTTTACACACCCTCCTGCCTTCCTCTCGCTACCCCGAGAAGTGGTTCACAGTGGCAATGGAACAGACACACACACACCATGATACACACAAGTATACAAATATACACAAGCCGCTGTGGGCCAACTACACAGTATAAAGTATAGAGTGGAAGAAATAAACCAAGAGAAGCATTGGAAACCAACCCTAAAAGATAGAGGGATAGATAAAAGAGAAAGAGGTTAAGAGACGTGGACGAAATCAGATCATCTCAGATAGTCTTGTGTCAATCAGGAATAGTCAGGTGACCACTGACTGCCGAGTTGTCCCATCTCCCCACTGGTCACGTCTCCTTTCTCGAATAGAAAAAAGATGACAACCTCAGCTGGGTGGATCCTTCACACCCTGAGGTTTTGCATTCACAGGAAGAGTTCACAGTTTTCCTCAGTGGCTACTGGACTTGCAGGCGAGCCCCTGTTGAAGCTAAGGGGGGCCATACACGCCACCTGTCACAGTCACGCAGTCCTGAACAGTTCACTGACAGACCCCGCCATCCCTCCTCTGTCAGGACGGAAGGACAAGGCCTCTCTGGAGTTGAAAGAGAGATTAGATGTGCTGTATGAGGTTCCAAACAAAGAGATAGAGGAGGAGGGGGGTTGCGGCTGTGGTCAGTAGAAAGATACAGTGTTTTGGCGCATGGGGTTTCTGGTCGGTATTGCTGCTACATGTTTTACACCCCTGCTCAAAAAAGAAAAAGAAACTCGCATAGCAAAACTAGGAGAATACAAAGGAAACCGTTGTGACAAAAAGTCCATTTTTCCCCCTTTTGCTAGTCAAGCGTGTTCGGTTTGTGTTGAATAGACAAAGGAAGAATACAGCTCTCTGTTCAGGCATGCAGTAGGCGCCCTGCCGGGTCCTCAGGATTATCAAAAGTTCACACACAGTGTCCTGACTTGCCAGTTGGACTATTTACACATCGTACAGTGCCTGGTTGTTTGGTTGCTGTGAGTGTGTGTAAAGTAAATGTGTGTATGTACTGAAGGTGGCAGGCATGGGATAAGAGGTGTGTACGCATCTGTGTGCGCACGCGTGCGTGTGTATGTGTGTGCATGCGTCCCTCTCTCTCTCTCTGTCTCTCTCTCGCTCTCTTCCCGCCCCCTGAACGAAGCCCGGCCCCCTCCTCAGACATGCGTCTCGATGAAGGAGTGTGTGTGTGTCATGAGCGGGGCCGCGAGCGGGGAGAGATCGTCCTGGCCATTGGTGCCGGGGCTGAGCTGGCAGATGTCAGAGTAGAGCTCACTGTTCCACTGCTTCCACTCCCTGAAGCTCTGGGAGCACAGGGTGGGGTCCTCCAGCAGGGCGCAGATCACCGCCAACTCGGACTCCTTGGCCTGAGGGACAGGAGAGAAGGGATCGACCCCTGTCAGAGCTGCTGGGACCACCTCAGCTCCGCCCCCCCTCGACTTGAACACAAATGAAACTGTGGATTCATAACACATCTGGTTCTATATACAGGGTTCTTTGAACTGTATTCCATGGGAGTGATATATTGATGTGGTGTGCGTGTATTTACGCGCGTGTGTGCGGACGTGGGTGTACCTTCAGGGTGCTGCGGAGGGCTCGGACCCTGTGCAGCCTGTCGTTCAGGAGGGGGTCCCTGCAGCGCTGGGTGAAGCAGCGTCGGAGCTCCTGGCGGCTGCAGGGCCGGGGGTCCCCGAGGGCCGACACGTTGGCCTGCTCCAGGGCCCGGTACAGCTGCTCCAGGCCGTCCAGACCCTCCGCCACCGGCGCCCCCTCCCGCCCCTCCGACAAACGCCGTTCCCGTCCCTCAGAGACCCGCCTCTCCCGTCCCTCGCTCCGCCCCTCTCTCGGTTCGAGGACTGCGGGAGAAGGACAGGCGGGAAGTGATCAGTGTGACTGAAAGACTCGAACTGAGCAAATGGAAATAAGAGTCCGAATTGAAGGAGAAAGCACTTTCAATTACGTTTTAATTATCGGTGTGCACATTACATTTAAACGTTGTTTACATGACATTCATTCGTTCAATGAGTCTTTCCAGGAAAAAAACAGATGCTGTACGATTTTTCTCAAATCCAGACCACATAATTGATATCAACTATGTGTGTGTGTGTGTGTGTCTCACCCTCCTGGCTGGCATCGTTGACCTGGGCCTCCTGGGCCTCCTGGGCCTCCCCCTCCTCGTCCTCGCTCCTCTCCTCCATGCGGGCGGGGGTCTGCAGTAGCTTTCCTGACCGGGGATCCCTGTTCCTGGGAAGGCTCTGGCTGCGCTGCTTGTGGGACCGCCGGTGTGAGTGTGAGTGCGTGTGCGGCCCCCGCTCCAGGGGGAAGGGCCCCTCGCGCTCCCGCTCCCGCTCCGCGTGGTGCCTGCGGACGGGGAGGGTGGCCTGCCGACGCCTCTCCGGGGACATACCCTGCCTCCCCAGCCCCCCGTACCCCCCCATCAGCCCGTCAGCCATGCCCATCTCCCGCCCGCCGTAGCCCCCGTCCCCCTCCAAGGGCGCCGTCTGGAGGAAGTGGAGCCCGGAGCTGGTCAGGGGCGTCTCGATCAGGTCCTGCCAGGAGCGGCGCTCCCGGTGGGTGGAGCGGCAACCCGACGAGTGTGTGCTGGTGCTGCCCGTCCCCATGCCGCCCTCACCCCTCTGCTCCTCCGCTGAGGAGTGGGAGTGAGTGGACTCGCTGGAGAAGTGGCGCCCGTGCTTGGGCTCCGGGAAGGGGCTGGAGGAGTTGACCTGAGGGGGGAGAGGGGAGGTGGAAGAGACCATCTGTGCGGGGATGGGGGAGGTGGAGGATACCATCGGCGGGGGGACGGGGGAGGTGGACGACATCATCTGCGGGGGGATGGGGGAGGTGGAGGCGCTCATGGACAGGGGCAGGGGGGAGGGGGTGGAGCGCAGGAGGCTCATGCTAACTGACCGAGGCAGCTGGTCATAGCTATGGAGGAGGTGGGTCTGGGCAGAGGAGAGGGGTGGAGAGGAGGCGGAGATGGGGGGAGGGGGTGAAAGCAAGGTGGGAAAGTGAAATTGAGGGTGGGAGGGAGGGATTGGAAGAGAAGACAGAGAGCAAGTATGGGAGAGGAGGGAGAGGAGGGACAGGAGGACAACAGGAGAGAAGGAGCACCAGGACGAGAGTGAGAGAGCAGTGAAATGGTTGATGAGTACCAATGACCAGCGAGGCGTGACCGTTGACTGCACATCTGAACACACGGGACCCAGCTTGGAATATCTACAACACGGCACTACTCCTTCATCCTCAATCTCACTGATCTCACATGCTTCGATAGGTAGCGGCTGTGCAGAATGCCACTTGCTTTCTCCAGTCCAGTCAGGCTAAGTCAAAGATGACCTCATGGAAGGATGCTTTTCTAGAGCATGTAGTTAGAAGACAGGGTCCTTTAGCACCATCTAGTGTCTGCCAGTGTCAACACAGGCAAGTGGCAATAAGGGTTGTGGGATCGGTGGGCAGGGCAGGGCTGGCCTGGCAGTCACACGCTCTAATGTTTTATTGAAGCTGAGAGCACTGTACGCTGCGCTACTGAAACTGCTGGGGCTTTTAGAATCAAATATTCTATTGGAACGAAACACTTCAAAAATAATGGAGAGTGTGTGTGTGTGTTAGACGCCTGTCTTTGTTTGTGTGTATGTGTGTGTGCTACTGTGTTTCCGTGTGTTTGCTCGTGTAGACGTGTGTGTGTGTGTGTGTGTGTGTAAACACTTACTGAGGGGGTGCGGTGGTAGGTGTCACACAGAGAAGACGGCCCCTCCTGTTTGAGTGTCATGGAGCCGTCAGCGTCCTCCTGGTCACTCTCACTCCAGTAATCTGATTGGATGTCAAGAACACACACACACGGGGCGCTGTCTTAGGGAACAGTGAGAGAGATCAATGTGGCTGGCCAATCAAGTCCAAACACATCCCATTCACCTTCATCAGGGCGGGGCACCTTGTCATCGGGGGTGTAGCCAATGGCAGCCAGGCCCAGTCGGTTCATCCACCTATGAAAATGGAGGAAAAGATGAATAGACTAAAGGGTGGACAGCGAGGAAAAGAGGAGTGGAAGGTGGGGGAGCAGAGAGGAGAGGAGCAGAGAGGGATGGGAGTACAGCAGAAGCTGTGTTGAGTGTAGAGCTGAATCCCTAAATCAATCTTTTCCGAAAGTTGACCCAAGCCTGTTTTTAGCCCCGATGATGAAAGAGAGGGACAGAGAAGAAAGAGGGGATGAGAAAATCAAGTGGCAGAGAGAGAGCGCACAGATGGTTGTCTTCCCTTCTGTCCTACACAGTGTCGGTGTCCTCTCTAAGGACAGTGCAGAAGGAGGTCATGAACTAAGAATAGAGCCAGGGAGCCAGGTCAACAGGACACGCATCATCACACCAGGAAGTGCGTCACGCAGGAAGCCCGCTCACGCATTCACGTCCCTCACTGACGTACCTTACAACCCACATCCGGGTCTGGGAACTATTGTATATTTAATTGAAACTTGAGCTCTCTGTGTCACGTTAAACACTGTGCCCGCACACTTTCTCTCATACGCACACACACCACAAACACAGCTTACACACATTTAGTCTCAGCATGGATATTTAAAAAAAACGTTTCACTTCCAATTCAATTCCCATGTCAACGAGGAGAGGTGTAGATAGTTGGTGCTAATTATGAAAGACAGGCTAGCATTCCAGCTGATAACAGACAACCTCCTGACCCCCCCCCCACCTCTCCTTTACACACACATACAGTATACACACACACACACACACACAAATAAACACTCTGCAGAGACAGGGAAACAAACATGTTTTATTCATACTGTGGATTTGGTGGTGGTCAGGGGTGTGCATGTGTGTGCATGTATGAGTGAGTGTGTGTGTTCTGTGTTACGGTAACTTCTTTTAGACAGCTGAGATATTCATGAGAGTATACAACAGCTGTCACTTCCACACCAACTCACTTCCACACAAACAGGTACTGGAGCTGCTCAATGCTATGTGACACTGAAACATCTCAGACTCCAGATTCAGCATGCACACACACACACACACACAACCACTCACCTATTCATTTCCTCGAGACAGTCTGTAGCAAAGAAGAAGCTCTTGATTTTGGGATGACAAGCTTTGAAGGCACTGTGAATGATAAGAGATCACAATTATCACACTGTGTATGTGTCTGTCTATGTGTGTCTGTGTGCTTGTGTGTGTGTGTGTGTGCCTGTGTGTGTGTGTGTGTGTGCGTGCGTGCATTTATCTGCGTGCTCAGGGTCCTATGATTTAGGGACGGTGAGTGACAAGCAAAGGACACCCACAATTTCCGTCTGCACTCGATGGCTCGGTCTATCCTGAACTCTGGCAGACTGATGAAGCCTTCAGCCTTCTCATCCTGCAGTACATAGCAGAGGGTGAAGGAGGAGAGAGAGAGAGCCACGTAGTGAGATGAGTGACAGTGAGAGAGTGTAAATAGTCGTGTGTGTAGGAACCAAAAAAAGATTGGCGTGTGCTTTCGTGTGTGTGTGTGTATGTGTAAGTGTTTAGTGTTCCCAGCAAAAACATTGTAAAAGCTGGCTCGGAGCTCTTCGGTGCGTGTGCTACGCTCGTGTCTCGTGTCTGTGGGAGTGTGTGTGTGTGTGCACACTCGAGTCTTACATTCTGGTTGGTGTACCAGTAGAGACAGGACTCTTTGAGGATGAACCAGTATTTCCTCCACTTCTGGGTGAAGTAGCCTTTAGCATCCTTCTTCTTCCACAGCCAGCCCTCACAGTCCCCGTGGCCAAGGTCCTTACAGGAGATCCGCCTGCGGCTAGCGCTCGTCAGAGAGCCTGCACATGGAGAAACCAGGTCAACCACACCCGGGTCCGCTCCTGTACAGTCCAGTCACATTTGAAACAAAGACACATTGAAACACACAGCAGTGGGATACGTACCTTTACTCCTCTTTTTGTTGGGTTTGGTTCTTAAGGAGGTGTAGTGGAAAGACTGAAAGGTAGATGGGTGGAAGGAAGGAAGAGAAGCAGAATAGAAAGAGGAGAGTAAAGGAAGATGAGTAGTGGTACTGAAGCGGTGCAAGATTTCACTGGAGATGTGTGAAGGGCAGTGTGTGCCATGAAAACAACAGCACAGCTCCAGAGAAGCAGAGGAGGCTGTATCTAGGCCACTGTGATCTCACAGTCTAACATCAGGCATGTTCCAGTGTGGCTGTTAGCCTGAAGGTGTTAACACACCCCAGGACTGGATGTTGCTCTGGAGATTGTATATCTAGAGGTGTGATGATGGTCCCTCTGTGTGTGTGTGTGTGCCTTTACCTTCCTCATGGATGCCCCTCCCAGGCGGTCACTCCCAGAGCTTGAGTACCTGTTGTGGCGGGAGGGGGGAAGCTATCATCACTGTTTGTTACTGGTATGATATATTAATGGTATAATTCTCAAACTGACACCAAACTCCTGGATACACACACACTCACCGATCAGTCGTGTCTGCTCTCAGTGTGTCCCCTGATCTCTGTATCTGATAGAGGAAGGAGGAGAAAGTCATTTACAAGTACAGAATAACAGCATGTGTGTGTGTGTGTGTGTGTGTGTTTGGAGGACAAAGCTCAAAATGAACTCCAATTTAGACTCAGGCAAGAAAGGAGATGAGGATGTTAGTGTGAGTTGTGAAATGGCTTCCCTGCATACTAATGTGTGTGTGTGTGTAGGTGTGTGTGTGTGTGGAACTGTCTTTCCCTCTGTCCCTGAAGTTGGCACCCAGGCAAGGAAACTGATCAGTTTGACTCTCCTCTGCCTCTTGTCTTACAAACACACATACAGTACACACGCTCTAACACTATCTATTATTAACCAATCCTGAAGCTTCACACCTCCCTGTAAGGACATTAATCTGACCTTGTATAAACTCGACACACACATGTAGAACACACACACACACCCTCACTCAATCTTCCTGCTTCTGATTAAATGTGGCATGACAGCGTCACACTCTCATCCATTTCCACCCTGTCCCTCTTACTGTGTGTGTTTTGTGGTGGGGAACTGTCTGTGTGTGTGTGTGTGTGTTTGAGCGTGCGCAAAATAGGATATTAGTGTTATCAGAGTCATGAGATGGGTTTCCTGCATACAGATGTGTGTGTGTGTGTGTGCATACAGGCATGGCGTCGGGGATCTGGTCCAGGCGGAGTGTAGACGACAGCATGGAGGGGCTGATGGGGAAGCTGGGGCTGCTGGGATTGCGGCTCTTCCGCCGCGAATGCCGGGTGGACTCCCGCCTACTCTCCCGCCCAGGGACCTCCGGCTCCTCCTCTATGACCAGGATCTTGTCATCGCTAAGGTAACGCAGGAGGGAGTTGTCTGAATCTGGGAGGGGGGGAAATCAGCATGCAGGTTAGAGGTGGTCTTAGAACCAGGAGGTAGAACCCCCATCTGAGTCCTGTATAGAACCATGGAACTGTTATCACCGGCAGGACAGAGAACCAGATCAAGTTTCAACGAGAGAACCCAGTGTTGTAGAAGGTAGAGAAAAGGGATGCGACCACAGAACCCTGAAGCTGTTTCGGATTGTCTCAGCTCAATCAAAGCAGGCTGTTACTCGGATCATTTGTTTATAACACCGTCGGAGACGCGTGAGAAAATCGGAGAACGTGTGGGGCTGTGGAGTAGTATGTGTGTGTTAGAGTCAGTCTGTGTGTGTGTCTGTGAGAGAGATGCAGATAGAGTGAGAGACAGAGTGGTCCCCACCAGTGACTTTAATGTTATTCATAGACTTCACAGACAGTGGAGGGGAGCTTCTCAGACTGAATACAGATAGACTCCTGCAGCATGGCTGACCACGACTTTGGGGGGGGGGGGGGGTATAAGCGAGGAAGAGAGAGATGGAGGAGGAGGAGAGGAGTAGTGGTGATGGAGGATGAAAGGGGGTGGGGGGGGTGAGGAGGAGAACTGGAAGAAAGGCCAATAGAAAAGAGGGACGGGGAGAGGGAGGTAGTGAGCTGGGAGGGAAGGGAAAGAATGGGCCCCAGGAGATATACCTACCGTAGAGTGATACACACACACACACACACACAGAGGACACACAGGCACACTTGCACATACAGTAAACACACAGACACAGTACACATGCACAGGTACATAAGCGCACACAGTAAACACACAATACTACTCAACACACACCCAATAATACTACACAAGATGCTATGTAAGACACACACCACAGATACACGGACATCACACATAAACACCAAACAATGACTTGACTGAAGCTGAGCATGAAGCGAAGCACTGATCAAAACAAGCAATGAAAAAGGACCCTGAAGTTGATCTTATGCCTGAGGTTTGTGTGTGTGCGTGTGTGCGTGCAAGTGTGTGTGTGTACCTCTGCTCCCTCTCTTGCCCATGCTGGGTTCCTTGGGCTCGGCCATCCAATTATATTCCGGCGGCATGGAAACTGGTCTGAGGTCACCTGGAACAACCAATCAGCGTTCAGAAAGAGGGCGAGGCGGAGGAGTTGTGGGAGGGAAGGGTGGCTTGTGACAGACAGAAGGTTGGTGCTTTAGGGTGGGGGTGTTGGGAGGAGGTGGGTGAGTTTCGGGGGGACTCACACTGAGCTGGGGTGAGGGGCTGTGTTGACGTTAAGCGATCTGGGATTGTTGTGTTTTGAGGTGAAGATACTTAGCTGCTCAAGTAGCGGAGTAGAGATGAGAGGAGCGAGAGACAGAGGGAGGGAGAGGAGAAGTGACAGTGAGATGGGAAGACGGATGGAAACACTTGATTCTGAGGGTCGCCCGTAATCAGCCTTCATCATAATTAGGGCTCTTAAGTAAGAAGACATTAGTCTCCTACCCATGTACTACACCTCTCCAACGGTCCTTGGAAAAGGAAATCCATCACTCAATTGCTCCTCTGGAAGATGACTTGTATTAATTTTCTCTACTTGAGAGTTGCGGTCTTCATCTCTGAGGGTAGGTCTTAGGTGCGGACTTTGATGGACATCTGTTCCATTGCTTGTAATCAACAAACCAAACACCCAACACTCATA
>NC_140361.1:8792500-8802500 GCF_054491055.1 Hypomesus nipponensis
AGAATCTGGCAGACGTAGCTCCATATAGAAGGTGTTTGAGGGTACCTATGTGAAGTACCTGTGTGGAGACAACAGTAGTGTAATACTCAAACAAACGCTCTAGCTTGAAACACCACAGTCAGAACATTCATTAGGAAATCTGTTCTCCATTATATTCACCAGTGCATTAAGCTAATTCATTCCATCCATAAAACTCAACTTCTCTCTTCTCTCTCTCTGTGAGCAGTGTTGCTGGGGCTGGTCATGGCAAGGTTGCAAATTGAGTTCTCGTATTATAAGCTGGTGGGGAAGATGGAGGAGTTTGTCGATGTGTGGGGGGTGAGGGGTGCCTTGTGTAGAGTTAAGGCTGTGAATAGGGGGGTTTGTATTTATTGTTATTGACTTTGGTTTGTTTTTTCTAGGTTTGTTTGTTTTTTTGTTTTGTTTTTTTGTTTGTTGGGGTTTTCTTTTTTTTGGTTTGAGGAGGAATTAATATTGTGTGGGAGTTGTAAGTGAAGTGGTTTTTGTCTTGATAAGAAAGGTTTGGTGTGGTGAAACAGCTTGGTTGGCTGGCAGTTCTAACCGCCCAATAAAGGTATCTTTAAAAGTCAAAGTCTCTCTCTTTCTTTCTCTCTATTTCTCTCTCTCTCTATTCTCTCTCTCCTTACATCTCCGCATTTCTCCTTACATCTCTGTCTTTTTCTTTCTCTCTCTCTCCCTCTCCATCTTTCTCTCACGCTCAAACTCTTAAAAGCAAAGCCTAGATGACATATAAAACAACTTCATGGTAGCTTCAGAAGTAGGAAGAGAGAGCGAGATGGAGATTGGCAGAAAGAGAGGGAGAGAGAGAGAGAGGGAGAGTGTAAGACAGGATGTGAGAGAAAATGAGAGTGAGATGGAGAGAGACAGAAAGAGAGAGATATGGAGAGTGTGGAGGTGGAAGCTGTGCAGGGTTGTTACTGGAGTTCGGAGTGAAAACAGTAATTTAGTGATTATAGCCTGCTGCTACGGCTGTCAGAGAGAGACAGAGAGCGAGAGACAGTGTGTCTGTGTGTGTGTGTGTGTGTGAGAGAGAGAGACAGAGAGAGAGAGAGAGAGAGAGAGAGAGGGGGGGGGCAGAAGAGGGGGCTATGGGTAATAAGGAGGGAAGATCATAAAAGAAGATGAAAAAGGAGGAGGGGAGAGAGATGGAACCACATCAAGCTCAATACTAGCCTATTAAACCCCCCATTCCTCCCCCCCTCTGACAAACACCTTCCAAGCTTAACCCTCACATGACTGTCAGAGCACTCTTTGCCATGGCTCATTTGTCCATGTTAGCTCAATGTATACATGTGTGGGTGCAAGGTCTGTACAGTATATCACCATTCCAGACACATTGATTCAACACAGTGGAAATTCCCCTCAGAGCTGAAAATATGCCCGTAGGCCCCGCCAAAGAGACTACCTTCTCTGAATAATACATTTAGTCATGCACAGGCTCCCTAAAATAGCCCACATTTGGAACGAGTAATAATTGATGTGTCTAAACACACAGAACAACAAGAGGTGATGGAAGCGGAGTGGGGAGACGGCGTGCACGTGAAGCCACTCATGTGCACACAGAGACTCGAGCGCACTGAGACATGAACATCAAGCTTCTTAGAGCACAATGGAGCGCACACCGGAGAGCCCTCCTCATCCTCCTCCTCATCCTTCTCATCATCCTCCTCATCCTCATCTTCCTCATCCTCATCTTCCTCATCTTCCTCATCCTCCTCATCCTCCTCATCTTCCTCATCTTCCTCATCCTCCTCATCCTCCTCATCTTCCTCATCCTCCTCATCCTCCTCATCCTCCTCATCCTCCTCATCCTCCTCATCCTCCTCATCCTCCTCATCTGCCTCATCCTCCTCATCCTCTTCATCCTCCTCATCCTCCTCCTCATCATCAGGATCAACCACGATTTGATCATCCTCATCATCGTCCACGTTAGAACACCCGTGTCATCTCCTCGTTGTCGTCCTCGTACTCCTCCTCATCGAGCCATGTGGTGCTCATCTTCATCACCATCACCATCACCATCATCAAAGCAGTTTGGAGGACTTAGCTCCTGTGATGTGGCTCCTCTCCTATGGAACCAGAGATGGCTGCTAGCACAGCATGGTGGCTGGCGTCCCACAGCTGATCAAATCTATCTCATGTGGATCTCACTTGGACCCCAGGATTCAGTCGCATCAGGGCTGAACTCCCCAGCCCAAACCCATCTTAGAACTGTGTGTGTGTGTGTGTGTGGGGTGTTTGTGTCTGAGTGTGTGTGACCTAGTTCCTGTGCCTCTAAGAGAAGCAGGATAATGGTCTAGCTGGATGTACCCGTGCACACACACACACACACACACACATCTAGCAACACTTTACAAGCCCTTCAAGTATACAATATACATATACAGTACTCTCTCTCACACACACACACACACACAAAGTTTCCACGTTTATTTTGGAATCAGTGGATTATCTCCAGTATTTGCTGAGAGGAGAATCTCTTATTTCAGTGCCAGTGGATCTGCCCGTGGTCACTTATGAATAATTAAGATGCTCCCATCTTTCTGTGAGAACAAGTCTAAAACATGTCTTTCTTCTCCTCCTCTCTCCCAGATATTTCTGCGCTCTGATCTCTCTGCCCCCGGCGTGTTTGTGTCTTTGCACACCATCAGGGCAGAAACGACCCACGCTCGCTAAGCCTCCCCACAATCCTTCACTGCAGCGCACAACTGCAAATGAGAACAATGATCCGCTAACAGGCAGATCAGTGGAGGTGGTCAAAGTAACCACCAACCTGGCAACCCTGACTATGTAGCTAGTGGAAGAGGTAGAGGCTTTGGAGGAGCTAAGGCACAAAATTGCATGTGCAGCTAATAGAATGTGTATGCACTCCTACCTGTTCTTTACAAACTTGCTACACAGACACGAATATACACACAAAACACACACACACTTGCGAGTTTGGATAGATGCCTCAGACCAGATCAAAGAGAACAGAGAAGACAGAGAGATGCTGCTGAGAGAGACCCAGTACTCAGCAGAGATCAAAGCATGCATATAGCATGTGAATGAATTAGCCAAAATGCACTGCTATAAATAGCAACCGTGTAACCCCGAGGCCATGTCAAACCAGATTTTGCTCCATAACCCCCCCTTACTGCACACAGACACACACACACATCAGTTCACCCCAAGCCCCCCCTTCTTTCCCTCACCCCTGCCCTACTTTTATCTTCCACCTATTATCATCCTCTCCCTCCTCCTCTAACCCCTGGCTTGTACCTTTCTCTTTCACCTGCTCCCCTTCACCTCCTCTCACCTCTGCATGCCTCCCCTGCCTCCTCCCTCCCACCCTCCTTACTTCATCTTCCCTCACCCTTCCTGCTCCTCTACCTCCCCTCATCCCCCTCCTTTTCTCTTTCACGCTCACCCGCCAGCTCTCACCTTCTCCAACCCATGCCTACCTCCCCTCCCCTGCCCTCCCCTCACCCTCTTCTCATCATCCCCCTCCACACTCCCCTCCCCCTGTGTCTGCCACTCTCATCTCTCTCCTCTCCTCTTTTTCTCTCACCTCACCCCTAGCCTAGTCTGGAATTTGAAACAAGCTCCCTTTTCCAGCCCTCTGTCACGCTCTCATACGTAGCTCCAACTGACTTAAACAACAGTATTTGGCGACAGCGACAGGTACATTTCATTTCGAAACACTACAACAAGTGTGGGTCTGCTGATTCGGCTGTGGGTGAGTCACAGAGGGTAGAAGGTTCTAGAAGGTTTTAGAGGGTGGAGGGGCTCAGACGTGGGGGGGGGGGTTTAAAGGTTACCTGCAGGCCCAGGGGTTTCCAGCGTACGTTCCTGAGCAGGGCGGGAGTGGAGCTCAGCGTGTTCTGCGGCCTCTTCTTCAGCGTGAGGATGACTCCACATGGGTCTTCCCTCAGGGCGTTCACCAAGTTCTTCAGCTGCCAACCCACCTGAGGTACACACACACACACGCCGGCTAACACTGCTGCTGATACACACACACACCCCGAGTCCAACTGCTCCTGTAACACACACACTCTGGCTACTACCACCCCTTGCTACAACAGGCACCAAACATATTGCGACACATGCCACCAATAACAACACCAGAACCACATTGACCACATTAGGAAGACCACAGCACTCTCCAGTGCTCCATGGGACCTATTCGAATCAGCACTGTCTCATCCCCAGACACTCATCATGATGTATGGATACAGTGGAGGTAGAACCTGGGTCTGCCTTCATAGAGGATATAGAGACAGTGGGGGAAAGGGTGAGGAAAGGAGGTGGAGAAGAGAAGGAGGGAATGGGAAAGAAAGGGAACAAGGGAGAGGAGTGGGGCTGGGGTAGAAGAGGCAGATAAAAGGAGGAGAGAGGAGGAATGGGAGATTATAATGAGAGAGAGGGGTATGTTAAAAAAGGATGGCGAGAGAATGAGGAATAAGGAAGAGAGGATAAGGAAGAGGTTAACAGAAGAGAGAGGGGAGCTAGGCAGAGAGAGGGAGGGAGATTGGGTATCAGAAAGGAAGGGATGGGGGAGAACTGGAAGAAAGGAGAGGAAGGAGAAGAGAGGAACACGAGCAGAATGTTGATAGGAGAGGCTGGAGGATGTAAGTGCTGACTGGAGTGTTTGTGTGTGTGTTTGTGTGTGTGTGTGTGTGTGTGTGTGTGTGTGTGTGTGTGTGTGTGTGTGTGTGTGTGTGTGTGTGTGGGTGGGTGTGGGTGTGTGCATGTGTGTGTGCGTGTGTGTGTAGATGTGTGAGTGTGTGTGTGAGTGTACATGTGTGTGTGAGTGTGTGTGTGTGTGTGTGGGTGGTCCGGCTGTCTCCAACATGCTCAGAGGGCTCGTCAGACCATTGATTGGCTACACTGATTTCAGCTGCTGGAGGCATCCACAGAGGCCACACACACACACATACACACAGCTCTGCTCTGACCTTACTGCTCTCTCAAACACACACAGACACAGCTCTGACCTTACTGCTCTCACAAAACACACACACACACACACAGCTTCCATAGATGCTTCACACACAGCTCTGACTTAACCTTACTGCTCAAACACACGCGCACTGACACATACATGCACACAAACACACATGCACACACATGCACAGCTTTATTCTAGCCTGACCCCTCACATACTGATAAGTTGTCATTGCCAACCACCCTCCACCCCTTCAACCCATCCCTCCGTCTGCATCATCCCCCAGTCTGGTGCTCCGTGTCTGGGTTCAGTTAGCATTCAGTGGCCCATGGGGTTCTGGGGCTGGTGCTGCCCGCCTTAACCTTGCACCTTGCAGCCTAGATCAGGCCACAGTCTGCCTTCACTCATGCTCAGACCAAGGTTCAGCCTGGGGACTTATGCCACAAAACAACCAGGCCTTCTGCCCAATAAGGCCCCTTGTGGAAGGCTCAGAAAGTGGTAACCACCACTAACCTATCACCCATACCTTAACAAGACTGTGTCAATCAGTTCCTCTTTCAACAATAAGCCAGCTCTCCAGAGACAAAAGCAGACAGCGTAGATCCGACGTATGGAGGAGAGGATTCTGTCTGAATGCTCCGGGGGGGTCATTCCTCTCCCAGGTGCTACTGATGGCCCCTGATCACGGCGTCTCCTCGAACAATCACAGGCTGGTTTCAGCAAATCCCACATTTGATCTTAATGAAGAGTCTGGTTAACAAGTTTAACAACCTTGCTTCTGCAGAGGAGAGCAGAGCAGAGCAGAGGAGAAGAGAGAAGAGATTGGAGAACAGGGGAGAGGAGAGGCAAGGAGAGATTGAAGAGGGGAGGAGAGCAGAGTAGAGGGTAGATTGGAGCATTTGCTGTCAGCTCCTAATAGCTCTTAAGACAGACATAAATCTCCAGTATACTCTATGGAGGATAAGATCACAATGGACAGGTAAGACTAACACAATAGCAGGCCAACCATAAAGGACTCACCCTGACTGTGGGGTCTTACGAAGTACTCTACTTTGAATTTAAAATACAATATTTGTGAGGAGCAGTGTTTAATGTTTAGAGACCAGACCAGCTCAGCAGAGCATGTTTGGTTCTCATGGAGATCATCTTCATAGACAACTATGCACTTCTACATCACACAAAACATCACACAAAACAGTGTTGCGTGTAGCCTATATTGACTGAAGTGCCTTTCCGAGTCAGTCCCTCTCTTCCTCCTCCATCACTCCGTCCCTCCTGGAGCGAGGGATCAGTATAGCGAGCGGAGGGAGGGAGGGGATAATGAAGGGTTGGAGCCGGCGCCTGGCGGTGTGTGATCTGTACTGTCACCCCCAGGAAAGAGAGACAACACACAGCTCTCAGACCTGTCAGTCAAGCTCTCACTTTCACTCTCCCTCTCTCTCTCTCTCTCTCTCTCTCTCTCTCTCTCTCTCTCTCTCTCTCTCTCTCTCTCTCTCCCTCTCCCTCTCCCTCTCCCTCTCCCTCTCCCTCTCCCTCTCCCTCTCCCTCTCCCTCTCCCTCTCTCTATCTCTCTCTCTCGCTCTCGCGCTCGCTCTCTCTCTCTCTCTCTCTCTCTCTCTCTCTCTCTCTCTCTCTCTCTCTCTCTCTCTCTCTCTCTCTCTCTCTCTCTCTCTCTCTCTCTCCAGCAGCACAGCTCAGCAGGCGCACACACGCACACACAAAAAGTACACTCCAGGGCACGACTGAAACACAACACTACTCTTACACAGGTGCTTGCCTACAGGCTCCAACCTAACCCCAGATCATCTCACACACACACACACACACCAGAGCCACACAAGATGGCTGCCAACTGCTCCCTCTCTTCCTCACTCTCATCTCAGCAGCACCCGGGACTGAGAATGTGGGTCAGTGTCAGTCAGTGAAAGTGAGCTTTCAGAAGAGGAAAGGAGCCGACTGCGGAACACTGCAGGCGCTCATATGAGCCCTGAGGGAAGACTTCAGCACAACTAGCACGCTATCGCTAATGTCAACGCTAACACAGAGATACAGCTCCATAGAACATCCTTAAACAACACCACAAGACACTTCCAAATGCACTTGGTGTATCAAACAGGGCCAGATACATCAACCATACCATTCAAGAGGGAATTTTGCTTCACTTTTTATAAAGTGCTTTCCTAGCAGGAATGCCCACAGCAACAGTAGCGGAGAAATGACACAAAGCACCAAGGTGGTAGCAGCTAGCACATCACCGACACTCAACAAGCAGAATGGAACACAAAACATAGACTGCATAGTCATGAGCAGCCCTGTAGAACTTCCTAACTATAAACGATGGTTTGCGTGGTTTACGGATGACACACAAATTCATGCAAAAATGCTGATTTTTTACATGGGGAGGAATCAGGTGACACTCGCCATCTCAAGTGGGAGTCTAAGTGGCTAGACAGGAAACGGAATCCCAGGGAGCTTTTCTGCTACTCACCACAGTCTGGTGGTTGACCTGGATCACTTCGTCCCCAGCGTGGATCTTCTTACACTGGTCAGCAGGAGACTGGAGACAGTGAGGGAGGGGCGAGGGAGGGGGCGAGAGAGAGAGAATGTGAGGTTGGGAGGTAACACACAGACAGTGAAACAAAAGAGAAAGATCAGAGAGAGAGAGAGAGAGAGAGGGAGAGAAAGAGAGAGAGAGGGAGTGAGAGAGCAGGTTCATTTCCAATGATGCAGCATATTTCTATAACCATGTGAACGTGTTTGTCTATGGGATGTGTGGGTGTTTCTGAGTTGACTCACGTTCTCTGTGGTCCCAGTGATAACATGGAGGCCGTCATACGTGGACTTGATGTACATACCCTGATGCAATCACACATATACCAGGCAGACATCAAACATACACGCAGAGTACAGAATACCTTCCAGACTGCTACAGTGAAGATCACAGGCTAAATTATTTAGTTTGACAGCAAGCCTTTCATCAGTTGCATGTGGGAGGTTTGAGAGGCTGTGTGTGCGTGTGTAAATTGGTGTGAGTGTGAGTGTGTATTGTGTGTTGTGTGAGTGTGTGTGTGTGTTCATACCAGGCCTTCGCTGGGCATGATGCTGGTCAGGTGAACAACCTCCAGATGTGCAGACTGAGAGACCAGAGAGTCTGACGACAACGAAATGATGTGGTCACATATCCCTGCCAGAGTCTTACACTGAGAGAGAGAGAGAGAGAGAGAGAGAGAGAGAGAGAGAGAGAGAGAGAGAGAGAGACAGAAAAACAGAGAGAAACAGAGAGAAACAGAGAAAGAGGACGTGTGAGATAGAGAAAGATGAACAATGACAGAAAGAGACAGAGAGTGATTGAGACAGAGGAGAGAGGACAGTATAAAGAGAGAGAGGAGGAGGACAGAGAGTGATTGGTTTGTTCATGTGGGACATCCTGACCTACCTACAGGAGGTCAAACCAGAAATCATTTCATCAGATTGTTCTGCATCAGCGCCCCCTTCGCTCCCACACGGAGGGGAGCAGTGACAGAAGAAAGCTCCCGTCACACTCCCTGTCCACTCATGCCAAGACACGACCACAGATGGAACAACAAATCTCCAACAATAACATAAAAGCCCAGCAGTATCTCAGAGGAATCTTCTGATTCGGTTATCCATCAAAACACAGAGAAAAAAGCAGCTTCGTTTTTTCTTTTAGGTAATCTATATTGTTTTTACGAGTCGGGGTGCAATTAAAGTAGGCTTATCACACTGTGTATTTTTTTTTTTGTGTGACTGTACTAGAAAAGATAACTATTATAAAATGGAAGCTCCACCTTGCATTTGTTCTAGATGAACCTTGAATGTGTTTCAGGCTATTTGTCTGCTTGGTCACGCATGAGAGCTCATTTATCCTCCACAAACATCTCTGCCGTCTAATCCACACTGACTTCAGAGAGCCAACGCTAACTGTTATCCTGCTATCTTGCATCACTTGCGCGCACACACACACATTTTCATATCACACAGACACACATATTGTATGTGTGCACACATTACAACACAAAAGCACACACACATACATGCATGCACACATACATACACACACAGACATTATGCTACAGATACACACAAATACAGAGGACAGGCAAAGGACAACAAACTCTGCATATAATTATCTTAAAATCTGACCCCAATCCTAATGAGCAATTACAGGATTAGAGCTATTTTTAATGTGAGGAGAACAGACATTCTTCAAAGAGGTACACAAACATGCATGCTCTCACACACACACACACACACACACACACACACACACTCACGCACACAAGCATGCACACATGCGGAAGCTCAGTGCCTATGATTCATTTCCAAGGAGAGAGAGGGTGGAGAATGATCAGTAAGCTGCTACAGTGATGCCTCCAGTTGAGCCCCACAGACACACTTCTCCAGACCAGAGAGAGCGACAGAGAGAGAGAGAAGGAGAGGGGAGAGAGACAGCGACAGGGTGAGAATGAGAGAGGCGGGGAGCCAGTGAGACAGAGTGAGAGACCGAACGAGAAAGAGAGTGAGAAAGATGAGTGAAAGAAGGAGAAATAGAGAAGGGGAAGTGTTGGGGAGATCTCTCCTTTCTGGGTCAGCTGTGTGGATATGTCAGTTATACCTATCCAATCTGGCACCGTTGAAAATCCCATTTGGACAACGTGTGTTTCCTCAAGCCATGCACCTGCTGAACGCTGCTCGGCTCTCTCTGCTCTAACACCAAACGACCCAATGTAGTTGTTGTGGTTGTTGTTGTGTCTGTCACAAAACCTTAATTAAAGACTCTTAGACCTGATTAGAAGATTGCACCTCTGACGCAGTGTGTAACATCTGTAAGCTCATCTCATCTCATGCTCCACATAATCTGACTGCACGAGCTGGATAGAAGCCCAGATCCCCAGATGAGGGGGGGATCTGAAGCCCAGATGAGGGTTTATGAGGGTTAGGCCCCCAATCCCAGCCCCAGACCCAGCCCCAGCCCCAGCCCCAGCCCCAGCCCCAGCCCCAGACCCAGACCCAGACCCAGACCCAGACCCA
>NC_140361.1:8805000-8837500 GCF_054491055.1 Hypomesus nipponensis
GTCAGCGAACACCTGTCACTCCACATCAGACCACGGCTGTTCCGTCTGCTAGATTGCTGACTGGAGGAGGGCAAACCAATGACCAGACTTCTTCTTTTTTTTCAGAGGCTGGAGGTAGCGGGGTCATTGATGTGGCGTGGGGGAGAGGCTGTGGGGGGCTGACTGGGGAGGGGTCTGAGGGTCAGGGAGCAGGATGGTGTGGAGGAGGGAGGTGGAGAACGTACCACATGGAGGATCTTGTTCTCGGTCTCGTACACGGTGCAGTCCTGCAGAGAGAGAGACGGAGAGAGAGAGAGAGAGAGAGAGAGAGAGAGAGAGAGAGAGAGAGAGAGAGAGGGAAATGGGAGAGAGAGGGAAATGGGAGAGAGAGACCAGAGACCATGAGTAGAACACCCAAATGCTAAAATAAAGACATCAGTAGAGCAGCTCAAATACCATCTGTTGTAGATTTGAATAAAGAGAATAACAGATAGAAGGACAAAAAGACAGAGCCAAGAGAGAGAGAGAGAAAGATACAGTTAGAGAGAGATAGAGATACAGTTAGAGAGAAAGAGATAGCACACATTCAGAAACGCAGAGAGCCAGAGAAACACAAAGATGGAGGAGTGTGTGGGGGGGGGGGGCTGTTCCACCAGTTAACAATAGCTCTTGCCCCTATCTCTGGCTCACTGCTTCCCAGAGCAGGGCTGCTGGCTGGAGAAAGGATATTAGCACACACATCATCTGTAAGAGACCCAAAGCACCTCCTCTATGGTGCCAGCAAGATCTCAGTTGGGACTAACAGAACCTTATCTGAAGCATTGTATTGCCAGGTCAGGATCAATATATTTACATTTAATTTTATGCATTTAGTAGACACTTTTATCCAAAGCGACGTCCAAGAGAGGGTTTTCAAAAGTGCAAAGGTCACTGGTCATAACAAACAGATCCAAACATTGCAGGTAACCAAACATGAAGCATACATTGTGAAACCAAATATATATATATATTAAATATATAAATATTAATATATAACCGTAAGTGAATCCCTATATATGACTACATCTGAACCAGTATATAACCATATGTGAACCACTATGCCCATATCGGGACCAAAACAAACATACAGTTTGGGGCCCAATGTGAGGTGATGTTTATCCAGTGTGTCTCCTCTCCCCTTCTGTCCCCACTACTAGGAGGGTCTGGTGTCCCTGGCCCCAGGGATCTCTCTGGGCACGGTCACACTGACTAAACACACACTGCACCAACACACACTACACTAACACACACTACACTAATACACACTACACCAACACACTACACTAATACACACTACACTAATACACACTACACCAACACACACTACACTAATACACACTACACTAACACACACCACACCAACACACACTACACTAACACACACTACACTAACACACACTGCACTAACACACACTACACTAACACTCATAGACAGACAGCATTGGGCACATGCCAACTAGAGGACACCAAAACAGTCCACGTCAAGGCCATCACTCAATGTGTGTGTGTTTGAATGTGTGTGTGTGCATGCTTGTGTGTCCAGGCTCACATATGGTGTGTGTGTATCTCTGTGTAACTGTTGCAGGAAGAACTCCAAAGCTCGGATCAGTTTTAGCGGCAAGTGAGCTCAGTGTCAGGCCTGAGGCAGGGCTGCTCCTGTGAAGGACCTCACTGTGCCTATGGCCTCCGCATATGCTGCCCATACACTGGCTTATGCTCCACAGATTCATACAGCTGCACATAGTACTTACATTACATCCATGCACGAAGGGAGTGTGCATGTGTAAAGAGTGCACTTTGGGAGGACAGTGTGTGTGTGTGTGTGTGTGTGTGTGTGTGTGTGTGTGTGTGTGTGTGTGTGTGTATGGTACACGGGGGAGTATACCTGTTGTACAATGGTGGTGAGCTCCAAGCACAGTTGGACTATGTTGTTCTTCAGGAGGGAATACTCTGTCACGCTGGCAAACGGTGACCTATGACAGAGTGTGGAACATTTAGAAACTGTTTTAAAGAAAGGGGAGCATTCATTCCACTCAGTACATATATTATCTAATGATTTAATTATTGTTGTATATGCACTAGAAACTTCTATACACCTATTAATTGTGTAATTGACTGGTCAATTACACTATTTTAACCTTTACCAGAAATGAGGTGAAGAGTTGCCTCCACCAACTTCCTGCCCACACGCCTGCCAATCACTGCCCTACCTGTCCAGCCAGGCCAGCAGGTTCTTGGCTGCTCCAATCAGATCCACCACGGAGGTGAGGAAGTCGTTGGGCAGCCTGCGAGACGCACGGCCGTCGTAGTGCCCGCCCCTCCGCCGGCCCAAGATGAAGTTCTGGAGGTTCTTGGCTGAGGCGTTGAGTTTGTGGGACAGGGTCCGCAAGTTCTCTGTCTCCAGGCCATAGTTCTGCAACACAAATAACACACCACACACACACCACACACACACACCACACACCACACGAATACAGTCAAATCAATATGGCTTCTGGACTTTGAAGCAGTATGATCGAGTTTGTGAGAGTGGCAGTGGATGAAAACAGAAGAAGTCCCAGTTGGTGTGTATTTATCCGTCTGTCTAGCATTTCAAAGCCAGCTGTCAAACTTGCTGCTGCGACTCTAGGACAGTAGAAAACCAGCTTCATAGGAACACCACTGTGCTATGACTCTGACACAAAGACGTGTACACTCGCACACACTAACACACACTTGTACAGTCTCACGCACGCACGCACGCACACACACACACACACACACACACATGTACACACACACACACTCAGACAGACCTGGTGAGCCATATTATGCTCTGCTGCCCATGACACCTCCAGTCAAGTCTGATAGAGACTGATTCCTGCTGACACAAACCCATCACATACGCATCCCCGCACACACGCCCACACGCACGCACGCACACTCACGCACACTCTCACACATACACACACACTGGTTGCTAGATGTATCTAATTGTGCCCTGTGCTGCATCCTCAACCTCAAGTTATGTTCTAATTCATCACGACGACAGTGCAGTGTCTACAGCACAGAGGGAGAAGAGATGGAGGGTGAGACAAATGGAGACTGGTACCCCTATTGCTGCAACTGAAACTAGACCGAAACCACATCAAATGTGTATGTTGTTGTGTAATGTGCATATACTGCGCTGTACTGAATTCATGCACACACACATACATGTGTGTGTCCATTTATCTGTGTGTGTGAGTGTGTGTGTGTGTTCACACATTTGTAATTGGGCTTCATGTGATTAAATCCAAAGCTGCACACAGCCCTCTCTAGGGAGGAAGGTGCTGAGCGGAGCAGGGGGATGGTGCCCATGGGCCGTCTATGTGTGTGTGTGTGTGTGGGTGGGCGTATTTGGGCACGTGTTTGGATGTCGTTTGTCTGCGTTTGTGCATGTGTGTGCGTGGGTTTGTCTATGTGTGTGTGTGTTTGTGTGTTTTGGAAGATGTGCATCTGGGTGTGCATGTTGACGAGCATACGTCTACCATGTGTGTATCTGTGTGTGAATGAACAAATCAATACACGAGAGGGGGATGCCATTAGAGCATTTAACTACCCCCCAGCCCCCCACCCCCCATCCACCCCTCTTTCTCTTGCATCCGTACGTATGGTTGCCATGGTTGCCATGTGTGGAGTGGTCCCTATTCTACTAATGGTCCTCCTCATCATTAAACAGCTTGCTAGCACAGCACACAACCTCTATGCACATTCACAAAGCTACACACACACATACACATTTAAACTACTTGAGTTCACTTCAGTTTCCACGTGACATACTCCACAGCTCTCCTCACTGGACCGAGCTGCAGCTACCCTCACAAAAAGTACACAAGGTTGGACACCTGATGTACTATATGTCCCCATGGAGTGTACTAGATGGAGATGAGTACCAATTGTCTGGTCTCCTCCCTCCTGTGTGTGTGTGTGTGTGTGTGTGTGTGTGTGTGTGTATGTGCATTGTCCAGCTTTAGGACAGATGGTGAGAGTGCTGCTCTGGGAAACTCATTCCCTAGCTGGAATGATTCAATGAAGAGGAGCACACCACATTCACACACACACACACACACACATCTCTCTCTCTCTCTCTCTCTCTCTCTCTCTCTCTCTCTCTCTCTCTCTCTCTCTCTCTCTTTCTCTCTCTCTCTCTCTCTCTCTCTCTCTCTCTTTCTCTCTCTCTCTCTCTCTGTCTCTCTCTGTCTCTTTCTCGCACACTCACATTCATATAGCACAAACTAATCCACCCATGTGTGCCTGGGAGATAAGGTACACACTCTCCATCCCTCTCTTTCTCGTCCCCTCTCTCTTCATCTCCCCCCTCTCTCTCTCTCTCTCTCTCTCTCTATCTCTCTCTCTCCTAATGGTGGGTTAGGGACTCTCTCTCTCTTTTTCTCTCCTAGTTGTGGGTTAGGGAGTGCGGTCTGGAGAGTAGCACCTAATTCTTCATAATTCCCAAATCCTGAGTCGGGCCACTGCACACACAAAGCCAGCACTGTCCGCAGGGCTGCACACATACACACTAACACACACAGGAACATACACATAGGCAGAAACACACTCATAGTTACCCCCACAAATCCCCCCACACACACATTCATACACACACATACGCCGCCACACACAAACAATCAAAACCCCCACACCATCCTCACACCCAAACACACAGACACACACCACTACACAACACACTCCCACACCTACACACACCCACCCATGGAGCCCCCCCCCCCCCCCCACACACACACACACACATACTCACCAGAGCACAGAGCAGGTCCACAGCCTCCAGAATGAGCTCCTGGTGGCCGATGCGTGTGACCCCCAGCTCCTCCAGCTCCTGGTGGGTGATGTGAAGAAGCTGCTCTCCTCCCATCTGTTCCCTCTCAAAGCTCTTCACATACTGCTGCAGACAGTCATCCAGACCTGCAACACGCACACACACACACAGATTAGCTCACATGAACATAATCACTTTAATACTCAATAAGTATGGCTTTTGCCATCCAAAAACTTGGCAATGGTGCTGGAGAGAGACATTTTGAAACATGGATACATGCTCTGCATGTGCCACGAGAAAGACAACACACACATACACACACACACACATACACAAGGATACAGTTTGGTCTCAGATGTTATTGATTTGAGACAGGCTAAGGGTTTTTTACCAAGGATAGAGTCAGCAGAAACTACACACCTCCCTCAAGACCTGATAAACAACCATGGCTTATAAAAAGCCCCCCACACACACACAAACACACACTCTCACAATTACTGTTAGCATTCCTCCCCTGTGGAGCCTATGTTGTTAAAGAAGACAGAGTAAAACATTGACACCCAGGGGAAGCTGTGTTTGACATGGAGCAGAGTGTGGTAACACCCTAACACACACACACACACACACACACAAAGGGGTAAGACCATAGGAGTCTGTGTGAACTCATTAAGCCACACACACTGAACTGGAGCTAGCGGCTCAGTGTGTGTGTCTACCACAAGCCTGCATGTAGCAATGCCTGCAGTGATGTAGCAGGCAGTAATGAGTGTGCTGTGAAAGGTAAGTAGCTCAACAGTCACCTGGCAGGTAGACACGTTGGCCATGTGCCCAGCTGTCTAGCTGATGTGAGCCAGAAACAACAGACACTAAAGTTTAGTAGCTTTAACTGCAGACTAGGAGCGTTTCTGTCTTTATCTTATTGTTACCTGATACTTCCCAGAGGAGTGGCACGGGATACATACACAGGATGCAGGAGGTTTATGCTGCATGAATAGGATAGCAGGAGATGGCCCAGGTTCAGATCAAGCCCTAGCCCCAACCCTTGCTAACCCTCGTCCTAACCGTAACCCTATCCCCCAGGCCTATTCCTCGTCTAAGACATTTGATGTCTGGGTTGCTTAGCTCTCGGGGACCGAGGGGCAAAGGTTCTGATTATCACACTGTCAAGAAAGTAGTAGAGAGAGAGAGAAATATAAATCAAGGGAAAGAGAAATGAAGGAAAGGAAGGAAGAGTACTGGAGCTGTCAAGTCTCGCAAATACTTCCTCCTTCTCTCAGCACACGTAGCCGCACAAACACACATGCACTCAACATCAACTTTTAAACAACAGCTGAGACTGGCAAGATCTTTTTCTCCTGGGTGAGATAGACACACACACACACGCACGCACACACAGTGCCCTCATTCCAACTCTGAGCTGCTCCACTCTGCTATGGGTGTTGCTGCCAATGTTGATGATAATGAGAAAGATGAGGACAATGGTAGTGATGATGATGCTTGTTGCTGATGAAGACCAAAGATAAGACGACAGATGCAGCCTAAGAATGCATCTCGCCGCTTTGTCATCATTTCTCGCAGCTCATTTCCTCTCTTTTCACCTATCCACTCTCTATTCACTCACTTCCTCTCCGTGTGCCTCCTTTCTCCTCGAAGATTCCACTGCTTTCCTCTCTTCACATGCCTTCCCTTCCGCCCCCTTTCCACCCTGCTCCTCGCCTCCCTCCTCGTCACATCTTCATGCACTTTCTCTCCTCTCCCCTTCCTCTCAGCCCTCTATCTCTCTTCTTTTCTCCTGTTCTCTCCTTTTCCTTTCCTCTCCTGTCCTCACCTCTAGTTTCGTCTCCTGTCCATCTCTTTGCTCTCCTATTCTGCTCATTTCTCTTCTCCTCTCCATTTCTCCTCTCCTCTCTTCTCCTCTCCATGTCGGTTCTCTACTCCAGTAAGTCCTTGTTATATAAAGTCATGATGAATAAAGAATCAAAGAGGTCTGGGCTGACTGGGGCGCTACTGGACCCTTTGGGGATAACTCTCACTATAGCCATGGCCTAGATCTCCCACACACACACACACACCCAAGTGTGTGCACACTCACACACACACATAGGGCGCCAGGATACACACAATTACTATATGTACAAACAGCATTCCATTTTACTGAGGGTGTTGACATATAGCAATGCATTTTGGGACATGTAGTTCCATCTTTTTGCCATGCCCAACACAATTAACAGTGGGTGCTCTTCCTGTAATATAATGGGTGTGATTGATTCATTCCAATGCGACGGCCAGGCAGGTGGAGTCCTGATAGCACTCCCTTGGCATTCTCCTCTGAGGTCTCACACACACTAACGTCACACTCACCAGAGAGTTTGTTACTGATTATGTGCTCTCGGCCAGCCTAGTTAGCATCATCTGTGCAATGACAAACACACACACATACACACACACAACATGGCACACAGCTGCTGGCCAATCAGATGACTCAGTATGCCTACCCTGGAGGACATACATCTGATCTGGGTTCATCTGCTGAGTTCATATGCCAGCTGGAAATAGCACAGGACACATGCTCACACACACACATACTGTACACACAAATGGGCACATCCTGTCACCAAGAGGGGTCGAATACAACTGCACTGGGCTGTGCCCAGCCTGAACAGTTGGTAGTACAATCATGTGATGGAATTATCAGACGCAGTGCCCAGCAACAGTGACCTTCCATATACACAAAAACAATTAATCTATTCAACAACATTGTGATTCTATACTTCCAATCAATGGACACATTCTCAAGGAGGTTGTTCAAATACAACCTGACATCAATTTAAGTGTGCCAGTGTTGTCCTGTGAAACACTGTTAGGGTTGTGATCAACTTCCTCATTGTCGTCCTATCAGGGCCAGTCTGATGGCTGGCTCACCGTAACGCCCCCCCCCCCCCACACACACACACACACACACACACACTCTGCAAACTTTGAGGTCTGTGTTGCCAGGCGACCAGGGGGTAGGCCAGACCTCCCAGCAAAAGTGAGGGCTCAGCATTAGTTTTTCCTCAGGGCCATGTGCTGATGCTGGACAATGGAATGCGTATACACATACACACACACACAAGCAAACACTAAAAAACACACACTGTACTCAGGCATTCACACACACACACACACACACTATACAAGTGTGTAGGGAGTATGAGGGCTTCACTGCTCAAACAAGGGACCAGTGCCATCCATAATGCCTCTCCTGTTCAGCTTCAGAAGTATCTCAATATCTACTCTCCAAACTTTCACTTTGTCTACCTTCCCTTGCTTCCAGCCCTTAAATAAAACATGACTTATCTTTTCCTTGTGCTTTTGAAGTGACATGGTGTCTCTTGTGTACCGATAGATGTAGTTTAGTGACAACGGAGGAGCACAATGCCATACAGGCTGTTCCTTCCAGGCTGTTCCTTAAAGGCTGTTCCTTCCCTGACTGGCTGTCCTCTAGAGCACTTATTTGCCAGGCCATTATTTTAGAGGCTGTTCCTTCCAGGCTGTTCCTTCCAGGTTGTTCCGCAGAGGATTTGCTGTATCAGGCTGTCATGCAGGTCACTGTGAGCAGCTCCAGAGCCGGGCCTCTCAGCAGCAGAAAGTACGTAAGTGCATCAACGAGGGCACGGAAAAGGCACACAACACAGGTCGCTAAAAATATTCAGTGGCCCTGAAATATTCATGACATCGCGGCGAAATATTCTTAAGAGTGTGGCATTTGAGCTCTCTGCGCTGTGAAGCTGGAGGAGACACCATTTTCCATCTCTATTTCTCTTTTCTTCTCTATCTCTTGTAAAACATCTTTGTAAAAAAAGTTAACGAGAGGAGGGGAGTCTCTCTTGTATACTCTCTCTTGTATACTGTGTAGTGTCATTCCAGTGCTGTGTGACTTTAACAGAGATCAAGTTCGTTGATGGCTTATTTCAGTTTTCATGAGATCTCTGTGCTGACCCCATATGGAAAGGCTCACCAGGTGAAGAGACATCAGCCAATGGGGGGAGATGCAAGAAAAACAGGATAAGAAAAAAAAAAGATGGGAAGATTCTAAGACGGTGGTCTGAAGACCTCTGCTTGCCCCCTGAGAGAATTATTGGATTTGACATGAAAAATGAGAGATCCTCTCAGGAGGCCCTTTGGCTGGCTGGTAATGTTCCCGTTCTGCTCCCTCCATCACACATAAATCAACTGAGATCTGTGAGGAGAGGCTGGGAGGAGGGGAGGGATGATGGCTTCCAATTCAGATGGCACATTGTTCATGTGAAATCATTGCTGTCCCTAAATATGTGACAGCGTTTATGACATGGCACAGTGTGTGATCACAGAAAGGACTACACCTCATCATACCATGATAAGGAGAAGGTCAACACACCCTTGGATCTAAACAGATAAAACCTACCACAAATGCACTTCCAATTCTGTTATGTGTAAATGTCCTAAAACACACACACCAACACAGGCACATGTTCATTCATCCGATTAGAGTAATCCCGCTGTGCTCATGTTGATCAACCTACACAGGTGCCTGCCTGCCTGCCTGCCTGCCTGCCTGCCTGCCTGCCTGCCTGCCTGCCTGCCTGCCTGCCTGCCTGCCTGCCTGCCTGCCTGCCTGCCTGCCTGCCTGCCTGCCTGCCTGCCTGCCTTCCTGCCTGCCTGCCTGCCTGCCTGCCTGCCTGCCTGCCTGCCTGCCTGCCTGCCTGCCTGCCTGCCTGCCTATCTGTCTGTTTGTCTGTCTACTTGTTTACTTATATGTAACCCCCACCCACACACACATACACAGTCTCCACTGTGCGAGAGTACACCATGTCTTTGAATGGCCGGATAGAGAGAGTACTTTGATGCGGTGCCCGCTGCGCTCTCTCATTTGCTGCATGTCTCTCTCTCCCTTTCACTGCCTCTCTCTCTCTCCCTCCTTCTTATCCTCTCAATCTAGGGGTCTCTTGTCCCCCCCACCCCCTGCTCTCTCTCTCTCTCTCTCTCTCTCTCTCTCTCTCTCTCTCTCTCTCTCTCTCTCTCTCTCTCTCTCTCTATCTTGCTCTCGTCCTCTCCCTCTTCTGGACAGTGAGTCAGTGGGGGGCATGTATCCAGACATTTTATGTGTCTCTGTGCATACATGTCTGGATGTATGTTTAGTATGTGGCTGTAAGGACATGTGGGTACGTTGTATCAGTGTGTGTGTATGTGTGTGTGTGTGTGTGTGTGTGAGCGCATGTTGCTGCCACCCCATCTTGTGACGTGACGTGTGCTGCGATCTACCACGATCAGATCTGGAATGGTTTCCATGGCTACTGATGCCCCACTTAAAGTTGCTGCTCCAGAGAGTGTCAGGGTGTGTGTGTGTTTGCGTGCGTATGCGTGTGTGTACCACACGTTTGTAAGTGTACATGTGCTTGTGTGCTCGAGCTCGCTGTTTCTGTGTGTGTATGTGTGTGCAATTGTTTCCCACAGCCCACAATACGCTTTAGTGTCTTTAATCATTCATACAGCCACGTTATGCCAGGCACACAGAGCAGGAGTCAGAGGAAGTGTGCTCAGGGATGCAAGGGTGTCAACCAAGTCGCCAGGAATCAGGAACAGGAAGCAGGAACTAAACAACAACATCATGAACGTCCCTGGTCGGCACAGAGCGTCCTGCCAGAACTCGAAAGTTCTCTCATTGGTGCACTCACATTGAGGAACGGGAGAAGAAGATCAGTCATCGATTTACTAAGATCGTCTCCAAAAAACTGAAACACCCAGAGCCTAAGTGAGGCTGAAGTTCCATAGAAAAGTGACACATCGGCCACTTGATGTTCCCTGTGTTTTACTTCCCTGACTGTGAGGAGACCCTGTCCTGCAAGGGCTGTCCTGGTACCGCAGGGCTGCAGAGAGGAAGGGGAAAGAGAGAGGGGTCCCCCCCAACCCTCCACCCCCTCTGTTTCACAAAGAGCTGAGTCTCAAAAAACAGAAGCAGTCCTTTGTTGCTTAACACATCAGACAGCGATCCACACAGTCACACATACACAGACACACACACACAGTCACACACGTACAGGAAACTCCTGCCGTGTGGGCGTTCGAACCAAAACAAACGCGGATGACTCATCTATCTGTGAGCCCTGCAAGCGTGTAGAGCCTGGATCCTGATGTTACTTAGCGGAGACGAGAGACCGGGGGTGGTGGGGGGGGGGGGCTGCAGGGACCCCTGGGCGTGTCTTCATAGTCTACCACAGATTCCTCCACTCGTCTTCTTTCTTTCCTCGTTGGCTACTGCCAAGCAAAAGGCAGTTAATCGCAAAGTGCATGATATATGTTCCAGCTGGGGACATACCGGAACTGGATAAGGGAAAGGCCACTCACAGGAGGCACCCTTCACATGGGTTTACCTTCCACTGTTGTGAGGGGAAGGAAGGAGGCCACATGGAGACAAGGAGGCTGGAGCAGACTTTTGAAATATGGCCTTGAATATGACCCTCTATGACAGACACATGAGAGTTATGGCCTCTGTTTAAGATGGGGATGGGCTGGCTCTTGAAGCAGATCTCTGCTGACATTGGTTGAGGAAGACCTGATTTCTAGTCAGTCGGTGTCCTGCTATGAATGGTAGGGCATCAGTATGGATGGTGTTCCATATGAATGTCAATGGCCCCACTGTTCTGGAAACTCTGCCTGTGGCCCAGGGACAGACTGATGACCAACGACCAGGACGTCACACACACACCAGATCACACCTCAGCATACAATCTGAAGACAACCCAATGCTAAATCCTCTTGTGTGCGGTCCGAATGCAGCCAAATTCAGAGCGACTTGTCAGATAGTGAAAGATTACGTAGCCTGTTCTCACGCGCTGGGATTGCGGGACGTTCCCTCTCGCTGTCACAGTGGATCTCCCCTACCGCTCCCTCTGAGACCAACAGAGTGTGAGCGAACAGATTCTCCCTACACCCCATGCATGATTAGCGATAATTCATTCCGACTGACTTTTATAATGGACGGTTCCCGCCATAAAAGGGTACGGCACAACGGCCTACAAAGCGACTCATCCGTGCAGTTGCCTTATAAGGCAGCCGTGCGCTGTCCATGGTGCTGGAGAAGCACGGCTGACGGTGGGGGTGGGGGTGCATGCAGCTAACTACATTAATCACATCAACACACGCAGGTACACAAACACCAACACACACAAACTAACACAGAAACACACCATCACTCACACGGACAACAGCTGAACTGGTGTTACCATAGGTTTACTGACATGCAACATGCCAGTGGTATGGAGAGGTGAAATATTCTAGATTCATTGATGAGAGGCAGTTATCGGTGGTTTGGTGTGGGTGCCGGAGTGAGTGCCAACCAAGCTTCCTAACCGAGGCTTGGTTGGAAAAGCCCTCTGATGCAGGGCGAGGTGACACAATTCTTAGCCTCCATTCCAAAAATGCCCATCCTGAACAGTTTGTTTTACTGCACTGGATAAAAACAGTAATCTCCTATAGCGACCCCAATAGTCATATTGGCCTATAACGGGGATTACAACCGCGAGCACAGAAGACAAGGCGTGCAGACGTGGACCGTTTACGCTATTCTGAATCTGAACGCAGAATAGCTCTGCTTATTGTTGTTACGATGAATGAATACATGCAATATCCTCTTTTAATTACCTTTCATCCAGTCCAGGACTTGCTTCGGGGTCCATTTACTTATCGGTTCCATAACCAAAGCCATGGCTGTGTCAAAGTCTCTTCGTGATGAAGACCAAACGACTCAAGGACGGTGTCGACAGACAGACCTTGTCAGTCACATCAGGAATGACTTCATTATGAACTAATTGGGTTTGGGTTAAATAAATGGATCTGAATCTCTCCATCAGAGCATGGCCGCCTGCAGATTCGGTGAACGGGATGCGGTGGTGCAATCCACGCGCACACACGCTCTCTCTCTCTCTTGCTCACTCTGCTCACTCTCTCTCTCTTTCTCGTGCCTTCCCGCCAGCCGCCGAGCACTGTTAGAAGTGTAATCGGTGAGCGCGAATGGTGGAGCAACCCCTCCCCTCCCTTCTTCTCCCGCCCCGCTCCCTGCAGCATCACACGGGCCACCTCCTCTTGGATACCCAGGGAATGGTGCAACACACACAGTTCTTTAGACTATCTCCCTCATACATCTCCACAACATACAACCACAAACCACTGAAGGCGCGATATTTTTACAACCGCTGCAGGTGTGACGTCCAAGTGAATTTAGAATGGAATCTGGTTAAAACCAGACATTTCCCCACTGCTAGCCTACAGCGTGACACAAGCACATTGTTATTTAGCAATTGTCCTCCCCATTGCTCTCTCTCTCTCTCTCTCTCTCTCTCTCTCTCTCTCTCTCTCTCTCTCTCTCTCTCTCTCTCTCTCTCTCTCTCTCTCTCTCATTTATCCCCCCCCCTCTCTCTGTCTCTCTCTCTGTCTCACACACACACACACACAATATAAAACAATATTGGATTATGTTTGCAGTCCTTCTACTTTCCATTAGTTGTGGACTTTGGATATTGCCCAATAGCACCGGTAAAGTACTGTCCTACAATGCATGTGCTAGCAATTACTTGGTATGATTAACTTATTATAAGTTTATGGTTCAAGTTCAGTATGAAGTGTGAGAAACTGCCTTTATGGGGCGGAAAGCAGGCATAAACACTTTTCTCACTATCGGCACCTCTTCCTCACAGCGCCCCCTGCTGCGCGATTGCACAATGTGACGTCATGGATTCACTTAGAAAAATGAAAAACAATTACTTCACATACGTTTTTTGTTTGTTTGTTTGCTTGTTTGTTTTATTTAAACGTAATTTGTTTTCTTCGGTAGCCATTTTGGCATGCAAATGTTGTACAGATGTGGATGGAGAGGGTCAGAGAAACCATATTGTTTTACTAAACTGTTCATCCGTTTGAACCACTAGATGGCAACCATACACTGAAAATATACAATCACCTGTGACTGAATTGGTCCTGGTGCCTTTAGTGTGCCAACTTTTACAAGGACTTGTTTCAAGTGTGTGGCATGACTCAAGACTGGTTCAGAACAAACGGAGAGCCAGTGGAAGATAGATTGTCTTAGTAGCAAAGTATGATATGCGAAGAAGATCTAGGGTTAGTATCTTAACCCATAGCTACTCCAACACTGCTCATGTTTAAAATATTGTTGAAGAAGGCTTTTTTTTTTTTACTACAATTTAATTTCCTATTATCAATTGACACTAGATTTGATAAGTTGCATATGTTTTGCATGTGGATCATAAACACTGACCAAATTTAACGATGAACCATTTCTAAATCATTGGTTGTTGGACCATTTATAATACTATTATATTATCATAAATTCAATGCATGTAAAATAGGCTGTTGTCAAGTAGACGGAACAATAAAGAAAAGAGATGAGCTGGTCACAAAGTCAACCATCAAATTAAGCCAGATAAAAGTGTGGAAATCCGTCAGATAGGCCTTCATGTGAATAATAGCTTAAGCAAAACTGCCGTTACCGACCTCAAGTAAACAATTATTCCAACTACAGACAAACCGATGTACATTTGACTTGGTAATATAATCAGTTCCCACGTCGCCGTGATCTCTTGAAACCTTCATATCTGTGTGACCTCCCCCCGTCTCCCCAACAAAGTCAACGATGGGCGGGACACGGGTGCTTAGTTTTCAGTGGGTTGTGAATGTCACAGCACTGATCTCGACCTCCCATTGGCTCCTGTCTTCAATACGTCACGATCATGATTAGAATTGATGATCGGACGTTTTGATTTCATTGTCTGGCGAGGGGACTGCTGACGAAATCTGCTGAATTCGTGGGTTGGTTTGATTTCACGACTAAAGGTATGGTGAAATATGATTTTGTGTTTCATTTAGTAATATTTCGACGCATATGTGTTAATGTACGACAAAGACAGGGGTCATAGAGAATGACCATGTCGCTGTGCTGGGAAAATCAGATGTTTAATGGGAAACTTTAGCCTTTCCAGTGGGAAAGCAATGGCCGCTGGGGCCTGCGAGTGGTACTACACTGTCGCATTCTCCGCTTGCTTTTTGTCGTTGTGCAGCGTTATAGCTGTTCATTTCCAGTTTGACTCGAGGTCAGCAAGTTGGGTAATCTTCTATATGTTGAGTTCTTGTAGATCCCAACGTTAAAGTTACGGCAGATTGACTGCTACGAGTTAACCTACGTGCATTTGGTTTCGATGTTTCCCTTTTTCCAGTACCGTGGCCATGCGCAGTGAGCTTGCCAAATTATGCTAACCCGGTTAGCTGTTAGCTTGCAACACGGAATGATATAATTGGTTGAAAGTCGCATCATCAGAACCACTTCACACTTGCACTAAATAATTTAAACGGTTTTAGAACACAGACAATACCATTCTATCTCTGTCTCTGCACTTTATTTCAATATCAAACACACAGCATGCCAGTTACAGACTTCATCTCAGTGAAGTCTTGCTTATTACTCAGAAAAGCTGAAGTAACCAGATTTGGACACATGATATTTTTCCTGTGAGACTGTCTTTTGGATCAGACAGTAAGCAATTTAGTCTGACTGAATTACCCGATTCAAATTTAGAGTGGTTCCACGATTAAGTTACGTTGGCCAACAATATGCTCCAAGTCAGCCATATTATTAAACAACGTCAATCACTGCTGTGATTATATATCTTTTGTTTCCATATATTAAAAAAAAATTGCACATAGTTCAGCATTTCAGAATCATGCCAGCACAGATGAAAGTCATCAAACCGTTATACTTCCCAGTCTGAGTCATTCATAGTCAAGATCTCTCTCAATTCAATATGCTTTATTGGCATGCATGTTCAGGTTATACAGTGTTGCCAAAGCAGTCCACAGCGAAGAACACATGTCATTATTAACATGTCATAAAATAATTATCATCAATCACAAACAAATAATTATAATAATGCAAAGTTACATATAATGTACAATTATAATAATCGATAGAGTATACATCGTAATAATTGAATAATATAATTTACATTTCAAATAATCCAAACTGGTCATTTTTGATTATCCAATTGAAAATTATATTTGGCTGTTGGGATGGAGTGAAACAAAATTGTTTATTTCACTTGCAACTAGATGAGGGTCTAGCCTAAGTCCATGCCTCACCTCCGTTCTCCTGCCCCCTCACACCACCAGGCCTCACCAAGACATGCCCAGTAGGGTGCCACGTCCGCTTGGCTGGTATGAGCGCAGTGGCTGCCCCTGAGTTCCAGCTCCGTTAGACATTAGGGCCTGACCGTGCCAGGGCCTGGGTCTGCATGGCGGCTCCCAGCTTCCCATCCCCTGGCAGGATGGATGCCTGGCAGGAGAAACACCGCCTGCAGACCGTGAGTATCTTCTACCAGGATTTATGGATCTGGCTCTTTGGACACTGATGAAACTTAGCTGGAAACTATGGTTTTGTAATAGATGCAAAACGAGCATCTAGTTTTGGACAAACGTTTGAAAAGCTTTACTGTTTTGGACTGGAGTCAGCCAGTGTCTGGAAGATTGGTCTAATAGTATTCAACCTTGATTCTCATTATTTCTAAGTTGCACTGTAACCATTACATAATTTCAGTGTTATGTAATAACCAAATATCTTTGTGTTAATTGGCTAATATTTACCAATGAATTGGTCTTCTCAGATGAACCTTCGGTCAGTGTTCACAGTTGAGCAGCAGAACACTCTGGAGCGTTACTATGACAACGGCATGACCAATCAAAGCAAGGCATGCTTCCAGCTGATCCTGCAGTGTGCACAGGAGACAAAGCTAGATTTCAGCGTAGTACGGGTAAGATGTTGAACACACTAAACCTAAATACACAAACACTACACTTTCAGACTAGGCGTGTCTAAATACATTTATCTGGCAATTAACTTTCAATTCTAGTGTTTTAGTTCTGAATAGATTACCTGGTTCTGGTCCTGACAGACATGGGTTGGCAACAAGAGACGTAAGCTGGCCTCCAAGGCGGACCAGAACGGCTCCCTGCCTCATTCATTCGCTGATCCCGGACTGTCAGGCGGAGTTTTGTCCAATCACACGCTAGCAGGGGGGACCCTGTCTGATCACAGGCTTGCAGGCTCGGCTCTGGTGGCGGGATCCATACTGACGGCTGAGATGGCTGCGGCTCGAAGCATCCAGAGAGCACCACACCTCCTTCCCCCCTCCACCTTCCCCTCTTCCTCATCCTCCTCTTCCTCTCCTTCCTCCTCTTCTCCTCTCAGCAGTGGAAACAACAACAATGATGTCATCCTAACAGGGATTTACTCCATAAACTCCGCTTCCCGCTCCGGATCAACACTCAAGCCCCTCCTCTCTCACTCTGACTCAGAACTTCCGGCACACGCCCGGTCTGCTCTTTTCAACCAATCCGTGCACAACAGGAACAGTTCCAGCTCCTCCTCACCCCTACACTCCAGACTGGCCTCTCTCACACATAAGCCCTCCGCCCTCTCGCCTCCCCCCGGCCCCTCTGTTTACAGTGGCTCGTCCAGGGGGGCACGTATCCCCACTGGGGAGGCACGTCTGGGGGTGGGGGCAGGGATGGTACCCCCTAGTTGGGCCAGACAATATGGGCCAGTTCCAACCCGTCCATGGCCATCTCCCATCCAGTCACAGCTCAAGCCACCACCCAACTCCAACCCCCAGCCCCAACCTGCTCCACCTACCCTCCGTGTCTCACCCCCAAACCCTAACCCCCGCCCCCCCTCAAACCCCACCCTCCTCATCCAGCAGGTCTTCACCCTATCAGACAGGGGCGAAGAAGAGGGACCAGCGCAAAGACCTGCCTCTGAAAATAGTAACCTATCAGAGAGCAAGAGGCAAATGCCCAGACCCTTGGAAACCATTGGCTGCTTCTCCATCGCCATGGAGACGGGGGATGAGGAGGACGAGTGGCGAAGGGAGGAAGAGTTGGCCAGCGTGAACTCTCAGACTCAGCGAGACATCCAGAGGGGGCACACGTCCGGCAGCTTCAGCCCGCCCAGGGGCGAGGTGTCTGGGGCGAGAGGAGACCACACGGCCCCCTTCCCCAGCTCAAGGCCTGGGGCCCGGCAGACCCAGGCTGCCCTCCGCAGCAGCTACTCCCACACAGCCCTCCACACCTCCCCTACAGACACACCACAGGAAAACCCACCCTCAGAGGTAGACTTACCAGGGTCCCTCTGTCAATCATGTGTCAGTGTAACTACATTCATATAGCTCTGGACACTTAAAGACTTTCTGGTTGCAACATTAAAATAACTTTCACTGGCATTGTGGCATTGAGTGTCACTGGAATTGAACAGCATTGTGACGGCTCTTTCTTGTCACCTGTCTGTCTGTGTAGGCTCCAGTCGGTCAGACGGCTCCCTGGCTCAGCAGTAACTCTAGGAAGAGAACAGTAAGTGATACACAAACAGTCATGCTGTATCTGTGATTGCCTTAATACAAACCAAACTCCAAACATGATGTGGGTCTCCACAAACACACACTTCCCCTTTTTGAGGGGTACTGGATTGTGGGTTCATAGCTGCAGTAGGGTCATGCTCATGTGGTTGTGGTCAGCTTCAGGACCGTACCCAGTTCAGCGACAGTGACCTGCTTCAGCTGAAGCGCTACTGGGACCGCGGCATGACCAGCCTGGGCTCCGTTTGCCGGGAGAAGATCGCAGCGGCCGCCAACCAGCTCAACGTCGACGCCGAGATCATCAAGGTGTCTTCCCCTTCCAAATCGCATAACGTCTACTAATACATCCCTCTCTCTGTCTCTTCATCCATCGCTCAATCCATTAATTCATTTCTTTCTTTTCTGTATCCCTCCCTCGAGTCCCTCTATCCATTGCCCCTGACTGGTGTTCTCTGATTGGCAGACATGGATTAGTAACCGGAGAAGGAAGTTCCGCCTCATGGCTATCGAGATCCCACCCCCTAAAGGTGGGCCCGCAGTCTTTGGTTTATCCTCTCCGGGACACGAGTCCCCATTGGACATGAGTCCTGAAGGGGAGGGCTTTAGAACCCCTGAGCTTGGGGAGGACTTGATTGATGGACGTTCCCTTTGTTTGTCTGATGGTGAGAAGCGTGCTAAGAATCACACACACACAGAAGTACACAATCATCAAAGCTCAGCTTCTCTGATGAGGAATACTGTGTTCTTTCTTCCCAGATGGCACCAGTGACTCATACCAGAGAGAGGGAGAGGAGGGAGCTGAGCAGCACAACATTGCCCCCCTTGCTGAGAATGTGGTACTGCACACACATTACTACACTGTTAGAAATCAGAATACACAACATCAATATTAAAAACACTTAGTTCTTAAGTAGGCACTCTGAAAATACCTGTTGTATAAAATAAAAATACTGTTGCTATTGTCGGAGGGATTGACTGTATATTAATTGTCCTTTATAGAAGACAGAGTGCATTGCTGACTATGAAGAGGAAAATGATGATGGTGATGATATGATGGCCTCAGACATGGATCACATGCGGAACCTTCTGGAGTACAAGGTGTGGAGATGAGGCAAAGAGCACTCTCTCTCACATACATTGACACACACAAAGCTACTATCAGGTGGTATTTTACCAACATTTACATAAATATAGAGGCGTGAAACATTCCAGCTGTGTCTCCTGAAACATATACACCACGCACACACACTCGCACACAGATTGTGGAGTGCTGCTTGGTCGCTCATGCCTGTAGGGCTGCATACTGACTTCCCATTTTAATCCTCTGCCTAAATTGAACTGTTCCACCTCACCAAGCTTTGCGTGTGTGTGTGTTTGTATGTGCGTGTGTTTTCTGCAGCATGAGGAGGTGCATTACCTGGAGAGTGAGCTAGAGAACCAAAAACAGAAATATTATGAGCTGGAGAGGTTCACCCAGAGCCTACTCAATGCTGTAAGGAACAACGACCAAGAGAAACAGCAGGTATACACACACACACACACACACATTTTCCTATTCCTTTATGGCATGTGTCCAGTTAATACCGAAACTACAGTAAACACAACAACATCAGAATCGTGCCCAATATGATTCTGTGCATGTGCATAGGAGCTATTGGCCAGTCTACCTCAGTCTGCAGACCAGGATTGGGACACAAATTCAGAGAGGGGAGGCCAGCCTGCTGCCATGACAACATTGTCCAATGCTGATGGGTCGCTGTCCGCTGCTGTCAGCAACGACGATGCCTCATTGGTCACCGTAAATAAAGACTTCCCACTGATTACCATAAACGAAGATGGTTCATCAGTCCTCCTTAATGAAACCTCTGCATCAGAGGAACAAGGGACAGAGACTGGACCAGAATGATTCACTATCCCACACACACTGTGCCTGTGAATGGACACTACTCTCAGACTATCGACTGTAAAATCTGCTTACATCATTTTCTACAGCATATCACCCTGCCTTGCTCTGGTATAGTCCCAGAGAGATAAGTAAACAGATTATATCTAATTTATCCATTTGTCTTTGTGTGTCTATTTGTGTCTGGGTGTATATACATGATCATTGTTGAAGCACTGATATTTATTCCCTGACATAAAGTCCCATCTAGACAGTTGTGTTGACACATATTTTGAGGTTGAATGGCTTGGAAATGAACTTTGACTCATTAACGGAGCAATTGAACAGGTCATTTTGAAACACACTAGACACATGTGGTTCTGACTTTGCTAGCCTGCCTTCTCAGAAGGGGCAGAGAGTTTGTGTGTGTTTGTTTGCGTGTGTTGTGTGTGTGTGTGTGTGTTTGAGAGACATAGAGGATGAGCTGTAAGCCTCTTATTTTCTACTTAGATGGAAGGATAGACATGCTTGTAAAGTAGTTGGTTTTAAAACATTCAACTTACAATCTTTAAGATCAGAAGCTTAGATCACTAATGGACGGCCACATGATGATAAATTCCTGCTAGAGACATTGTTATAGAAGTCTACATGCAGCTAATGAATGTCATGTGATTTATTCCTTAAATTAATGCAGATAATAGTAACAACAAGAACCACTGTATTAAAATCCACACGTGCATCATACTGAGTTATAACGAGAAGACATAGAAGGTACATTGTACCATGTCAATTCTTTGTTTCTTTCAATGTGGGAAATCCTTAACTGATTGCGTCAGAGCTACGTCAATGAGCTCTCAGTCACTGATGCTCAGGCACCACAGTAGCCGCCATATTCGCATCTATGGCAGGATAGCGGTGGTCGGCGAGCGTATGTGGTCCTGTCAAACCGACTATCGCGACACCGGACCTCAATCTTAACCAGGCAGTATACCTCCGTTCACCCGTCTTCAGCTAGCATCTGTTCGGAAAGGCGTACGATCCAGGCTTGCAACCGGGAGACATGCATCGTGGAGCGGTGGTCTAAGATGACTACGATGCCTTTCTCCCAGCCACAAGAATCCTGGCACAAGATGGAGGTGAATAGCGTTAGTAGTGAGGTAAGTTGCAACTAAAGCCTCTAGCAAATTGACAAGTAGTCAGTAGCGTTATAGCTTAGTCGTTTTGCTGTTGAAACTGATGCTTGCGTGCTCTATAGGCTTGGACTGACCACATCAGCATGCATGCAAAAAGACTGGTCGCGAGTTAGCTAGCTAGCACTGCTAAGTGCTTGTGCTAAGCTATGCGAGTCAATTTTATGGCTCAGTTTTGAAATATGCTGTATAACTTTAGGTTCAGGTGCAGGCAGTAGACATAGTATACATAGATTATCTGTGCTTGTTTACATCTCTTTGCGTACACTAAATGCATTCTAGTTGATGAGATTTTCCAAACACCTTATCCCCGACCATTGGTGATGCACGAGCTAGCGGATGTCAACAACTCTACAAGCTAGAAGCTAGCTAGCCACAAGAATAAGCGTGTGTGGGCTGTCACCTAGCCTAGTCCGTTTGAGTCCCACTTGAATAAAGTATTGTATGCGGTAATTTGAATACTTATGGACTAAAGATGGCAAACAGTTTACTTAAAATCTAAATACCACTCTACTCGTGTCATACATGTTAGCCTACTTATTGAGGATGCAACTCTTAAAACTCTTAACGTTTTTTGCCCAGACTTTGCTATGGCTAGTTTTGCAAACACAAAAAGCGAGGCTTTGACAGCACTGCATGTGGGTTATTGCATTTACTTCATCGAGTTGGCAAATTATGTTAGCAAGCAAGTTATATTGAAACAAAGGTATCTCCCTATCTGACTGCAGTCCGCAATTACAGCTCTAACCAAACCGCTGTCTTTCCAACCGTTGTATTATAGTAATCTTAACAGGAGACGAATCATTTATTTAAAGACTTCTACTTATGGTACATTCCATTCATCTTGGGGGAAAAAAGAGAAAGTGTATTTCTCAGAATTGGGCAAAGTTAGAATGAATTCTAACTTTGTTTTTCAACGTTTATTAAGACATAAAGTTGATTTCCTTTCATTTCAGGTATTTCTTAGACTTTCTATTAATTCTATTTGTTTATAACCCTTCTTCACAAGCATGGAAACCCTTTTATCTCCATGTGTGTCCCCCTCATAATAGGCCACTAAAATCATGTTTCTTTCCATCTCAGGAGGTAATCTGACTTTGCTTTCATATTAGCCTCTGAATAGTCTCAACTAATGATGTAGCGGCCCTATTCTCTAAATCCAACAGTATTTTGGCAACCAGCCATTTTATTGCAGCTCCTGTATAAACATACATATTGCTAGCTTGCTAACATGGCATCTGATTCAATGGAATGTGTCGTATGTGTTTTTAGCAGATGAGTGTGCAGTGAGCAAAAGCCCCCGCTCTGCTGGTAGCTCCACCCCCTCAGTGGTCCTGTGTGGAGCTATGACTCATCCCTCTCCTCAGAGCATAGATGGGAGGAAGCACACGCACACACATAGGGGTGAAGGCACATTTAACACAGCATCATGCAGTGAATCAGCTTTCCTTCATCTCTGTCATATCACCTAAAAGGCAACAAGTAGCCCATCAAATGTTCCCATGCCTGTGCAATGACACAGCGTAACGTTCAGGAGACCTTAACGTTACAGAGCTGTCATAATCTATTTGTACGGTTATCCTGTCATGCAGGGGGAGCCATCGTTGGCCACATCACTCTCATCTGCGATGTTGCAGAACATCACTCTGTCCCAAATACATCCAGGTCTTATAGCGGTCCCCTGTGTTCCAGAGCCAACCCCCTAACCACACACGCTAGGCGTCTATATCTGTGTGTTTTCGCGGCGGCTGGGGATTACGCTGGAACGGCCATAATAATGACAGGCTTTATAGAGACAGGAAGTCGGCCGGGCAGCTGGACAGGATTAGCGTATGTGTGTGTCTTTGTGTGTGTGTTGGGGGAGGGGGGGGGGGTTGAAGTCATTAATGTTTGCAAACAGACAACACTCCCACCCCCACCGAGAGCATGTGTGGTTGCGGACCCAGAGGCGGTGGATAAGTGGAAGATGAGGAGGTGGAGGAAGAGGAGGAGAGAGTGTGTCAGAGGAGAGTGTGGGTGATATGGTTGCAGGCGGGGGGGGCATTGCCTCCCACAGCGATGATGTCTGGTGTTATGTTTCTGACACGATCACATGTTGTTGAAGCCTAGAGCCCGATGCTGTTGCGTGGAGACCAAATTCAGCTACTCTCCTTGCTTAGGGCAGGTAGTGGTCTATACTGGTTAGTGGAGTTAGCCGTGATTACTGAAGGAGGGATAGTTCAATCAGTGCCATTGTTAGCCTTACATTCCGTATGTGAAGAAGATGAGATGAGCTGTGTTTAGATGCAAGCTTCTGTGTTGTGTTTCCAGGTCAATGGGCATCAGATCATGGACGAAGCCATGGAGGAGGGAGAATCTTTCACACACTGTGTGAGTAATGTTCAAGGTCGCCTGGGTGTGTTTCGTTTGTTAAGGTGTACGTAGGTCATCTTCCCTTATAATGGGTGAAGGTGCCTTGAGCTCTTCATATCCCTCTGGAATGCTTCACTTGATGGACTTGTTCAATCTAATTATTAACAGTGATGTAACAAACGTTCAATTAGTCATTAACACCATGTGTGTGTGTGTGTGTGTGTGTGTGTGTGTGTGTGTGCGCGCACAGGACGAGGGGGAGTACAAGGAGATTCCCATTACCCACCATGTGAAGGAAGGCTGTGAGAAGGCTGATCCTGCCCAGTTTGAGCTGCTCAAGGTTCTGGGGCAGGGCTCCTTCGGCAAGGTGAGACACCAGCTACCCCTGAACCTCATCAAATATGAATGAGGTGGCAAGCAAATGGTACACCATGTGTTACTGTGGGGAAGTTGTCCTTACTGTGGACTTTCTCCGTCTTTCTAATATCATTATTTCTCTCCATCTCCATTTCCTCCTTCTTTTCTCCCAGGTGTTTTTGGTCCGAAAGATCATGGGTCCAGACGCTGGCCAGTTATATGCAATGAAAGTTCTGAAGAAGGCATCTTTGAAAGGTAACATTTGTCTACAGTCATTCATATTTTGTCTTCTTGCACCATGTGTGGTTTGTTGCACTCATCCTCTCTCCATTACTCTCTCTCTCTGTCCCTCTCTCTGTCCCTCTCTCTGTCCCTCTCTGTCCCTCTCTCTCTCTCCCCCTCTGTCTCTCTCTCTCCCCGTCTCTCTCCTCCTGCTGCCGCCGTCTTGTTCGCAGTGAGGGACAGAGTCCGCACTAAAATGGAGAGGGACATTTTAGTGGAGGTCAACCATCCCTTCATAGTGAAGTTGCACTACGGTGAGTATCTCTTTGTGTGTGTGTGTCCATCCGTGAGTCTCTGTGTGTGTGTCCATTTGTGTGTGTGTGTGTTGGTGTGTGTGGTAACTCTTCTCTCCTCTCCCAGCCTTTCAGACAGAAGGGAAGCTCTATTTAATACTGGACTTTCTCAGGGGAGGAGACGTCTTCACTCGATTATCCAAAGAGGTAAGCTTCGTTTTGGTACCGCTTTTCATCCATTTACACCTCACGGTTCCCTAACACTGTTGTTCAATCAGCTTGAACTCACCTGGATCATATGCACTCTATTTGTACTACACACTCTATCAAGTCTTGCACTACATTGTTCACTTGCAAGAAACCTCCAAATGTGATCATGAATAGTGTGTCGTAACGGTGTATTCCACAGTTCTGGATGTGTGCAGTTGTATCCCACATGTTCTAATCTCTTTCTTTATAGACTCTAAAGTTGAAACATTAGGATGCTAGCCAGTTGTATTTATTTGCCTCTCGAACTGTTCCCCAGCATTTAAATAATATCAGTCACTTAACAATTAATTTGTAATGTGAGATAATCTGAGTTTTTGAAGTTGCGTAAAATGTTAGCCACCCTCTCGGTCTGTTGGCCCTGGAGCCATCTGGTGGTGACAAACAAGCCAGGCTAGACAGCTAACGCCTTTGTTTCTGTGTATTAATGATGTTGTCTTTCTCTCTCTCTGAGTGCTGGTGCTTAGTGCTGTTTGATGCTGCTGTTGTTCTCTCCCACCCCTTTGTCCAGTCCAGACAGTAAACGTGTCCAGTTCTTACTAGGTTATGTTTACAGAGGAGGATGTGAAATTCTACCTTGCAGAGCTGGCCCTGGCCCTTGACCATCTGCACAGTCTGGGCATAGTTTACAGAGACCTCAAACCTGAGAAGTACGTAACCACCTCCCCCCCTAACCCTGCCCCCCCTCACTGTCCACCCCCACCTATTATGCCTCCCCCTCACAAAAAAACTCTGATGCGTCATGCCTCACCAGTGTCATCAGCAGTCTGTCTCACCCGCCTTTCCACAAAAGCACAACTCGCCACCTATGACTGTACAAGTTGCACGCTGTACGCCATTTAGCACAGCCGCTTCCAAAAGCACATTGGAGTGCAATTGGCGTGAGGGCGTGTGGGAGAGACTGTTCTGAGCTGCGACCAGTCTGTTCTGCTGTGTTCCCCTCGTCGCAGCTCAGACGCCTGACTTGTCTGTTGTTGTTTTGCAGCATATTGCTTGATGAAGCTGGACATATCAAGTTAACAGGTAAGCTGCTCACCCAAACCCCCCCTGCTTCAACTGACGGAAACAATCAAGAGGCTTTAGCTTATCTGGAGTGAATGTAGTACCAAGCCTGAGCCGAGCCATGAGGAGCTGTGTTTGTGTGTGTGTGAGTGTGTGAGAGAGAGGTGTGATGTGTGTTTTACTCCTTTCCAGACTTTGGTTTAAGTAAAGAGTCAGTTGATACTGATAAGAAGGCCTATTCCTTCTGTGGTACTGTGGAGTATATGGCCCCTGAGGTGGTCAACAGGAGAGGACACACACAGAGCGCTGACTGGTGGTCCCTGGGAGTTCTCATGGTAGGCACACACACACACCCCACACACAAGCATATGTTTTTGTCTTTTTTTAGACTGACTTGAGGTTAGTTTTATTCCAGTCACCACCATGTCTCACCATGTGTTTTCTTCTCTGCTCTTCTTAGTTTGAGATGCTGACAGGAACGTTACCGTTCCAGGGGAAAGACCGCAACGAGACCATGAACATGATCCTCAAGTGAGTGACAAAAACCACCATCCTGTAGAAAGATCTAGCTCATTCTGAATCTTATGGCTTTTGTTTCTGACCTCTATCTCTCATTTCTTCCCAATCCCATCCTCTCTCTGCTCTCCTTTTCCTCTCAATCTGTCTCTCTCTCTCTCTCTCTAGAGCAAAGTTAGGCATGCCGCAGTTCTTGAGTCTAGAAGCCCAGAGTCTGTTGAGAATGCTGTTCAAACGGAACCCTGCCAACAGACTAGGTAAGGTACTTCACACTGTGTGTGTGTGTGTGTGTGTGTGTGTGTGTGTGTGTGTGTGTGTGTGTGTGCGTGCGTGCGTGCGTGTACACTGACTGACTGACTGACTGACTGTTCTCTCCTCTGCAGGGGCAGGGGCTGACGGCGTAGAAGAGATCAAGCGCCACTCATTCTTCTCCACTATCGACTGGAACGTGAGTATGCGGCATACACACACATATACACACACATACAAACACACACATACACACACAAACACACATCCGCCGACTGGCAAGAATCCATCTGATGAGCGTTCACACCTAACAGACGGTCCACTGAGTGACCACCAGCCCTCTGTTTAAGCTGTGCCCAAGTGTGTGTGTGTGTGTGTGTGTGTGCTTGTGTCTGTCTGGGCCAAGGGCCAGCTCTGGCTGCGTGTGGGCTAATAGCCCTGCGTGAGTGTTTAGGAGCCAGCGGGATGCATTGGCTGAACAGAAATGGAAAGGGAGGGGTTCATCTCCAACCCAAATGCACATCACACAATCACTCTCTAGCTGGTTTTCTATGTAGACAACATGACAGATGGAGGGGGACCCCCTCCGAAATGTGGACGTCTGAATGAGACGGGTGTGTGTGTGTCCATCTCCAACAGAAACTGTACCGGAGGGAGCTTCAGCCTCCGTTTAAACCTGCTGCAGGGAAACCAGATGACACCTTCTGCTTCGACCCAGAGTTTACTGCTAAAACCCCTAAAGGTACACACACACACACACACACACTCTAGACAAGTAAAGTATTACTGGTAAAGCAACTCCTGTATGTTACTGCTGTATGTTGCATCTATGTAAGTGTGTGTGTGTGTGTGTGCGCAGACTCCCCAGGTATCCCCCCCAGCGCTAACGCCCACCAGCTCTTTAAAGGCTTCAGCTTTGTAGCTCCTGCATCGCTGGACGACACCAAGAGTTCCCCACTCCTCAGCATACTACCTATAGTACAGGTACACACACACACTGACGCTCACACCTATTTATCCGAGGTACAAAACACGGACCATGCGTGATAAAGACAGGACGCTGTCATGATGAGGTCTGTGTGTCTGTGCGTCTGTGTGTTCCTCCTCAGATGCACAGCAGCGCGGCCCAGTTCTCTGACCTGTATGACCTCCATGAGGACATCGGGGTGGGCTCCTACTCCATCTGCAAGCGCTGCGTTCACAGGGTGTCCACTGTGGACTATGCTGTCAAGGTAACACACACACACACACACCACTCACGCGAGCTCTGAAACGCACTGTGCCAGCAGAGGGCAGCAAAGCCCCATCCAGCATCTCCATCCTGCATGATGATTGGAGACGTTCGGGCTCTGTGATGCAAATGCTAGACGATCAGATGTTGACAGGATTGTGTGTGTGTGTGTGTGACCAGATTATAGACAAGAGTAAGAGGGACCCCTCGGAAGAGATTGAGATTCTGATGAGATACGGCCAGCACCCCAACATTATTACTCTCAAAGACGTGAGTTTACTGTGTGTGTGTGTCTCGTCCGTGTGTGTGGGGGATTTAACTCTTTAATTAACTTAATTAATAAAAATTAACTGAGGTTCTATACCTGTGTCAATGGGCCGTGTTGGCGGGTGGTGTTTGTGTGTGCGTGCCAGGTGTATGACGAGGGCAGGTACGTGTATGTGGTGACAGAGCTGATGAAGGGAGGGGAGCTGCTGGATAAGATCCTCAGACAGAAGTTCTTCTCTGAGAGAGAGGCCAGCGCTGTCCTCTACACCATCACCAAGACTGTAGACTACCTCCACTGCCAAGGGGTACGTGTGTGTGTGTGTGTGTGTTAGTTGTTGTTATCCAATCTTTAGGATTGGTGTGCATTTCTAGGCCATTGAGACATTTGCTGACAATTGTCCCCCCTCACCCCCCCCCCCCCCCAGGTAGTGCACAGGGACTTGAAGCCCAGTAACATCCTGTACATGGATGACTCTGGGAACCCAGACTCCATCAGGATCTGTGACTTTGGCTTCGCCAAGCAGCTGCGGGGGGGGAACGGCCTCCTGCTCACCCCCTGCTACACGGCCAACTTCGTAGCCCCCGAGGTGATTGGGGGGCTGGGTGGGTGGGTGGGTGGGGGGCTGGGTGGGTGGGTGGGTGGGTGGGTGGGTGGGGGGCTGGGTGGGTGGGTGGGTGGGATTGAACTAAGCAAAAATAGACGGATGACAATCGGCAGGGAAATGATACATGAACTGTTAGACTGTGTTTCTTTTAAACCCATCATGGTTTGTGTGTGTGTTTGTGTGTAGGTACTGATGCGGCAAGGCTATGATGCTGCCTGTGATATCTGGAGCCTGGGAGTTCTTCTGTACACTATGCTGGCAGGGTAAGTGTGTGTGGTTTGAGTGTGTGTGTGTGGTTTGAGTGTGTGTGTTCAGCCCTAACCTCCCTCCCGTCCTTTCTCCCCCAGGTACACGCCATTTGCTAACGGACCCAACGACACACCTGAGGAGATCTTGCTCAGGATAGGTTCCGGAAAGTTCTCCCTGAGCGGAGGCAACTGGGACACAGTTTCTGACACCTCCAAGGTACATAACACTTACTCACATCTACACACAGGAAACATCCACACATCAAACACCTTTTTGGAAACAATGTCATTTCCTCATCCTTTGTGTGTGTGTGTGTGTGTGTGTGTCTGTGTGTGTGCGTTCACCGGTTCAGGACCTGCTGTCACACATGCTGCATGTGGACCCCCACCAGCGCTACACTGCTGAGCAGGTTGTGAAGCATGCCTGGATCACCTGCAGGGACACGCTGCCTCACTTCCAGCTCACCCGGCACGACGCTCCACACCTCGTCAAGGTACCACCACAGGAACCCCCCCCAACCAGGGGCCTTGTGACCCCCAACACCAGGTCTCCCACACAGGAACACAGAATCCTAGACAGGCTCATTAAATCATGTGTGCGTGTGCGTGTGTGTGTGTGTGTGTGTAGGGAGCGATGGCAGCCACCTACTCTGCGTTGAGCCACAAGACGTGTCAGCCTGTTCTGGAGCCTGTGGCAGCCTCCAGTCTGGCCCAGAGACGCAGCATGAAGAAGCTAACCTCCACGGACATGTAGACACACACACACACGCCCTGAACTCCCCCTTCCACTGGCTCCCACACACACAGGCCCAGGCCAGGCCAGTTGACACTTTTGCTGTCCCTCCTTTTCTTTTAATATATTTATTTCGAGTTAGTGACCCCCCCACACACACACACGCACGCACATACACACACATACACAACCTCTACAAGGCTTGATCGCACGGATGCAAGCCTCGGAGTAAGAGGAAAACCTGCATATCTTCTACTGCTGGAGAGACAGACTTCTGGATTTATTTTCACTGCTTTGTCGTATGCACTCTCTCACCTTTCTCTCCTCTCTCACTCTCCTCTCTCTCTCTCTCTCTCTCTCTCTCTCTCTCTCACTCTCTCTCTCTCTCTCTCTCTCTCTCTCTCTCTCTCTCTCTCTCTCTCTCTCTCTCTCCCTCTCTCTCTGAGGAGGAGGAGGTAAAGCACCAGCTGATGTTCTTCTTCACTGTGATTGGCTGATTCCAAGCTGCTTTAGTAAACTGTGCCCCGCCCACCGCTCCCCATCTACTTCCCCCTCTGTCTCACATGCGCTTTCTTTCACTCTCACTATCTCTAACACATCTGACAACATCCGTTATTTATGTAACCCCCCCCATGCATATGAACATCCAGACACATGCACTCCCCCTGTCTGTCTCTCTATCTGGAGGTCTGTCTGACTCTCACTCCCCCTGTCTGTCTCTCTATCTGGAGGTCTGTCTGACTCCCTCACTCCCCCTGTCTGTCTCTCTATCTGGAGGTCTGTCTGACTCCCTCACTCCCCCTGTCTGTCTCTCTATCTGGAGGTCTGTCTGACTCCCTCACTCCCCCTGTCTGTCTCTCTATCTGGAGGTCTGTCTGACTCTCACTCCCCCTGTCTGTCTCTCTATCTGGAGGTCTGTCTGACTCTCACTTCCCCTGTCTGTCTCTCTATCTGGAGGTCTGTCTGACTCCCTCACTCCCCCTGTCTGTCTCTCTATCTGGAGGTCTGTCTGACTCTCACGCCCCCTGTCTGTCTCTATCTGGAGGTCTGTCTGACTCTCACGCCCCCTGTCTGTCTCTCTATATGGAGGTCTGTCTGAATCTCACTCCCCCTGTCTGTCTCTCTAACTGTAGGTCTGTCTGACTCCCTCACTCCCCCTGTCTGTCTCTCTATCTGGAGGTCAGTCTGACTCCCTCACTGTGTGATCACTATGTATCAAGGAGAAAACAATGCTGCAGATAACATTTAGAAGAAAAAAAAGTGAACTGTCAAAGTTGAATGAATGTGATGATGAGGGGGTTTCCCCTCCTCGGTCAGACCAGAAAAGCTGAATGACAAAAGATCATTTCCATGAATCTCTCTTCTAAGACATTGTGGAAATTGTACCATATTGTATTTATTTCATTTAATTTTTTAAATTCTATTTTTCTTTCAAGTTCTGTATATATTGACATTAAAGATCATTATTGACATGCACCAACTGGTTGTTAATATTGACCCTGCAACAGTCAATGGAATAGCTGTTGTCACAATACAGGAGTTACAAAGAGCTACCACTAGATGGCAGTATCACCCAGTGTGTGATGCTACAGGTCTGGATTCAAAACAAGGGAGGTTTTAAGAATCGTACACACAATTCTGCACCATGTGTGTGTGTACACAGTGTTCCCCAGCCATATGTAAATTACTAGTCTGCCTAGCTTCCGTTGTGTCTGCCCCTTAACTCCCATGGGATTGCAGGCGTGTGTGTCTTGCCTGGTGGTGTGTGAAAGGGAGAGGGGAGGTGTGTGTGTCAGAGCTGTCATGGTCAAAGCGGTGGTGGATAGACATCTGTGCAGTGGGGCAGATGGATTAAGGCACCAGGACTGCTCACACGCAGGGACACACTTCTTTCTGCCTTTTACACACTTGCACTCCTCTCTGCCTGTTACATTCATACTCACACACATACTTTTCCCTGCCTTTCTCTCTCACACACACACACTTTTCCCTGCCTTTCTCTCTCTCACACACACACACACACACTTTTCCCTGCCTTTCACAAACTCATTTGCTCATTCTCCCCTGCCTTACACACACACACACACACACACACACACACACTCATCTGCCTTTCACACTCATACACACATTCACTCTTCTCTGCCTTTCACACACAAACTGTTCCCTGCCTTTCACACACAAACTGTTCCCTGCCTTTCACACACCAACACTCGCCACTGCATCAGCTGCTGTCCTCCCGCCTCCCCTGCGACAGCCAGGGACAGCTCCATATCCCCTTCGGATGTGACCATCTCTCACACACACACACACTCATGCGCGCTGTACTCCCACCCCCATCTACCCTCTTCTCCCAGTTTATGTGCTGTCAGCAGGATTAGGTGGTAGCAGGAAGCCAGTGGTTAGGGAGCTGGGATGTAAACACTAGGGCTAATTGCTTTGACACACTGCTCTTTGTGTTAGCCTCATAATGCTAATCATCCTCTGAGCTAATATAGGGCCTCAATCTGTTTTGGCTAGGTTGGCATCAAACTCTACTTGTTTGTTTTTTGGGCTGGCGGGGTTCACAATGACTCATACCCCATCAGGAAGTGAGACAGTCCACGGTTTGTTTGTTATTTGTGCCTTCCCAGAGTCCTCTCTGGCTAGGGTGGCGCCTCACTCAGGTGTGAATCTATTTATCCTCATTAACGAGCGTCTCCCTGAAGTCGTCCAATTAACACGCCGCTCCTAATGAAGCCATTAGCTGTCAGAGCGAGCAGGGGAAGTGCCTGTCACCGGGCCTAGCGCGTGTGTTGTGTATATATATGTATGCGTCTGCATGTGCGTGTGGGGGT